>NW_025963574.1:0-600000 GCF_910591885.1 Bombus terrestris | reverse complement strand
ACACCGTTGGACATCGTTGGACACCGTGGGACAACGTGGGACAACGTGGGACAACGTGGGACGACGTGGGACAACGTGGGACAACGTGGGACAACGTGGGACAACGTGGAACATCGTGGGACAACGTGGAACAACGTGGGACAACGTAGGACAACGTGGGACAACGTGGGACAACGTGGGACAACGTGGGACAACGTGGGACAACGTGGGACAACGTGGGACAACGTGGGACAACGTGGGACACCGTGGGACACCGTTGGACACCGTGGGACACCGTTGGACACCGTTGGACATCGTTGGACACCGTGGGACAACGTGGGACAACGTGGGACATCGTGGGACAACGTGGGACAACGTGGGACACCGTTGGACATCGTTGGACACCGTTGGACACCGTTGGACACCGTTGGACATCGTTGGACACCGTGGGACAACGTGGGACAACGTGGGACAACGTGGGACAACGTGGGAAACCATGGAACAACGTGGGACAACGTGGGACACCGTTGGACATCGTTGAACACCGTGGGACAACGTGGGACAACGTGGGACACCGTTGGACACCGTGGGACACCGTGGGACACCGTTGGACACCGTTGGACATCGTTGAACACCGTGGGACAACGTGGGACAACGTGGGACAACGTGGGACAACGTGGGACAACGTGGGACAACGTGGGACAACGTGGGACAACGTGGGACAACGTGGGACATCGTGGGACAACGTGGGACAACGTGGGACAACGTGGGACAACGTGGGACACCGTTGGACAACGTGGGACACCGTTGGACATCGTTGGACACCGTGGGACAACGTGGGACAACGTGGGACCACGTGGGACAACGTTGGACAACGTGGGACAACGTGGGACAACGTGGGACAACGTGGGACAACGTGGGACAACGTGGGACACCGTTGGACATCGTTGGACACCGTGGGACAACGTGGGACAACGTGGGACAACGTGGGACACCGTTGGACACCGTTGGACATCGTTGGACATCGTTGGACATCGTGGGACACCGTTGGACATCGTTGGACATCGTTGGACACCGTTGGACATCGTTGGACACCGTTGGACACCGTTGGACATCGGTGGACATCGTGGGACACCGTTGGACACCGTTGGACACCGTGGGACAACGTGGGACAACGTGGGACAACGTGGGACACCGTTGGACATCGTTGGACAACGTGGGACAACGTGGGACAACGTGGGACAACGTGGGACAACGTGGAACAACGTGGGACACCGTTGGACACCGTGGGACACCGTTGGACACCGTTGGACATCGTTGGACACCGTGGGACAACGTGGGACAACGTGGGACAACGTGGGACAACGTGGGACAACGTGGGACAACGTGGGACAACGTGGGACAACGTGGGACATCGTGGGACAACTTGGGACAACGTGGGACAACGTGGGACAACGTGGGACAACGTGGGACACCGTTGGACAACGTGGGACACCGTTGGACATCGTTGGACACCGTGGGACAACGTGGGACAACGTGGGACAACGTGGGACACCGTTGGACACCGTTGGACATCGTTGGACATCGTTGGACATCGTGGGACACCGTTGGACATCGTTGGACACCGTTGGACATCGTTGGACACCGTGGGACAACGTGAGACAACGTGGGACAACGTGGGACAACGTGGGACAACGTGGGACATCGTTGGACATCGTGGGACACCGTTGGACACCGTTGGACACCGTGGGACACCGTTGGACACCGTTGGACATCGTTGGACACCGTTGGACACCGTTGGACACCGTTGGACACCGTGGGACAACGTGGGACAACGTGGGACAACGTGGGACAACGTGGGACAACGTGGGACAACGTGGGACACCGTGGGACACCGTTGGACACCGTGGGACACCGTTGGACACCGTTGGACATCGTTGGACACCGTGGGACAACGTGGGACAACGTGGGACATCGTGGGACAACGTGGGACAACGTGGGACACCGTTGGACATCGTTGGACAACGTGGGACATCGTGGGACAACGTGGGACAACGTGGGATAACGTGGGACAACGTGGGACACCGTTGGACACCGTGGGACACCGTTGGACATCGTTGGACACCGTGGGACAACGTGGGACAACGTGGGACCACGTGGGACAACGTGGGACAACGTGGGACAACGTGGGACAACGTGGGACAACGTGGGACAACGTGGGACAACGTGGGACACCGTTGGACATCGTTGGACACCGTGGGACAACGTGGGACAACGTGGGACAACGTGGGACACCGTTGGACACCGTTGGACACCGTTGGACACCGTTGGACATCGTTGGACACCGTGGGACAACGTGGGACAACGTGGGACAACGTGGGACACCGTTGGACACCGTGGGACAACGTGGGACAACGTGGGACAACGTGGGACAACGTGGAACAACGTGGGACAACGTAGGACAACGTGGGACAACGTGGGACAACGTGGGACAACGTGGGACAACGTGGGACAACGTGGGACAACGTGGGACAACGTGGGACAACGTGGGACACCGTGGGACACCGTTGGACACCGTGGGACACCGTTGGACACCGTTGGACATCGTTGGACACCGTGGGACAACGTGGGACAACGTGGGACATCGTGGGACAACGTGGGACAACGTGGGACACCGTTGGACATCGTTGGACAACGTGGGACATCGTGGGACAACGTGGGACAACGTGGGATAACGTGGGACAACGTGGGACACCGTTGGACACCGTGGGACACCGTTGGACATCGTTGGACACCGTGGGACAACGTGGGACAACGTGGGACCACGTGGGACAACGTGGGACAACGTGGGACAACGTGGGACAACGTGGGACAACGTGGGACAACGTGGGACAACGTGGGACACCGTTGGACATCGTTGGACACCGTGGGACAACGTGGGACAACGTGGGACAACGTGGGACACCGTTAGACACCGTTGGACACCGTTGGACACCGTTGGACATCGTTGGACACCGTGGGACAACGTGGGACAACGTGGGACAACGTGGGAAACCATGGAACAACGTGGGACAACGTGGGACACCGTTGGACATCGTTGAACACCGTGGGACAACGTGGGACAACGTGGGACACCGTTGGACACCGTGGGACACCGTTGGACACCGTTGGACATCGTTGAACACCGTGGGACAACGTGCGACAACGTGGGACAACGTGGGACAACGTGGGACAACGTGGGACAACGTGGGACAACGTGGGACAACGTGGGACAACGTGGGACAACGTGGGACAACGTGGGACATCGTGGGACAACGTGGGACAACGTGGGACAACGTGGGACAACGTGGGACACCGTTGGACAACGTGGGACACCGTTGGACATCGTTGGACACCGTGGGACAACGTGGGACAACGTGGGACCACGTGGGACAACGTTGGACAACGTGGGACAACGTGGGACAACGTGGGACAACGTGGGACAACGTGGGACAACGTGGGACACCGTTGGACATCGTTAGACAACGTGGCACATCGTGGGACAACGTGGGACAACGTGGGACAACGTGGGACACCGTTGGACACCGTTGGACACCGTGGGACACCGTGGGACACCGTTGGACACCGCTGGACATCGTTGGACACCGTGGGACAACGTGGGACAACGTGGGACAACGTGGGACAACGTGGGACAACGTGGGACAACGTGGGACAACGTGGGACAACGTGGGACAACGTGGGACAACGTGGGACAACGTGGGACAACGTGGGACACCGTGGGACAACGTGGGACAACGTGGGACAACGTGGGACACCGTTGGACACCGTTGGACATCGTTGGACATCGTTGGACATCGTGGGACACCGTTGGACATCGTTGGACACCGTGGGACAACGTGGGACAACGTGGGACACCGTTGGACATCGTTGGACACCGTGGGACATCGTTGGACATCGTTGGACATCGTTGGACACCGTTGGACACCGTTGGACACCGTTGGACACCGTTGGACGTCGGTGGACATCGTGGGACACCGTTGGACACCGTTGGACATCGTTGGACACCGTTGGACACCGTGGGACAACGTGGGACAACGTGGGACAACGTGGGACACCGTTGGACACCGTTGGACACCGTTGGACACCGTTGGACATCGGTGGACATCGTGGGACACCGTTGGACACCGTTGGACATCGTTGGACACCGTTGGACACCGTGGGACAACGTGGGACAACGTGGGACACCGTTGGACAACGTGGGACAACGTGGGACAACGTGGGACAACGTGGGACAACGTGGGACACCGTTGGACACCGTGGGACACCGTTGGACACCGTTGGACATCGTTGGACACCGTGGGACACCGTGGGACAACGTGGGACAACGTGGGACAACGTGGGACAACGTGGGACACCGTTGGACATCGTTGGACATCGTTGGACACCGTTGGACACCGTTGGACACCGTTGGACACCGTTGGACATCGTTGGACACCGTGGGACAACGTGGGACAACGTGGGACAACGTGGGAAACCATGGAACAACGTGGGACAACGTGGGACAACGTGGGACAACGTGGGACAACGTGGGACACCGTTGGACACCGTGGGACAACGTGGGACAACGTGGGACAACGTGGGACACCGTTGGACACCGTTGGACATCGTTGGACATCGTTGGACATCGTGGGACACCGTTGGACATCGTTGGACATCGTTGGACACCGTTGGATATCGTTGGACATCGTTGGACATCGTTGGACACCGTTGGACACCGTTGGACACCGTTGGACACCGTTGGACATCGGTGGACATCGTGGGACACCGTTGGACACCGTTGGACATCGTTGGACACCGTTGGACACCGTGGGACAACGTGGGACAACGTGGGACACCGTTGGACAACGTGGGACACCGTTGGACATCGTTGGACACCGTGGGACAACGTGGGACAACGTGGGACAACGTGGGACACCGTTGGACACCGTTGGACATCGTTGGACATCGTTGGACATCGTGGGACACCGTTGGACATCGTTGGACATCGTTGGACACCGTTGGACATCGTTGGACACCGTTGGACATCGTTGGACATCGTTGGACATCGTGGGACACCGTTGGACATCGTTGGACATCGTTGGACACCGTTGGACATCGTTGGACATCGTTGGACATCGTTGGACACCGTTGGACACCGTTGGACATCGTTGGACATCGTTGGACACCGTGGGACAACGTGGGACAACGTGGGACAACGTGGGAAACCATGGAACAACGTGGGACAACGTGGGACAACGTAGGACAACGTGGGACAACGTGGGACACCGTTGGACATCGTTGGACAACGTGGGACATCGTGGGACAACGTGGGACAACGTGGGACAACGTGGGACAACGTGGGACACCGTTGGACACCGTTGGACACCGTTGGACACCGTTGGACATCGGTGGACATCGTGGGACACCGTTGGACACCGTTGGACATCGTTGGACACCGTTGGACACCGTGGGACAACGTGGGACAACGTGGGACACCGTTGGACAACGTGGGACAACGTGGGACAACGTGGGACAACGTGGGACAACGTGGGACACCGTTGGACACCGTGGGACACCGTTGGACACCGTTGGACATCGTTGGACACCGTGGGACACCGTGGGACAACGTGGGACAACGTGGGACAACGTGGGACAACGTGGGACACCGTTGGACATCGTTGGACATCGTTGGACACCGTTGGACACCGTTGGACACCGTTGGACACCGTTGGACATCGTTGGACACCGTGGGACAACGTGGGACAACGTGGGACAACGTGGGAAACCATGGAACAACGTGGGACAACGTGGGACAACGTGGGACAACGTGGGACAACGTGGGACACCGTTGGACACCGTGGGACAACGTGGGACAACGTGGGACAACGTGGGACACCGTTGGACACCGTTGGACATCGTTGGACATCGTTGGACATCGTGGGACACCGTTGGACATCGTTGGACATCGTTGGACACCGTTGGATATCGTTGGACATCGTTGGACATCGTTGGACACCGTTGGACACCGTTGGACACCGTTGGACACCGTTGGACATCGGTGGACATCGTGGGACACCGTTGGACACCGTTGGACATCGTTGGACACCGTTGGACACCGTGGGACAACGTGGGACAACGTGGGACACCGTTGGACAACGTGGGACACCGTTGGGCATCGTTGGACACCGTGGGACAACGTGGGACAACGTGGGACAACGTGGGACACCGTTGGACACCGTTGGACATCGTTGGACATCGTTGGACATCGTGGGACACCGTTGGACATCGTTGGACATCGTTGGACACCGTTGGACATCGTTGGACACCGTTGGACATCGTTGGACATCGTTGGACATCGTGGGACACCGTTGGACATCGTTGGACATCGTTGGACACCGTTGGACATCGTTGGACATCGTTGGACATCGTTGGACACCGTTGGACACCGTTGGACATCGTTGGACATCGTTGGACACCGTGGGACAACGTGGGACAACGTGGGACAACGTGGGAAACCATGGAACAACGTGGGACAACGTGGGACAACGTAGGACAACGTGGGACAACGTGGGACACCGTTGGACATCGTTGGACAACGTGGGACATCGTGGGACAACGTGGGACAACGTGGGACAACGTGGGACACCGTTGGACATCGTTGGACAACGTGGGACAACGTGGGACAACGTGGGACAACGTGGGACAACGTGGGACACCGTTGGACATCGTTGGACAACGTGGGACAACGTGGGACAACGTGGGACAACGTGGGACAACGTGGGACACCGTTGGACACCGTGGGACACCGTTGGACACCGTGGGACATCGTTGGACACCGTGGGACAACGTGGGACAACGTGGGACAACGTGGGACAACGTGGGACAACGTGGGACAACGTGGGACAACGTGGGACAACGTGGGACAACGTGGGACAACTTGGGACAACGTGGGACAACGTGGGACAACGTGGGACAACGTGGGACACCGTTGGACAACGTGGGACACCGTTGGACATCGTTGGACACCGTGGGACAACGTGGGACAACGTGGGACAACGTGGGACACCGTTGGACACCGTTGGACATCGTTGGACATCGTTGGACATCGTGGGACACCGTTGGACATCGTTGGACACCGTTGGACATCGTTGGACACCGTGGGACAACGTGAGACAACGTGGGACAACGTGGGACAACGTGGGACAACGTGGGACAACGTGGGACAACGTGGGACAACGTGGGACATCGTGGGACAACGTGGGACAACGTGGGACAACGTGGGACAACGTGGGACAACGTGGGACACCGTTGGACATCGTTGGACACCGTGGGACAACGTGGGACAACGTGGGACAACGTGGGACACCGTTGGACACCGTTGGACATCGTTGGACACCGTGGGACAACGTGGGACAACGTGGGACAACGTGGGACACCGTTGGACACCGTTGGACATCGTTGGACATCGTTGGACATCGTGGGACACCGTTGGACATCGTTGGACATCGTTGGACACCGTTGGACATCGTTGGACACCGTTGGACATCGTTGGCCATCGTTGGACATCGTGGGACACCGTTGGACATCGTTGGACATCGTTGGACACCGTTGGACATCGTTGGACATCGTTGGACATCGTTGGACACCGTTGGACACCGTTGGACATCGTTGGACATCGTTGGACACCGTGGGACAACGTGGGACAACGTGGGACAACGTGGGAAACCATGGAACAACGTGGGACAACGTGGGACAACGTAGGACAACGTGGGACAACGTGGGACACCGTTGGACATCGTTGGACAACGTGGGACATCGTGGGACAACGTGGGACAACGTGGGACAACGTGGGACACCGTTGGACATCGTTGGACAACGTGGGACAACGTGGGACAACGTGGGACAACGTGGGACAACGTGGGACACCGTTGGACATCGTTGGACAACGTGGGACAACGTGGGACAACGTGGGACAACGTGGGACAACGTGGGACACCGTTGGACACCGTGGGACACCGTTGGACACCGTTGGACATCGTTGGACACCGTGGGACAACGTGGGACAACGTGGGACAACGTGGGACAACGTGGGACAACGTGGGTCAACGTGGGACAACGTGGGACAACGTGGGACATCGTGGGACAACTTGGGACAACGTGGGACAACGTGGGACAACGTGGGACAACGTGGGACACCGTTGGACAACGTGGGACACCGTTGGACATCGTTGGACACCGTGGGACAACGTGGGACAACGTGGGACAACGTGGGACACCGTTGGACACCGTTGGACATCGTTGGACATCGTTGGACATCGTGGGACACCGTTGGACATCGTTGGACACCGTTGGACATCGTTGGACACCGTGGGACAACGTGAGACAACGTGGGACAACGTGGGACAACGTGGGACAACGTGGGACAACGTGGGACAACGTGGGACATCGTGGGACAACGTGGGACAACGTGGGACAACGTGGGACAACGTGGGACAACGTGGGACACCGTTGGACATCGTTGGACACCGTGGGACAACGTGGGACAACGTGGGACAACGTGGGACACCGTTGGACACCGTTGGACATCGTTGGACACCGTTGGACACCGTGGGACAACGTGGGACAACGTGGGACAACGTGGGACAACGTGGGACACCGTGGGACAACGTGGGACAACGTGGGACAACGTGGGACAACGTGGGACAACGTGGGACAACGTGGGTCACCGTTGGACATCGTTGGACACCGTGGGACAACGTGGGACAACGTGGGACAACGTGGGACATCGTTGGACACCGTTGGACACCGTTGGACACCGTTGGACACCGTTGGACATCGGTGGACATCGTGGGACACCGTTGGACACCGTTGGACACCGTGGGACAACGTGGGACAACGTGGGACAACGTGGGACAACGTGGGACAACGTGGGACAACGTAGGACAACGTGGGACAACGTGGGACACCGTTGGACATCGTTGGACAACGTGGGACATCGTGGGACAACGTGGGACAACGTGGGACAACGTGGGACACCGTTGGACACCGTGGGACACCGTTGGACACCGTTGGACACCTTGGGTCACCGTTGGACACCGCTGGACATCGTTGGACACCGTGGGACAACGTGGGACACCGTTGGACATCGTTGGACACCGTGGGACAACGTGGGACAACGTGGGACAACGTGGGACACCGTTGGACACCGTTGGACATCGTTGGACATCGTTGGACATCGTCGGACAACGTGGGACAACGTGGGACACCGTTGGACACCGTGGGACACCGTTGGACACCGTTGGACATCGTTGGACACCGTGGGACAACGTGGGACAACGTGGGACATCGTGGGACAACGTGGGACAACGTGGGACACCGTTGGACATCGTTGGACAACGTGGGACATCGTGGGACAACGTGGGACAACGTGGGATAACGTGGGACAACGTGGGACACCGTTGGACACCGTGGGACACCGTTGGACATCGTTGGACACCGTGGGACAACGTGGGACAACGTGGGACCACGTGGGACAACGTGGGACACCGTTGGACACCGTTGGACACCGTTGGACACCGTTGGACATCGTTGGACACCGTGGGACAACGTGGGACAACGTGGGACAACGTGGGAAACCATGGAACAACGTGGGACAACCTGGGACACCGTTGGACATCGTTGAACACCGTGGGACAACGTGGGACAACGTGGGACACCGTTGGACACCGTGGGACACCGTTGGACACCGTTGGACATCGTTGAACACCGTTGGACACCGTTGGACATCGTTGAACACCGTGGGACAACGTGGGACAACGTGGGACAACGTGGGAAAACGTGGGACATCGTTGGACACCGTGGGACAACGTGGGACAACGTGGGACCACGTGGGACAACGTGGGACACCGTTGGACACCGTTGGACACCGTTGGACACCGTTGGACATCGTTGGACACCGTGGGACAACGTGGGACAACGTGGGACAACGTGGGAAACCATGGAACAACGTGGGACAACCTGGGACACCGTTGGACATCGTTGAACACCGTGGGACAACGTGGGACAACGTGGGACACCGTTGGACACCGTGGGACACCGTTGGACACCGTTGGACATCGTTGAACACCGTGGGACAACGTGGGACAACGTGGGACAACGTGGGAAAACGTGGGACAACGTGGGACAACGTGGGACAACGTGGGACAACGTGGGACAACGTGGGACAACGTGGGACAACGTGGGACATCGTGGGACAACGTGGGACAACGTGGGACAACGTCGGACAACGTGGGACAACGTGGGACATCGTTGGACACCGTTGGACATCGTTGGACATCGTTGGACATCGTTGGACACCGTTGGACACCGTTGGACACCGTTGGACATCGGTGGACATCGTGGGACACCGTTGGACACCGTTGGACATCGTTGGACACCGTTGGACACCGTGGGACAACGTGGGACAACGTGGGACAACGTGGGACAACGTGGGACAACGTGGGACAACGTGGGACAACGTGGGACAACGTGGGACAACGTGGGACAACGTGGGACATCGTGGGACAACGTGGGACAACGTGGGACAACGTGGGACACCGTTGGACATCGTTGGACACCGTTGGACACCGTGGGACAACGTGGGACAACGTGGGACAACGTGGGACAACGTGGGACAACGTGGGACAACGTGGGACAACGTGCGACAACGTGGGACAACGTGGGACAACGTGGGACAACGTGGGACAACGTGGGACAACGTGGGACACCGTTGGACATCGTTGGACACCGTGGGACAACGTGGGACAACGTGGGACATCGTTGGACACCGTTGGACACCGTTGGACACCGTTGGACACCGTTGGACATCGGTGGACACCGTTGGACATCGTTGGACATCGTTGGACACCGTTGGACATCGTTGGACATCGTTGGACATCGTTGGACACCGTTGGACACCGTTGGACACCGTTGGACACAGTTGGACATCGGTGGACATCGTGGGACACCGTTGGACACCGTTGGACACCGTGGGACAACGTGGGACAACGTGGGACAACGTGGGACAACGTGGGACAACGTGGGACAACGTGGGACAACGTGGGACAACGTGGGACAACGTGGGACACCGTTGGACACCGTGGGACACCGTTGGACAACGTGGGACAACGTGGGACAACGTGGGACAACGTGGGACAACGTGGGACACCGCTGGACACCGTGGGACACCGTTGGACACCGTTGGACACCGTTGGACATCGTTGGACACCGTGGGACAACGTGGGACAACGTGGGACAACGTGGGAAACCATGGAACAACGTGGGACAACGTGGGACAACGTGGGACAACGTGGGACAACGTGGGACAACGTGGGACAACGTGGGACATCGTGGGACAACGTGGGACAACGTGGGACAACGTGGGACAACGTGGGACAACGTGGGACACCGTTGGACAACGTGGGACAACGTGGGACAACGTGGGACAACGTGGGACAACGTGGGACAACGTGGGACAACGCGGGACAACGTGGGACAACGTGGGACAACGTGGGACAACGTGGGACAACGTGGGACAACGTGGGACAACGTGGGACACCGTTGGACATCGTTGGACACCGTGGGACAACGTGGGACATCGTTGGACACCGTTGGACACCGTTGGACACCGTTGGACACCGTTGGACATCGGTGGACATCGTGGGACACCGCTGGACACCGTTGGACACCGTGGGACAACGTGGGACAACGTGGGACAACGTGGGACAACGTGGGACAACGTGGGACATCGTGGGACAACGTGGGACATCGTGGGACAACGTGGGACAACGTGGGACAACGTGGGACAACGTGGGACAACGTGGGACACCGTTGGACAACGTGGGACACCGTTGGACATCGTTGGACACCGTGGGACAACGTGGGACAACGTGGGACAACGTGGGACACCGTTGGACACCGTTGGACATCGTTGGACATCGTTGGACATCGTGGGACACCGTTGGACATCGTTGGACACCGTTGGACATCGTTGGACACCGTGGGACAACGTGGGACAACGTGGGACAACGTGGGACAACGTGGGACAACGTGGGACAACGTGGGACAACGTGGGACAACGTGGGACATCGTGGGACAACGTGGGACAACGTGGGACACCGTTGGACACCGTGGGACACCGTTGGACACCGTTGGACATCGTTGGACACCGTGGGACAACGTGGGACAACGTGGGACATCGTGGGACAACGTGGGACAACGTGGGACACCGTTGGACATCGTTGGACAACGTGGGACATCGTGGGACAACGTGGGACAACGTGGGATAACGTGGGACAACGTGGGACAACGTGGGACAACGTGGGACAACGTGGGACAACGTGGGACAACGTGGGACAACGTGGGACACCGTTGGGCATCGTTGGACACCGTGGGACAACGTGGGACAACGTGGGACAACGTGGGACACCGTTGGACACCGTTGGACATGGTTGGACATCGTTGGACATCGTGGGACACCGTTGGACATCGTTGGACACCGTGGGACAACGTGGGACAACGTGGGACAACGTGGGACACCGTTGGACACCGTTGGACATCGTTGGACATCGTTGGACATCGTGGGACACCGTTGGACATCGTTGGACACCGTTGGACACCGTTGGACACCGTTGGACACCGTTGGACACCGTTGGACATCGTTGGACACCGTGGGACAACGTGGGACAACGTGGGACAACGTGGGAAACCATGGAACAACGTGGGACAACGTGGGACAACGTGGGACAACGTGGGACACCGTTGGACATCGTGGGACAACGTGGGACAACGTGGGACAACGTGGGACAACGTGGGACAACGTGGGACAACGTGGGACATCGTTGGACATCGTTGGACACCGTTGGACATCGCTGGACATCGTTGGACATCGTTGGACACCGTTGGACACCGTTGGACACCGTTGGACATCGTTGGACACCGTGGGACAGCGTGGGACAACGTGGGACAACGTGGGACATCGTGGGACAACGTGGGACACCGTGGGACAACGTGGGACAACGTGGGACAACGTGGGACAACGTGGGACAACGTGGGACACCGTTGGACAACGTGGGACACCGTTGGACATCGTTGGACACCGTGGGACAACGTGGGACAACGTGGGACAACGTGGGACACCGTTGGACACCGTTGGACATCGTTGGACATCGTTGGACATCGTGGGACACCGTTGGACATCGTTGGACACCGTTGGACATCGTTGGACACCGTGGGACAACGTGGGACAACGTGGGACAACGTGGGACAACGTGGGACAACGTGGGACAACGTGGGACAACGTGGGACATCGTGGGACAACGTGGGACAACGTGGGACAACGTGGGACAACGTGGGACAACGTGGGACACCGTTGGACATCGTTGGACACCGTGGGACAACGTGGGACAACGTGGGACAACGTGGGACAACGTGGGACAACGTGGGACACCGTTGGACACCGTTGGACATCGTTGGACACCGTGGGACAACGTGGGACAACGTGGGACAACGTGGGACAACGTGGGACAACGTGGGAAACCATGGAACAACGTGGGACAACGTGGGACAACGTGGGACAACGTGGGACATCGTGGGACAACGTGGGACAACGTGGGACAACGTGGGACACCGTTGGACATCGTTGGACACCGTTGGACATCGTTGGACACCGTTGGACACCGTTGGACACCGTTGGACATCGTTGGACACCGTGGGACAACGTGGGACAACGTGGGACAACGTGGGGAACCATGGAACAACGTGGGACAACGTGGGACAACGTGGGACAACGTGGGACACCGTTGGGCATCGTTGGACACCGTGGGACAACGTGGGACAACGTGGGACAACGTGGGACAACGTGGGACAACGTGGGACAACGTGGGACAACGTGGGACAACGTGGGACAACGTGGGACAACGTGGGACAACGTGGGACAACGTGGGACAACGTGGGACAACGTGGGACAACGTGGGACAACGTGGGACAACGTGGGACAACGTGGGACACCGTTGGGCATCGTTGGACACCGTGGGACAACGTGGGACAACGTGGGACAACGTGGGACACCGTTGGACAACGTGGGACAACGTGGGACAACGTGGGACAACGTGGGACAACGTGGGACAACGTGGGACAACGTGGGACAACGTGGGACAACGCGGGACAACGTGGGACAACGTGGGACACCGTTGGACACCGTTGGACATCGTTGGACATCGTTGGACATCGTGGGACACCGTTGGACATCGTTGGACATCGTTGGACACCGTTGGACATCGTTGGACATCGTTGGACATCGTTGGACACCGTTGGACACCGTTGGACACCGTTGGACACCGTTGGACATCGGTGGACATCGTGGGACACCGTTGGACACCGTTGGACATCGTTGGACACCGTTGGACACCGTGGGACAACGTGGGACAACGTGGGACACCGTTGGACAACGTGGGACACCGTTGGACATCGTTGGACACCGTGGGACAACGTGGGACAACGTGGGACAACGTGGGACACCGTTGGACACCGTTGGACATCGTTGGACATCGTTGGACATCGTGGGACACCGTTGGACATCGTTGGACATCGTTGGACACCGTTGGACATCGTTGGACACCGTTGGACATCGTTGGCCATCGTTGGACATCGTGGGACACCGTTGGACATCGTTGGACATCGTTGGACACCGTTGGACATCGTTGGACATCGTTGGACATCGTTGGACACCGTTGGACACCGTTGGACATCGTTGGACATCGTTGGACACCGTGGGACAACGTGGGACAACGTGGGACAACGTGGGAAACCATGGAACAACGTGGGACAACGTGGGACAACGTAGGACAACGTGGGACAACGTGGGACACCGTTGGACATCGTTGGACAACGTGGGACATCGTGGGACAACGTGGGACACCGTTGGACACCGTTGGACATCGTTGGACACCGTGGGACAACGTGGGACAACGTGGGACAACGTGGGACAACGTGGGACAACGTGGGACAACGTGGGACAACGTGGGACAACGTGGGACAACGTGGGACAACGTGGGACATCGTGGGACAACTTGGGACAACGTGGGACAACGTGGGACAACGTGGGACAACGTGGGACACCGTTGGACAACGTGGGACACCGTTGGACACCGTGGGACACCGTTGGACACCGTTGGACATCGTTGGACACCGTGGGACAACGTGGGACAACGTGGGACAACGTGGGACAACGTGGGACAACGTGGGACAACGTGGGACAACGTGGGACAACGTGGGACAACGTGGGACAACGTGGGACATCGTGGGACAACGTGGGACAACGTGGGACAACGTGGGACAACGTGGGACAACGTGGGACACCGTTGGACAACGTGGGACACCGTTGGACATCGTTGGACACCGTGGGACAACGTGGGACAACGTGGGACAACGTGGGACACCGTTGGACACCGTTGGACATCGTTGGACATCGTTGGACATCGTGGGACACCGTTGGACATCGTTGGACACCGTTGGACATCGTTGGACACCGTGGGACAACGTGGGACAACGTGGGACAACGTGGGACAACGTGGGACAACGTGGGACAACGTGGGACAACGTGGGACAACGTGGGACATCGTGGGACAACGTGGGACAACGTGGGACAACGTGGGACAACGTGGGACAACGTGGGACACCGTTGGACATCGTTGGACACCGTGGGACAACGTGGGACAACGTGGGACAACGTGGGACACCGTTGGACACCGTTGGACATCGTTGGACACCGTTGGACACCGTGGGACAACGTGGGACAACGTGGGACAACGTGGGACAACGTGGGACAACGTGGGACAACGTGGGACAACGTGGGACAACGTGGGACAACGTGGGACAACGTGGGACAACGTGGGACAACGTGGGTCACCGTTGGACATCGTTGGACACCGTGGGACAACGTGGGACAACGTGGGACAACGTGGGACATCGTTGGACACCGTTGGACACCGTTGGACACCGTTGGACACCGTTGGACATCGGTGGACATCGTGGGACACCGTTGGACACCGTTGGACACCGTGGGACAACGTGGGACAACGTGGGACAACGTGGGACAACGTGGGACAACGTGGGACAACGTAGGACAACGTGGGACAACGTGGGACACCGTTGGACATCGTTGGACAACGTGGGACATCGTGGGACAACGTGGGACAACGTGGGACAACGTGGGACACCGTTGGACACCGTGGGACACCGTTGGACACCGTTGGACACCTTGGGTCACCGTTGGACACCGCTGGACATCGTTGGACACCGTGGGACAACGTGGGACACCGTTGGACATCGTTGGACACCGTGGGACAACGTGGGACAACGTGGGACAACGTGGGACACCGTTGGACACCGTTGGACATCGTTGGACATCGTTGGACATCGTGGGACAACGTGGGACAACGTGGGACACCGTTGGACACCGTGGGACACCGTTGGACACCGTTGGACATCGTTGGACACCGTGGGACAACGTGGGACAACGTGGGACATCGTGGGACAACGTGGGACAACGTGGGACACCGTTGGACATCGTTGGACAACGTGGGACATCGTGGGACAACGTGGGACAACGTGGGATAACGTGGGGCAACGTGGGACACCGTTGGACACCGTGGGACACCGTTGGACATCGTTGGACACCGTGGGACAACGTGGGACAACGTGGGACCACGTGGGACAACGTGGGACAACGTGGGACAACGTGGGACAACGTGGGACAACGTGGGACAACGTGGGACAACGTGGGACACCGTTGGACATCGTTGGACACCGTGGGACAACGTGGGACAACGTGGGACAACGTGGGACACCGTTGGACACCGTTGGACACCGTTGGACACCGTTGGACATCGTTGGACACCGTGGGACAACGTGGGACAACGTGGGACAACGTGGGAAACCGTGGAACAACGTGGGACAACGTGGGACACCGTTGGACATCGTTGAACACCGTGGGACAACGTGGGACAACGTGGGACACCGTTGGACACCGTGGGACACCGTTGGACACCGTTGGACATCGTTGAACACCGTGGGACAACGTGGGACAACGTGGGACAACGTGGGAAAACGTGGGACAACGTGGGACAACGTGGGACAACGTGGGACAACGTGGGACAACGTGGGACAACGTGGGACAACGTGGGACATCGTGGGACAACGTGGGACAACGTGGGACAACGTCGGACAACGTGGGACACCGTTGGACAACGTGGGACACCGTTGGACATCGTTGGACACCGTGGGACAACGTGGGACAACGTGGGACCACGTGGGACAACGTGGGACAACGTGGGACAACGTGGGACAACGTGGGACAACGTGGGACAACGTGGGACAACGTGGGACATCGTGGGACAACGTGGGACATCGTGGGACACCGTTGGACATCGTTGGACATCGTTGGACACCGTTGGACATCGTTGGACATCGTTGGACATCGTTGGACACCGTTGGACACCGTTGGACACCGTTGGACATCGGTGGACATCGTGGGACACCGTTGGACACCGTTGGACATCGTTGGACACCGTTGGACACCGTGGGACAACGTGGGACAACGTGGGACAACGTGGGACAACGTGGGACAACGTGGGACAACGTGGGACAACGTGGGACAACGTGGGACAACGTGGGACATCGTGGGACAACGTGGGACAACGTGGGACAACGTGGGACACCGTTGGACAACGTGCGACAACGTGGGACAACGTGGGACAACGTGGGACAACGTGGGACAACGTGGGACAACGTGGGACACCGTTGGACATCGTTGGACACCGTGGGACAACGTGGGACAACGTGGGACATCGTTGGACACCGTTGGACACCGTTGGACACCGTTGGACACCGTTGGACATCGGTGGACACCGTTGGACATCGTTGGACATCGTTGGACACCGTTGGACATCGTTGGACATCGTTGGACATCGTTGGACACCGTTGGACACCGTTGGACACCGTTGGACACAGTTGGACATCGGTGGACATCGTGGGACACCGTTGGACACCGTGGGACACCGTGGGACAACGTGGGACAACGTGGGACAACGTGGGACAACGTGGGACAACGTGGGACAACGTGGGACAACGTGGGACACCGTGGGACACCGTGGGACACCGTTGGACAACGTGGGACAACGTGGGACAACGTGGGACAACGTGGGACAACGTGGGACACCGCTGGACACCGTGGGACACCGTTGGACACCGTTGGACACCGTTGGACATCGTTGGACACCGTGGGACAACGTGGGACAACGTGGGACAACGTGGGAAACCATGGAACAACGTGGGACAACGTGGGACAACGTGGGACAACGTGGGACAACGTGGGACAACGTGGGACAACGTGGGACATCGTGGGACAACGTGGGACAACGTGGGACAACGTGGGACAACGTGGGACAACGTGGGACACCGTTGGACAACGTGGGACAACGTGGGACAACGTGGGACAACGTGGGACAACGTGGGACAACGTGGGACAACGCGGGACAACGTGGGACAACGTGGGACAACGTGGGACAACGTGGGACAACGTGGGACAACGTGGGACAACGTGGGACACCGTTGGACATCGTTGGACACCGTGGGACAACGTGGGACATCGTTGGACACCGTTGGACACCGTTGGACACCGTTGGACACCGTTGGACATCGGTGGACATCGTGGGACACCGTTGGACACCGTTGGACACCGTGGGACAACGTGGGGCAACGTGGGACAACGTGGGACAACGTGGGACAACGTGGGACAACGTGGGACAACGTGGGACATCGTGGGACAACGTGGGACATCGTGGGACAACGTGGGACAACGTGGGACAACGTGGGACAACGTGGGACAACGTGGGACACCGTTGGACAACGTGGGACACCGTTGGACATCGTTGGACACCGTGGGACAACGTGGGACAACGTGGGACAACGTGGGACACCGTTGGACACCGTTGGACATCGTTGGACATCGTTGGACATCGTGGGACACCGTTGGACATCGTTGGACACCGTTGGACATCGTTGGACACCGTGGGACAACGTGGGACAACGTGGGACAACGTGGGACAACGTGGGACAACGTGGGACAACGTGGGACAACGTGGGACAACGTGGGACATCGTGGGACAACGTGGGACAACGTGGGACACCGTTGGACACCGTGGGACACCGTTGGACACCGTTGGACATCGTTGGACACCGTGGGACAACGTGGGACAACGTGGGACATCGTGGGACAACGTGGGACAACGTGGGACACCGTTGGACATCGTTGGACAACGTGGGACATCGTGGGACAACGTGGGACAACGTGGGATAACGTGGGACAACGTGGGACAACGTGGGACAACGTGGGACAACGTGGGACAACGTGGGACAACGTGGGACAACGTGGGACACCGTTGGGCATCGTTGGACACCGTGGGACAACGTGGGACAACGTGGGACAACGTGGGACACCGTTGGACACCGTTGGACATGGTTGGACATCGTTGGACATCGTGGGACACCGTTGGACATCGTTGGACACCGTGGGACAACGTGGGACAACGTGGGACAACGTGGGACACCGTTGGACACCGTTGGACATCGTTGGACATCGTTGGACATCGTGGGACACCGTTGGACATCGTTGGACACCGTTGGACATCGTTGGACACCGTTGGACACCGTTGGACACCGTTGGACATCGTTGGACACCGTGGGACAACGTGGGACAACGTGGGACAACGTGGGAAACCATGGAACAACGTGGGACAACGTGGGACAACGTGGGACAACGTGGGACACCGTTGGACATCGTTGGACAACGTGGGACAACGTGGGACAACGTGGGACAACGTGGGACAACGTGGGACAACGTGGGACATCGTTGGACATCGTTGGACACCGTTGGACATCGCTGGACATCGTTGGACATCGTTGGACACCGTTGGACACCGTTGGACACCGTTGGACATCGTTGGACACCGTGGGACAGCGTGGGACAACGTGGGACAACGTGGGACATCGTTGGACAACGTGGGACATCGTGGGACAACGTGGGACAACGTGGGACAACGTGGGACAACGTGGGACAACGTGGGACACCGTTGGACAACGTGGGACACCGTTGGACATCGTTGGACACCGTGGGACAACGTGGGACAACGTGGGACAACGTGGGACACCGTTGGACACCGTTGGACATCGTTGGACATCGTTGGACATCGTGGGACACCGTTGGACATCGTTGGACACCGTTGGACATCGTTGGACACCGTGGGACAACGTGGGACAACGTGGGACAACGTGGGACAACGTGGGACAACGTGGGACAACGTGGGACAACGTGGGACATCGTGGGACAACGTGGGACAACGTGGGACAACGTGGGACAACGTGGGACAACGTGGGACACCGTTCGACATCGTTGGACACCGTGGGACAACGTGGGACAACGTGGGACAACGTGGGACACCGTTGGACACCGTTGGACATCGTTGGACACCGTTGGACACCGTGGGACACCGTGGGACAACGTGGGACAACGTGGGACAACGTGGGACACCGTTGGACATCGTTGGACACCGTGGGACACCGTGGGACAACGTGGGACAACGTGGGACAACGTGGGACACCGTTGGACACCGTTGGACATCGTTGGACATCGTTGGACATCGTGGGACACCGTTGGACATCGTTGGACATCGTTGGACACCGTTGGACATCGTTGGACACCGTTGGACATCGTTGGCCATCGTTGGACATCGTGGGACACCGTTGGACATCGTTGGACATCGTTGGACACCGTTGGACATCGTTGGACATCGTTGGACATCGTTGGACACCGTTGGACACCGTTGGACATCGTTGGACATCGTTGGACACCGTGGGACAACGTGGGACAACGTGGGACAACGTGGGAAACCATGGAACAACGTGGGACAACGTGGGACTACGTAGGACAACGTGGGACAACGTGGGACACCGCTGGACATCGTTGGACAACGTGGGACATCGTGGGACAACGTGGGACAACGTGGGACAACGTGGGACACCGTTGGACATCGTTGGACAACGTGGGACAACGTGGGACAACGTGGGACAACGTGGGACAACGTGGGACACCGTTGGACATCGTTGGACAACGTGGGACAACGTGGGACAACGTGGGACAACGTGGGACAACGTGGGACACCGTTGGACACCGTGGGACACCGTTGGACACCGTTGGACATCGTTGGACACCGTGGGACAACGTGGGACAACGTGGGACAACGTGGGACAACGTGGGACAACGTGGGACAACGTGGGACAACGTGGGACAACGTGGGACAACGTGGGACAACGTGGGACATCGTGGGACAACTTGGGACAACGTGGGACAACGTGGGACAACGTGGGACAACGTGGGACACCGTTGGACATCGTTGGACAACGTGGGACAACGTGGGACAACGTGGGACAACGTGGGACAACGTGGGACACCGTTGGACACCGTGGGACACCGTTGGACACCGTTGGACATCGTTGGACACCGTGGGACAACGTGGGACAACGTGGGACAACGTGGGACAACGTGGGACAACGTGGGACAACGTGGGACAACGTGGGACAACGTGGGACAACGTGGGACAACGTGGGACAACGTGGGACATCGTGGGACAACTTGGGACAACGTGGGACAACGTGGGACAACGTGGGACAACGTGGGACACCGTTGGACAACGTGGGACACCGTTGGACATCGTTGGACACCGTGGGACAACGTGGGACAACGTGGGACAACGTGGGACACCGTTGGACACCGTTGGACATCGTTGGACATCCTTGGACATCGTGGGACACCGTTGGACATCGTTGGACACCGTTGGACATCGTTGGACACCGTGGGACAACGTGAGACAACGTGGGACAACGTGGGACAACGTGGGACAACGTGGGACAACGTGGGACAACGTGGGACAACGTGGGACATCGTGGGACAACGTGGGACAACGTGGGACAACGTGGGACAACGTGGGACAACGTGGGACACCGTTGGACATCGTTGGACACCGTGGGACAACGTGGGACAACGTGGGACAACGTGGGACACCGTTGGACACCGTTGGACATCGTTGGACATCGTTGGACACCGTTGGACACCGTTGGACATCGTTGGACATCGTTGGACACCGTGGGACAACGTGGGACAACGTGGGACAACGTGGGAAACCATGGAACAACGTGGGACAACGTGGGACTACGTAGGACAACGTGGGACAACGTGGGACACCGCTGGACATCGTTGGACAACGTGGGACATCGTGGGACAACGTGGGACAACGTGGGACAACGTGGGACACCGTTGGACATCGTTGGACAACGTGGGACAACGTGGGACAACGTGGGACAACGTGGGACAACGTGGGACACCGTTGGACATCGTTGGACAACGTGGGACAACGTGGGACAACGTGGGACAACGTGGGACAACGTGGGACACCGTTGGACACCGTGGGACACCGTTGGACACCGTTGGACATCGTTGGACACCGTGGGACAACGTGGGACAACGTGGGACAACGTGGGACAACGTGGGACAACGTGGGACAACGTGGGACAACGTGGGACAACGTGGGACAACGTGGGACAACGTGGGACATCGTGGGACAACTTGGGACAACGTGGGACAACGTGGGACAACGTGGGACAACGTGGGACACCGTTGGACATCGTTGGACAACGTGGGACAACGTGGGACAACGTGGGACAACGTGGGACAACGTGGGACACCGTGGGACACCGTGGGACACCGTTGGACACCGTTGGACATCGTTGGACACCGTGGGACAACGTGGGACAACGTGGGACAACGTGGGACAACGTGGGACAACGTGGGACAACGTGGGACAACGTGGGACAACGTGGGACAACGTGGGACAACGTGGGACAACGTGGGACATCGTGGGACAACTTGGGACAACGTGGGACAACGTGGGACAACGTGGGACAACGTGGGACACCGTGGGACAACGTGGGACACCGTTGGACATCGTTGGACACCGTGGGACAACGTGGGACAACGTGGGACAACGTGGGACACCGTTGGACACCGTTGGACATCGTTGGACATCCTTGGACATCGTGGGACACCGTTGGACATCGTTGGACACCGTTGGACATCGTTGGACACCGTGGGACAACGTGGGACAACGTGGGACAACGTGGGACAACGTGGGACAACGTGGGACAACGTGGGACAACGTGGGACAACGTGGGACATCGTGGGACAACGTGGGACAACGTGGGACAACGTGGGACAACGTGGGACAACGTGGGACACCGTTGGACATCGTTGGACACCGTGGGACAACGTGGGACAACGTGGGACAACGTGGGACACCGTTGGACACCGTTGGACATCGTTGGACACCGTTGGACACCGTGGGACAACGTGGGACAACGTGGGACAACGTGGGACAACGTGGGACAACGTGGGACAACGTGGGACAACGTGGGACAACGTGGGACAACGTGGGACAACGTGGGACAACGTGGGACAACGTCGGTCACCGTTGGACATCGTTGGACACCGTGGGACAACGTGGGACAACGTGGGACAACGTGGGACAACGTGGGACAACGTGGGACAACGTGGGACAACGTGGGACAACGTGGGACAACGTGGGACAACGTGGGACAACGTGGGACAACGTGGGTCACCGTTGGACATCGTTGGACACCGTGGGACAACGTGGGACAACGTGGGACAACGTGGGACATCGTTGGACACCGTTGGACACCGTTGGACACCGTTGGACACCGTTGGACATCGGTGGACATCGTGGGACACCGTTGGACACCGTTGGACACCGTGGGACAACGTGGGACAACGTGGGACAACGTGGGACAACGTGGGACAACGTGGGACAACGTAGGACAACGTGGGACAACGTGGGACACCGTTGGACATCGTTGGACAACGTGGGACATCGTGGGACAACGTGGGACAACGTGGGACAACGTGGGACACCGTTGGACACCGTGGGACACCGTTGGACACCGTTGGACACCTTGGGTCACCGTTGGACACCGCTGGACATCGTTGGACACCGTGGGACAACGTGGGACACCGTTGGACATCGTTGGACACCGTGGGACAACGTGGGACAACGTGGGACACTGTTGGACACCGTTGGACATCGTTGGACATCGTTGGACATCGTGGGACAACGTGGGACAACGTGGGACACCGTTGGACACCGTGGGACACCGTTGGACACCGTTGGACATCGTTGGACACCGTGGGACAACGTGGGACAACGTGGGACATCGTGGGACAACGTGGGACAACGTGGGACACCGTTGGACATCGTTGGACAACGTGGGACATCGTGGGACAACGTGGGACAACGTGGGATAACGTGGGACAACGTGGGACACCGTTGGACACCGTGGGACACCGTTGGACATCGTTGGACACCGTGGGACAACGTGGGACAACGTGGGACCACGTGGGACAACGTGGGACAACGTGGGACAACGTGGGACAACGTGGGACAACGTGGGACAACGTGGGACAACGTGGGACACCGTTGGACATCGACGGACACCGTGGGACAACGTGGGACAACGTGGGACAACGTGGGACACCGTTGGACACCGTTGGACACCGTTGGACACCGTTGGACATCGTTGGACACCGTGGGACAACGTGGGACAACGTGGGACAACGTGGGAAACCATGGAACAACGTGGGACAACGTGGGACACCGTTGGACATCGTTGAACACCGTGGGACAACGTGGGACAACGTGGGACACCGTTGGACACCGTGGGACACCGTTGGACACCGTTGGACATCGTTGAACACCGTGGGACAACGTGGGACAACGTGGGACAACGTGGGAAAACGTGGGACAACGTGGGACAACGTGGGACAACGTGGGACAACGTGGGACAACGTGGGACAACGTGGGACAACGTGGGACATCGTGGGACAACGTGGGACAACGTGGGACAACGTCGGACAACGTGGGACACCGCTGGACAACGTGGGACACCGTTGGACATCGTTGGACACCGTGGGACAACGTGGGACAACGTGGGACCACGTGGGACAACGTGGGACAACGTGGGACAACGTGGGACAACGTGGGACAACGTGGGACAACGTGGGACAACGTGGGACATCGTGGGACAACGTGGGACATCGTGGGACACCGTTGGACATCGTTGGACATCGTTGGACACCGTTGGACATCGTTGGACATCGTTGGACATCGTTGGACACCGTTGGACACCGTTGGACACCGTTGGACATCGGTGGACATCGTGGGACACCGTTGGACACCGTTGGACATCGTTGGACACCGTTGGACACCGTGGGACAACGTGGGACAACGTGGGACAACGTGGGACAACGTGGGACAACGTGGGACAACGTGGGACAACGTGGGACAACGTGGGACAACGTGGGACAACGTGGGACATCGTGGGACAACGTGGGACAACGTGGGACAACGTGGGACACCGTTGGACATCGTTGGACACCGTTGGACACCGTGGGACAACGTGGGACAACGTGGGACAACGTGGGACAACGTGGGACAACGTGGGACAACGTGGGACAACGTGCGACAACGTGGGACAACGTGGGACAACGTGGGACAACGTGGGACAACGTGGGACAACGTGGGACACCGTTGGACATCGTTGGACACCGTGGGACAACGTGGGACAACGTGGGACATCGTTGGACACCGTTGGACACCGTTGGACACCGTTGGACACCGTTGGACATCGTTGGACACCGTTGGACACCGTGGGACAACGTGGGACAACGTGGGACAACGTGGGACAACGTGGGACAACGTGGGACAACGTGGGACAACGTGGGACAACGTGGGACAACGTGGGACAACGTGGGACATCGTTGGACACCGTTGGACACCGTTGGACACCGTTGGACACCGTTGGACATCGGTGGACATCGTGGGACACCGTTGGACACCGTTGGACACCGTGGGACAACGTGGGGCAACGTGGGACAACGTGGGACAACGTGGGACAACGTGGGACAACGTGGGACAACGTGGGACATCGTGGGACAACGTGGGACATCGTGGGACAACGTGGGACAACGTGGGACAACGTGGGACAACGTGGGACAACGTGGGACACCGTTGGACAACGTGGGACACCGTTGGACATCGTTGGACACCGTGGGACAACGTGGGACAACGTGGGACAACGTGGGACACCGTTGGACACCGTTGGACATCGTTGGACATCGTTGGACATCGTGGGACACCGTTGGACATCGTTGGACACCGTTGGACATCGTTGGACACCGTGGGACAACGTGGGACAACGTGGGACAACGTGGGACAACGTGGGACAACGTGGGACAACGTGGGACAACGTGGGACAACGTGGGACATCGTGGGACAACGTGGGACAACGTGGGACACCGTTGGACACCGTGGGACACCGTTGGACACCGTTGGACATCGTTGGACACCGTGGGACAACGTGGGACAACGTGGGACATCGTGGGACAACGTGGGACAACGTGGGACACCGTTGGACATCGTTGGACAACGTGGGACAACGTGGGACAACGTGGGACAACGTGGGATAACGTGGGACAACGTGGGACAACGTGGGACAACGTGGGACAACGTGGGACAACGTGGGACAACGTGGGACAACGTGGGACACCGTTGGGCATCGTTGGACACCGTGGGACAACGTGGGACAACGTGGGACAACGTGGGACACCGTTGGACACCGTTGGACATGGTTGGACATCGTTGGACATCGTGGGACACCGTTGGACATCGTTGGACACCGTGGGACAACGTGGGACAACGTGGGACAACGTGGGACACCGTTGGACACCGTTGGACATCGTTGGACATCGTTGGACATCGTGGGACATCGCTGGACATCGTTGGACATCGTTGGACACCGTTGGACACCGTTGGACACCGTTGGACATCGTTGGACACCGTGGGACAGCGTGGGACAACGTGGGACAACGTGGGACATCGTGGGACAACGTGGGACATCGTGGGACAACGTGGGACAACGTGGGACAACGTGGGACAACGTGGGACAACGTGGGACACCGTTGGACAACGTGGGACACCGTTGGACATCGTTGGACACCGTGGGACAACGTGGGACAACGTGGGACAACGTGGGACACCGTTGGACACCGTTGGACATCGTTGGACATCGTTGGACAGCGTGGGACACCGTTGGACATCGTTGGACACCGTTGGACATCGTTGGACACCGTGGGACAACGTGGGACAACGTGGGACAACGTGGGACAACGTGGGACAACGTGGGACAACGTGGGACAACGTGGGACATCGTGGGACAACGTGGGACAACGTGGGACAACGTGGGACAACGTGGGACAACGTGGGACACCGTTCGACATCGTTGGACACCGTGGGACAACGTGGGACAACGTGGGACAACGTGGGACACCGTTGGACACCGTTGGACATCGTTGGACACCGTTGGACACCGTGGGACAACGTGGGACAACGTGGGACAACGTGGGACAACGTGGGACAACGTGGGAAACCATGGAACAACGTGGGACAACGTGGGACAACGTGGGACAACGTGGGACATCGTGGGACAACGTGGGACAACGTGGGACAACGTGGGACACCGTTGGACATCGTTGGACACCGTTGGACACCGTGGGACAACGTGGGACAACGTGGGACAACGTGGGACAACGTGGGACAACGTGGGACAACGTGGGACAACGTGGGACAACGTGGGACAACGTGGGACAACGTGGGACAACGTGGGACAACGTGGGACAACGTGGGACAACGTGGGACACCGTTGGGCATCGTTGGACACCGTGGGACAACGTGGGACAACGTGGGACAACGTGGGACACCGTTGGACATCGTTGGACAACGTGGGACAACGTGGGACAACGTGGGACAACGTGGGACAACGTGGGACAACGTGGGACACCGTTGGACACCGTGGGACACCGTTGGACACCGTTGGACATCGTTGGACACCGTGGGACAACGTGGGACAACGTGGGACAACGTGGGACAACGTGGGACAACGTGGGACAACGTGGGACAACGTGGGACAACGTGGGACATCGTGGGACAACGTGGGACAACGTGGGACAACGTGGGACAACGTGGGACAACGTGGGACACCGTTGGACAACGTGGGACAACGTGGGACAACGTGGGACAACGTGGGACAACGTGGGACAACGTGGGACAACGCGGGGCAACGTGGGACAACGTGGGACAACGTGGGACAACGTGGGACAACGTGGGACAACGTGGGACAACGTGGGACACCGTTGGACATCGTTGGACACCGTGGGACAACGTGGGACATCGTTGGACACCGTTGGACACCGTTGGACACCGTTGGACACCGTTGGACATCGGTGGACATCGTGGGACACCGTTGGACACCGTTGGACACCGTGGGACAACGTGGGACAACGTGGGACAACGTGGGACAACGTGGGACAACGTGGGACAACGTGGGACAACGTGGGACATCGTGGGACAACGTGGGACATCGTGGGACAACGTGGGACAACGTGGGACAACGTGGGACAACGTGGGACAACGTGGGACACCGTTGGACAACGTGGGACAACGTGGGACAACGTGGGACAACGTGGGACAACGTGGGACAACGTGGGACAACGTGGGACAACGCGGGGCAACGTGGGACAACGTGGGACAACGTGGGACAACGTGGGACAACGTGGGACAACGTGGGACAACGTGGGACACCGTTGGACATCGTTGGACACCGTGGGACAACGTGGGACATCGTTGGACACCGTTGGACACCGTTGGACACCGTTGGACACCGTTGGACATCGGTGGACATCGTGGGACACCGTTGGACACCGTTGGACACCGTGGGACAACGTGGGACAACGTGGGACAACGTGGGACAACGTGGGACAACGTGGGACATCGTGGGACAACGTGGGACAACGTGGGACAACGTGGGACAACGTGGGACAACGTGGGACACCGTTGGACAACGTGGGACAACGTGGGACAACGTGGGACAACGTGGGACAACGTGGGACAACGTGGGACAACGCGGGGCAACGTGGGACAACGTGGGACAACGTGGGACAACGTGGGACAACGTGGGACAACGTGGGACAACGTGGGACACCGTTGGACATCGTTGGACACCGTGGGACAACGTGGGACATCGTTGGACACCGTTGGACACCGTTGGACACCGTTGGACACCGTTGGACATCGTGGGACATCGTGGGACACCGTTGGACACCGTTGGACACCGTGGGACAACGTGGGACAACGTGGGACAACGTGGGACAACGTGGGACAACGTGGGACAACGTGGGACAACGTGGGACATCGTGGGACAACGTGGGACATCGTGGGACAACGTGGGACAACGTGGGACAACGTGGGACAACGTGGGACAACGTGGGACACCGTTGGACAACGTGGGACACCGTTGGACATCGTTGGACACCGTGGGACAACGTGGGACAACGTGGGACAACGTGGGACACCGTTGGACACCGTTGGACATCGTTGGACATCGTTGGACATCGTGGGACACCGTTGGACATCGCTGGACACCGTTGGACATTGTTGGACACCGTGGGACAACGTGGGACAACGTGGGACAACGTGGGACAACGTGGGACAACGTGGGACAACGTGGGACAACGTGGGACAACGTGGGACATCGTGGGACAACGTGGGACAACGTGGGACAACGTGGGACAACGTGGGACAACGTGGGACACCGTTGGACATCGTTGGACACCGTGGGACAACGTGGGACAACGTGGGACACCGTTGGACATCGTTGGACACCGTGGGACAACGTGGGACAACGTGGGACAACGTGGGACACCGTTGGACACCGTTGGACATCGTTGGACACCGTTGGACACCGTGGGACAACGTGGGACAACGTGGGACAACGTGGGACAACGTGGGAAACCATGGAACAACGTGGGACAACGTGGGACAACGTGGGACAACGTGGGACACCGTGGGACACCGTGGGACAACGTGGGACAACGTGGGACAACGTGGGACAACGTGGGACAACGTGGGACAACGTGGGACACCGTGGGGCATCGTTGGACACCGTGGGACAACGTGGGACAACGTGGGACAACGTGGGACAACGTGGGACAACGTGGGACAACGTGGGACAACGTGGGACAACGTGGGACACCGTTGGACATCGTTGGACAACGTGGGACAACGTGGGACAACGTGGGACAACGTGGGACAACGTGGGACAACGTGGGACATCGTTGGACACCGTTGGACATCGTTGGACACCGTTGGACATCGTTGAACACCGTTGGACACCGTTGGACACCGTTGGACATCGTTGGACACCGTGGGACAACGTGGGACAACGTGGGACAACGTGGGAAACCATGGAACAACGTGGGACAACGTGGGACAACGTGGGACAACGTGGGACACCGTTGGACATCGTTGGACAACGTGGGACAACGTGGGACAACGTGGGACAACGTGGGACAACGTGGGACAACGTGGGACATCGTTGGACGTCGTTGGACACCGTTGGACATCGCTGGACATCGTTGGACATCGTTGGACACCGTTGGACACCGTTGGACACCGTTGGACATCGTTGGACACCGTGGGACAACGTGGGACAACGTGGGACAACGTGGGACATCGTGGGACAACGTGGGACATCGTGGGACAACGTGGGACAACGTGGGACAACGTGGGACAACGTGGGACAACGTGGGACACCGTTGGACAACGTGGGACACCGTTGGACATCGTTGGACACCGTGGGACAACGTGGGACAACGTGGGACAACGTGGTACACCGTTGGACACCGTTGGACATCGTTGGACATCGTTGGACATCGTGGGACACCGTTGGACATCGTTGGACACCGTTGGACATCGTTGGACACCGTGGGACAACGTGGGACAACGTGGGACAACGTGGGACAACGTGGGACAACGTGGGACAACGTGGGACAACGTGGGACAACGTGGGACATCGTGGGACAACGTGGGACAACGTGGGACAACGTGGGACAACGTGGGACACCGTTGGACAACGTGGGACACCGTTGGACATCGTTGGACACCGTGGGACAACGTGGGACAACGTGGGACAACGTGGGACACCGTTGGACACCGTTGGACATCGTTGGACATCGTTGGACATCGTGGGAAACCGTTGCACATCGTTGGACATCGTTGGACACCGTTGGACATCGTTGGACATCGTTGGACATCGTTGGACCCCGTTGGACACCGTTGGACACCGTTGGACACCGTTGGACATCGGTGGACATCGTGGGACACCGTTGGACACCGTTGGATATCGTTGGACACCGTTGGCCACCGTGGGACAACGTGGGACAACGTGGGAAAACGTGGGACATCGTGGGACAACGTGGGACAACGTGGGACAACGTGGGACACCGTTGGACATCGTTGGACACCGTTGGACACCGTGGGACAACGTGGGACAACGTGGGACAACGTGGGACAACGTGGGACAACGTGGGACAACGTGCGACAACGTGGGACAACGTGGGACAACGTGGGACAACGTGGGACAACGTGGGACAACGTGGGACACCGTTGGACATCGTTGGACACCGTGGGACAACGTGGGACAACGTGGGACATCGTTGGACACCGTTGGACACCGTTGGACACCGTTGGACATCGTTGGACAACGTGGGACATCGTGGGACAACGTGGGACAACGTGGGACAACGTGGGACAACGTGGGACACCGTTGGACACCGTGGGACACCGTGGGACACCGTTGGACACCGCTGGACATCGTTGGACACCGTGGGACAACGTGGGACAACGTGGGACAACGTGGGACAACGTGGGACAACGTGGGACAACGTGGGACAACGTGGGACAACGTGGGACAACGTGGGACAACGTGGGACAACGTGGGACAACGTGGGACAACGTGGGACACCGTTGGACATCGTTGGACACCGTGGGACAACGTGGGACAACGTTGGACAACGTGGGACACCGTTGGACACCGTTGGACATCGTTGTACATCGTTGGACATCGTGGGACACCGTTGGACATCGTTGGACATCGTTGGACACCGTTGGACATCGTTGGACATCGTTGGACATCGTTGGACACCGTTGGACAACGTGGGACAACGTGGGACAACGTGGGACAACGTGGGACAACGTGGGACAACGTGGGACAACGCGGGACAACGTGGGACAACGTGGGACAACGTGGGACAACGTGGGACAACGTGGGACAACGTGGGACAACGTGGGACAACGTGGGACACCGTTGGACACCGTGGGACACCGTTGGACAACGTGGGACAACGTGGGACAACGTGGGACAACGTGGGACAACGTGGGACACCGTTGGACACCGTGGGACACCGTTGGACACCGTTGGACACCGTTGGACATCGTTGGACACCGTGGGACAACGTGGGACAACGTGGGACAACGTGGGAAACCATGGAACAACGTGGGGCAACGTGGGGCAACGTGGGACAACGTGGGACAACGTGGGACACCGTTGGACATCGTTGGGCAACGTGGGACAACGTGGGACAAAGTGGGACAACGTGGGACAACGTGGGACAACGTGGGACACCGTTGGACATCGTTGGACAACGTGGGACAACGTGGGACAAAGTGGGACAACGTGGGACAACGTGGGACAACGTGGGACACCGTTGGACACCGTGGGACACCGTTGGACACCGTTGGACATCGTTGGACACCGTGGGACAACGTGGGACAACGTGGGACAACGTGGGACAACGTGGGACAACGTGGGACAACGTGGGACAACGTGGGACAACGTGGGACATCGTGGGACAACGTGGGACAACGTGGGACAACGTGGGACAACGTGGGACAACGTGGGACACCGTTGGACAACGTGGGACAACGTGGGACAACGTGGGACAACGTGGGACAACGTGGGACAACGTGGGACAACGTGGGACACCGTTGGACAACGTGGGACAACGTGGGACAACGTGGGACAACGTGGGACAACGTGGGACAACGTGGGACAACGTGGGACAACGTGGGACAACGTGGGAAACCATGGAACAACGTGGGACAACGTGGGACAACGTGGGACAACGTGGGACACCGTTGGACATCGTTGGACAACGTGGGACAACGTGGGACAACGTGGGACAACGTGAGACAACGTGGGACAACGTGGGACATCGTTGGACATCGTTGGACACCGTTGGACATCGCTGGACATCGTTGGACATCGTTGGACACCGTTGGACACCGTTGGACACCGTTGGACATCGTTGGACACCGTGGGACAACGTGGGACAACGTGGGACAACGTGGGACAACGTGGGACATCGTGGGACAACGTGGGACAACGTGGGACAACGTGGGACAACGTGGGACAACGTGGGACAACGTGGGACAACGTGGGACAACGTGGGACAACGTGGGACAACGTGGGACAACGTGGGACATCGTGGGACAACGTGGGACAACGTGGGACAACGTGGGACACCGTTGGACATCGTTGGACACCGTTGGACACCGTGGGACAACGTGGGACAACGTGGGACAACGTGGGACAACGTGGGACAACGTGGGACAACGTGGGACAACGTGCGACAACGTGGGACAACGTGGGACAACGTGGGACAACGTGGGACAACGTGGGACAACGTGGGACACCGTTGGACATCGTTGGACACCGTGGGACAACGTGGGACAACGTGGGACATCGTTGGACACCGTTGGACACCGTTGGACACCGTTGGACACCGTTGGACATCGGTGGACACCGTTGGACATCGTTGGACATCGTTGGACACCGTTGGACATCGTTGGACATCGTTGGACATCGTTGGACACCGTTGGACACCGTTGGACACCGTTGGACACAGTTGGACATCGGTGGACATCGTGGGACACCGTTGGACACCGTTGGACACCGTGGGACAACGTGGGACAACGTGGGACAACGTGGGACAACGTGGGACAACGTGGGACAACGTGGGACAACGTGGGACACCGTTGGACACCGTGGGACACCGTTGGACAACGTGGGACAACGTGGGACAACGTGGGACAACGTGGGACAACGTGGGACACCGCTGGACACCGTGGGACACCGTTGGACACCGTTGGACACCGTTGGACATCGTTGGACACCGTGGGACAACGTGGGACAACGTGGGACAACGTGGGAAACCATGGAACAACGTGGGACAACGTGGGACAACGTGGGACAACGTGGGACAACGTGGGACAACGTGGGACAACGTGGGACATCGTGGGACAACGTGGGACAACGTGGGACAACGTGGGACAACGTGGGACAACGTGGGACACCGTTGGACAACGTGGGACAACGTGGGACAACGTGGGACAACGTGGGACAACGTGGGACAACGTGGGACAACGCGGGACAACGTGGGACAACGTGGGACAACGTGGGACAACGTGGGACAACGTGGGACAACGTGGGACAACGTGGGACACCGTTGGACATCGTTGGACACCGTGGGACAACGTGGGACATCGTTGGACACCGTTGGACAACGTGGGACACCGTTGGACATCGTTGGACACCGTGGGACAACGTGGGACAACGTGGGACACCGTTGGACATCGTGGGACACCGTTGGACATCGTTGGACACCGTTGGACATCGTTGGACACCGTGGGACAACGTGGGACATCGTGGGACACCGTTGGACATCGTTGGACACCGTTGGACATCGTTGGACACCGTGGGACAACGTGGGACAACGTGGGACAACGTGGGACAACGTGGGACAACGTGGGACAACGTGGGACAACGTGGGACAACGTGGGACATCGTGGGACAACGTGGGACAACGTGGGACAACGTGGGACACCGTTGGACACCGTGGGACACCGTTGGACACCGTTGGACATCGTTGGACACCGTGGGACAACGTGGGACAACGTGGGACATCGTGGGACAACGTGGGACAACGTGGGACACCGTTGGACATCGTTGGACAACGTGGGACATCGTGGGACAACGTGGGACAACGTGGGACAACGTGGGACAACGTGGGACAACGTGGGACAACGTGGGACAACGTGGGACACCGTTGGGCATCGTTGGACACCGTGGGACAACGTGGGACAACGTGGGACAACGTGGGACACCGTTGGACACCGTTGGACAACGTGGGACAACGTGGGACAACGTGGGACACCGTTGGGCATCGTTGGACACCGTGGGACAACGTGGGACAACGTGGGACAACGTGGGACACCGTTGGACACCGTTGGACATGGTTGGACATCGTTGGACATCGTGGGACACCGTTGGACATCGTTGGACACCGTGGGACAACGTGGGACAACGTGGGACAACGTGGGACACCGTTGGACACCGTTGGACATCGTTGGACATCGTTGGACATCGTGGGACACCGTTGGACATCGTTGGACACCGTTGGACATCGTTGGACACCGTTGGACACCGTTGGACACCGTTGGACATCGTTGGACACCGTGGGACAACGTGGGACAACGTGGGACAACGTGGGAAATCATGGAACAACGTGGGACAACGTGGGACAACGTGGGACAACGTGGGACACCGTTGGACATCGTTGGACAACGTGGGACAACGTGGGACAACGTGGGACAACGTGGGACAACGTGGGACAACGTGGGACATCGTTGGACATCGTTGGACACCGTTGGACATCGCTGGACATCGTTGGACATCGTTGGACACCGTTGGACACCGTTGGACACCGTTGGACATCGTTGGACACCGTGGGACAGCGTGGGACAACGTGGGACAACGTGGGACATCGTGGGACAACGTGGGACATCGTGGGACAACGTGGGACAACGTGGGACAACGTGGGACAACGTGGGACAACGTGGGACACCGTTGGACAACGTGGGACACCGTTGGACATCGTTGGACACCGTGGGACAACGTGGGACAACGTGGGACAACGTGGGACACCGTTGGACACCGTTGGACATCGTTGGACATCGTTGGACATCGTGGGACACCGTTGGACATCGTTGGACACCGTTGGACATCGTTGGACACCGTGGGACAACGTGGGACAACGTGGAACAACGTGGGACAACGTGGGACAACGTGGGACAACGTGGGACAACGTGGGACATCGTGGGACAACGTGGGACAACGTGGGACAACGTGGGACAACGTGGGACAACGTGGGACACCGTTCGACATCGTTGGACACCGTGGGACAACGTGGGACAACGTGGGACAACGTGGGACACCGTTGGACACCGTTGGACATCGTTGGACACCGTTGGACACCGTGGGACAACGTGGGACAACGTGGGACAACGTGGGACAACGTGGGACAACGTGGGAAACCATGGAACAACGTGGGACAACGTGGGACAACGTGGGACAACGTGGGACATCGTGGGACAACGTGGGACAACGTGGGACAACGTGGGACACCGTTGGACATCGTTGGACACCGTTGGACATCGTTGGACACCGTTGGACACCGTTGGACACCGTTGGACATCGTTGGACACCGTGGGACAACGTGGGACAACGTGGGACAACGTGGGAAACCATGGAACAACGTGGGACAACGTGGGACAACGTGGGACAACGTGGGACACCGTTGGGCATCGTTGGACACCGTGGGACAACGTGGGACAACGTGGGACAACGTGGGACAACGTGGGACAACGTGGGACAACGTGGGACAACGTGGGACAACGTGGGACAACGTGGGACAACGTGGGACAACGTGGGACAACGTGGGACAACGTGGGACAACGTGGGACAACGTGGGACAACGTGGGACAACGTGGGACACCGTTGGGCATCGTTGGACACCGTGGGACAACGTGGGACAACGTGGGACAACGTGGGACACCGTTGGACATCGTTGGACAACGTGGGACAACGTGGGACAACGTGGGACAACGTGGGACAACGTGGGACAACGTGGGACACCGTTGGACACCGTGGGACACCGTTGGACACCGTTGGACATCGTTGGACACCGTGGGACAACGTGGGACAACGTGGGACAACGTGGGACAACTTGGGACAACGTGGGACAACGTGGGACAACGTGGGACATCGTGGGACAACGTGGGACAACGTGGGACAACGTGGGACAACGTGGGACAACGTGGGACACCGTTGGACAACGTGGGACAACGTGGGACAACGTGGGACAACGTGGGACAACGTGGGACAACGTGGGACAACGCGGGGCAACGTGGGACAACGTGGGACAACGTGGGACAACGTGGGACAACGTGGGACAACGTGGGACATCGTGGGACAACGTGGGACAACGTGGGACAACGTGGGACAACGTGGGACAACGTGGGACACCGTTGGACAACGTGGGACACCGTTGGACATCGTTGGACACCGTGGGACAACGTGGGACAACGTGGGACAACGTGGGACACCGTTGGACACCGTTGGACATCGTTGGACATCGTTGGACATCGTGGGACACCGTTGGACATCGTTGGACACCGTTGGACATTGTTGGACACCGTGGGACAACGTGGGACAACGTGGGACAACGTGGGACAACGTGGGACAACGTGGGACAACGTGGGACAACGTGGGACAACGTGGGACATCGTGGGACAACGTGGGACAACGTGGGACAACGTGGGACAACGTGGGACAACGTGGGACACCGTTGGACATCGTTGGACACCGTGGGACAACGTGGGACAACGTGGGACACCGTTGGACATCGTTGGACACCGTGGGACAACGTGGGACAACGTGGGACAACGTGGGACACCGTTGGACACCGTTGGACATCGTTGGACACCGTTGGACACCGTGGGACAACGTGGGACAACGTGGGACAACGTGGGACAACGTGGGAAACCATGGAACAACGTGGGACAACGTGGGACAACGTGGGACAACGTGGGACACCGTGGGACACCGTGGGACAACGTGGGACAACGTGGGACAACGTGGGACAACGTGGGACAACGTGGGACAACGTGGGACACCGTTGGGCATCGTTGGACACCGTGGGACAACGTGGGACAACGTGGGACAACGTGGGAAACCGTGGGACAACGTGGGACAACGTGGGACAACGTGGGACAACGTGGGACAACGTGGGACAACGTGGGACAACGTGGGACAACGTGGGACAACGTGGGACAACGTGGGACACCGTTGGGCATCGTTGGACACCGTGGGACAACGTGGGACAACGTGGGACAACGTGGGACACCGTTGGACACCGTTGGACATGGTTGGACATCGTTGGACATCGTGGGACACCGTTGGACATCGTGGGACAACGTGGGACAACGTGGGACACCGTTGGACACCGTTGGACATCGTTGGACATCGTTGGACATCGTGGGACACCGTTGGACATCGTTGGACACCGTTGGACATCGTTGGACACCGTTGGACACCGTTGGACACCGTTGGACATCGTTGGACACCGTGGGACAACGTGGGACAACGTGGGACAACGTGGGAAACCATGGAACAACGTGGGACAACGTGGGACAACGTGGGACAACGTGGGACACCGTTGGACATCGTTGGACAACGTGGGACAACGTGGGACAACGTGGGACAACGTGGGACAACGTGGGACAACGTGGGACATCGTTGGACGTCGTTGGACCCCGTTGGACATCGCTGGACATCGTTGGACATCGTTGGACACCGTTGGACACCGTTGGACACCGTTGGACATCGTTGGACACCGTGGGACAACGTGGGACAACGTGGGACAACGTGGGACATCGTGGGACAACGTGGGACATCGTGGGACAACGTGGGACAACGTGGGACAACGTGGGACAACGTGGGACAACGTGGGACACCGTTGGACAACGTGGGACACCGTTGGACATCGTTGGACACCGTGGGACAACGTGGGACAACGTGGGACAACGTGGGACACCGTTGGACACCGTTGGACATCGTTGGACATCGTTGGACATCGTGGGACACCGTTGGACATCGTTGGACACCGTTGGACATCGTTGGACACCGTGGGACAACGTGGGACAACGTGGGACAACGTGGGACAACGTGGGACAACGTGGGACAACGTGGGACAACGTGGGACAACGTGGGACATCGTGGGACAACGTGGGACAACGTGGGACAACGTGGGACAACGTGGGACAACGTGGGACACCGTTGGACAACGTGGGACACCGTTGGACATCGTTGGACACCGTGGGACAACGTGAGACAACGTGGGACAACGTGGGACACCGTTGGACACCGTTGGACATCGTTGGACATCGTTGGACATCGTGGGAAACCGTTGCACATCGTTGGACATCGTTGGACACCGTTGGACATCGTTGGACATCGTTGGACATCGTTGGACCCCGTTGGACACCGTTGGACACCGTTGGACACCGTTGGACATCGGTGGACATCGTGGGACACCGTTGGACACCGTTGGACATCGTTGGACACCGTTGGACACCGTGGGACAACGTGGGACAACGTGGGACAACGTGGGACAACGTGGGACAACGTGGGATAACGTGGGACAACGTGGGACACCGTTGGACAGCGTGGGACACCGTTGGACAACGTGGGACAACGTGGGACAACGTGGGACAACGTGGGACAACGTGGGACACCGTTGGACACCGTGGGACACCGTTGGACACCGTTGGACATCGTTGGACACCGTGGGACAACGTGGGACAACGTGGGACAACGTGGGAAACCATGGAACAACGTGGGACAACGTGGGACAACGTGGGACAACGTGGGACACCGTGGGACACCGTGGGACAACGTGGGACAACGTGGGACAACGTGGGACAACGTGGGACAACGTGGGACACCGTTGGGCATCGTTGGATACCGTGGGACAACGTGGGACAACGTGGGACAACGTGGGACAACGTGGGACAACGTGGGACAACGTGGGACAACGTGGGACAACGTGGGACAACGTGGGAAAACGTGGGACATCGTGGGACAACGTGGGACAACGTGGGACAACGTGGGACACCGTTGGACATCGTTGGACACCGTTGGACACCGTGGGACAACGTGGGACAACGTGGGACAACGTGGGACAACGTGGGACAACGTGCGACAACGTGGGACAACGTGGGACAACGTGGGACAACGTGGGACAACGTGGGACAACGTGGGACACCGTTGGACATCGTTGGACACCGTGGGACAACGTGGGACAACGTGGGACATCGTTGGACACCGTTGGACACCGTTGGACACCGTTGGACATCGTTGGACAACGTGGGACATCGTGGGACAACGTGGGACAACGTGGGACAACGTGGGACAACGTGGGACACCGTTGGACACCGTGGGACACCGTGGGACACCGTTGGACACCGCTGGACATCGTTGGACACCGTGGGACAACGTGGGACAACGTGGGACAACGTGGGACAACGTGGGACAACGTGGGACAACGTGGGACAACGTGGGACAACGTGGGACAACGTGGGACAACGTGGGACAACGTGGGACAACGTGGGACAACGTGGGACACCGTTGGACATCGTTGGACACCGTGGGACAACGTGGGACAACGTTGGACAACGTGGGACACCGTTGGACACCGTTGGACATCGTTGTACATCGTTGGACATCGTGGGACACCGTTGGACATCGTTGGACATCGTTGGACACCGTTGGACATCGTTGGACATCGTTGGACATCGTTGGACACCGTTGGACAACGTGGGACAACGTGGGACAACGTGGGACAACGTGGGACAACGTGGGACAACGTGGGACAACGCGGGACAACGTGGGACAACGTGGGACAACGTGGGACAACGTGGGACAACGTGGGACAACGTGGGACAACGTGGGACAACGTGGGACACCGTTGGACACCGCGGGACACCGTTGGACAACGTGGGACAACGTGGGACAACGTGGGACAACGTGGGACAACGTGGGACACCGTTGGACACCGTGGGACACCGTTGGACACCGTTGGACACCGTTGGACATCGTTGGACACCGTGGGACAACGTGGGACAACGTGGGACAACGTGGGAAACCATGGAACAACGTGGGGCAACGTGGGGCAACGTGGGACAACGTGGGACAACGTGGGACACCGTTGGACATCGTTGGACAACGTGGGACAACGTGGGACAAAGTGGGACAACGTGGGACAACGTGGGACAACGTGGGACACCGTTGGACATCGTTGGACAACGTGGGACAACGTGGGACAAAGTGGGACAACGTGGGACAACGTGGGACAACGTGGGACACCGTTGGACACCGTGGGACACCGTTGGACACCGTTGGACATCGTTGGACACCGTGGGACAACGTGGGACAACGTGGGACAACGTGGGACAACGTGGGACAACGTGGGACAACGTGGGACAACGTGGGACAACGTGGGACATCGTGGGACAACGTGGGACAACGTGGGACAACGTGGGACAACGTGGGACAACGTGGGACACCGTTGGACAACGTGGGACAACGTGGGACAACGTGGGACAACGTGGGACAACGTGGGACAACGTGGGACAACGTGGGACACCGTTGGACAACGTGGGACAACGTGGGACAACGTGGGACAACGTGGGACAACGTGGGACAACGTGGGACAACGTGGGACAACGTGGGACAACGTGGGAAACCATGGAACAACGTGGGACAACGTGGGACAACGTGGGACAACGTGGGACATCGTTGGACATCGTTGGACAACGTGGGACAACGTGGGACAACGTGGGACAACGTGAGACAACGTGGGACAACGTGGGACATCGTTGGACATCGTTGGACACCGTTGGACATCGCTGGACATCGTTGGACATCGTTGGACACCGTTGGACACCGTTGGACACCGTTGGACATCGTTGGACACCGTGGGACAACGTGGGACAACGTGGGACAACGTGGGACATCTTGGGACAACGTGGGACATCGTGGGACAACGTGGGACAACGTGGGACAACGTGGGACACCGTTGGACACCGTTGGACATCGTTGGACATCGTTGGACATCGTGGGACACCGTTGGACATCGTTGGACACCGTTGGACATCGTTGGACACCGTGGGACAACGTGGGACAACGTGGGACAACGTGGGACAACGTGGGACAACGTGGGAGAACGTGGGACACCGTTGGACACCGTTGGACATCGTTGGACATCGTTGGACATTGTGGGACACCGTTGGACAACGTGGGACACCGTTGGACATCGTTGGACACCGTGGGACAACGTGGGACAACGTGGGACAACGTGGGACACCGTTGGACACCGTTGGACATCGTTGGACATCGTTGGACATCGTTGGACAACGTGGGACAACGTGGGACAACGTGGGACACCGTTGGACAACGTGGGACACCGTTGGACATCGTTGGACACCGTGGGACAACGTGGGACAACGTGGGACAACGTGGGACACCGTTGGACACCGTTGGACATCGTTGGACATCGTTGGACATCGTGGGACACCGTTGGACATCGTTGGACACCGTTGGACATCGTTGGACACCGTGGGACAACGTGGGACAACGTGGGACAACGTGGGACAACGTGGGACAACGTGGGACAACGTGGGACAACGTGGGACATCGTGGGACAACGTGGGACAACGTGGGACAACGTGGGACAACGTGGGACAACGTGGGACACCGTTGGACATCGTTGGACACCGTGGGACAACGTGGGACAACGTGGGACAACGTGGGACACCGTTGGACACCGTTGGACATCGCTGGACACCGTTGGACACCGTGGGACAACGTGGGACAACGTGGGACAACGTGGGACAACGTGGGACATCGTGGGACAACGTGGGACAACGTGGGACAACGTGGGACAACGTGGGACATCGTGGGACAACGTGGGACAACGTGGGACAACGTGGGACAACGTGGGACACCGTTGGACAACGTGGGACACCGTTGGACATCGTTGGACACCGTGGGACAACGTGGGACAACGTGGGACAACGTGGGACACCGTTGGACACCGTTGGACATCGTTGGACATCGTTGGACATCGTGGGACACCGTTGGACATCGTTGGACATCGTTGGACACCGTTGGACATCGTTGGACATCGTTGGACATCGTTGGACACCGTTGGACACCGTTGGACACCGTTGGACACCGTTGGACATCGGTGGACATCGTGGGACACCGTTGGACACCGTTGGACATCGTTGGACACCGTTGGACACCGTGGGACAACGTGGGACAACGTGGGACAACGTGGGACAACGTGGGACAACGTGGGACAACGTGGGACAACGTGGGACACCGTTGGACAGCGTGGGACACCGTTGGACAACGTGGGACAACGTGGGACAACGTGGGACAACGTGGGACAACGTGGGACAACGTGGGAAACCATGGAACAACGTGGGACAACGTGGGACAACGTGGGACAACGTGGGACACCGTGGGACACCGTGGGACAACGTGGGACAACGTGGGACAACGTGGGACAACGTGGGACAACGTGGGACAACGTGGGACACCGTTGGGCATCGTTGGACACCGTGGGACAACGTGGGACACCGTTGGACAACGTGGGACAACGTGGGACAACGTGGGACAACGTGGGACAACGTGGGACAACGTGGGACAACGTGGGACAACGTGGGACAACGTGGGACAACGTGGGACAACGTGGGACAACGTGGGACAACGTGGGACACCGTGGGACAACGTGGGACAACGTGGGACAACGTGGGACAACGTGGGACAACGTGGGACAACGTGGGACACCGTTGGGCATCGTTGGACACCGTGGGACAACGTGGGACAACGTGGGACAACGTGGGACAACGTGGGACAACGTGGGACAACGTGGGACAACGTGGGACAACGTGGGACAACGTGGGACAACGTGGGACAACGTGGGACAACGTGGGACAACGTGGGACAACGTGGGACAACGTGGGACAACGTGGGACAACGTGGGACAACGTGGGACAACGTGGGACAACGTGGGACAACGTGGGACAACGTGGGACAACGTGGGACAACGTGGGACAACGTGGGACAACGTGGGACACCGTTGGGCATCGTTGGACACCGTGGGACAACGTGGGACAACGTGGGACAACGTGGGACACCGTTGGACACCGTTGGACATGGTTGGACATCGTTGGACATCGTGGGACACCGTTGGACATCGTTGGACATCGTTGGACACCGTTGGACATCGTTGGACACCGTGGGACAACGTGGGACAACGTGGGACAACGTGGGACACCGTTGGACACCGTTGGACATCGTTGGACATCGTGGGACACCGTTGGACATCGTTGGACACCGTTGGACATCGTTGGACACCGTTGGACACCGTTGGACACCGTTGGACATCGTTGGACACCGTGGGACAACGTGGGACAACGTGGGACAACGTGGGAAACCATGGAACAACGTGGGACAACGTGGGACAACGTGGGACAACGTGGGACACCGTTGGACATCGTTGGACAACGTGGGACAACGTGGGACAACGTGGGACAACGTGGGACAACGTGGGACAACGTGGGACATCGTTGGACATTGTTGGACACCGTTGGACATCGCTGGACATCGTTAGACATCGTTGGACACCGTTGGACACCGTGGGACACCGTTGGACACCGTTGGACATCGTTGGACACCGTGGGACAACGTGGGACAACGTGGGACAACGTGGGACACCGTTGGACAACGTGGGACACCGTTGGACATCGCTGGACACCGTGGGACAACGTGGGACAACGTGGGACAACGTGGGACACCGTTGGACACCGTTGGACATCGTTGGACATCGTTGGACATCGTGGGACACCGTTGGACATCGTTGGACACCGTTGGACATCGTTGGACACCGTGGGACAACGTGGGACAACGTGGGACAACGTGGGACAACGTGGGACAACGTGGGACAACGTGGGACAACGTGGGACAACGTGGGACAACGTGGGACAACGTGGGACAACGTGGGACAACGTGGGACATCGTGGGATAACGTGGGACAACGTGGGACAACGTGGGACAACGTGGGACACCGTTGGACAACGTGGGACACCGTTGGACATCGTTGGACACCGTGGGACAACGTGGGACAACGTGGGACAACGTGGGACACCGTTGGACACCGTTGGACATCGTTGGACATCGTTGGACATCGTGGGACACCGTTGGACATCGTTGGACATCGTTGGACAACGTGGGACACCGTTGGACAACGTGGGACACCGTTGGACATCGTTGGACACCATGGGACAACGTGGGACAACGTGGGACAACGTGGGACACCGTTGGACACCGTTGGACATCGTTGGACATCGTTGGACATCGTGGGACACCGTTGGACATCGTTGGACATCGTTGGACACCGTTGGACATCGTTGGACATCGTTGGACATCGTTGGACACCGTTGGACACCCTTGGACACCGTTGGACACCGTTGGACATCGGTGGACATCGTGGGACACCGTTGGACACCGTTGGACATCGTTGGACACCGTTGGACACCGTGGGACAACGTGGGACAACGTGGGACAACGTGGGACAACGTGGGACAACGTGGGACAACGTGGGACAACGTGGGACAACGTGGGACAACGTGGGACAACGTGGGAAACCATGGAACAACGTGGGACAACGTGGGACAACGTGGGACAACGTGGGACACCGTGGGACACCGTGGGACAACGTGGGACAACGTGGGACAACGTGGGACAACGTGGGACAACGTGGGACACCGTTGGGCATCGTTGGACACCGTGGGACAACGTGGGACAACGTGGGACAACGTGGGACAACGTGGGACAACGTGGGACAACGTGGGACAACGTGGGACAACGTGGGACAACGTGGGACAACGTGGGACAACGTGGGACAACGTGGGACAACGTGGGACAACGTGGGACAACGTGGGACAACGTGGGACAACGTGGGACACCGTTGGGCATCGTTGGACACCGTGGGACAACGTGGGACAACGTGGGACACCGTTGGACACCGTTGGACATGGTTGGACATCGTTGGACATCGTGGGACACCGTTGGACATCGTTGGACACCGTTGGACATCGTTGGACACCGTTGGACACCGTTGGACACCGTTGGACATCGTTGGACACCGTGGGACAACGTGGGACAACGTGGGACAACGTGGGAAACCATGGAACAACGTGGGACAACGTGGGACAACGTGGGACAACGTGGGACACCGTTGGACATCGTTGGACAACGTGGGACAACGTGGGACAACGTGGGACAACGTGGGACAACGTGGGACAACGTGGGACATCGTTGGACATCGTTGGACACCGTTGGACATCGCTGGACATCGTTGGACATCGTTGGACACCGTTGGACACCGTTGGACACCGTTGGACATCGTTGGACACCGTGGGACAACGTGGGACAACGTGGGACAACGTGGGAAACCATGGAACAACGTGGGACAACGTGGGACAACGTGGGACAACGTGGGACACCGTTGGACATCGTTGGACAACGTGGGACAACGTGGGACAACGTGGGACAACGTGGGACAACGTGGGACAACGTGGGACACCGTTGGACACCGTGGGACACCGTTGGACACCGTTGGACATCGTTGGACACCGTGGGACAACGTGGGACAACGTGGGACAACGTGGGACACCGTTGGACAACGTGGGACACCGTTGGACATCGCTGGACACCGTGGGACAACGTGGGACAACGTGGGACAACGTGGGACACCGTTGGACACCGTTGGACATCGTTGGACATCGTTGGACATCGTGGGACACCGTTGGACATCGTTGGACACCGTTGGACATCGTTGGACACCGTGGGACAACGTGGGACAACGTGGGACAACGTGGGACAACGTGGGACAACGTGGGACAACGTGGGACAACGTGGGACAACGTGGGACAACGTGGGACAACGTGGGACAACGTGGGACAACGTGGGACAACGTGGGACAACGTGGGACAACGTGGGACATCGTGGGACAACGTGGGACAACGTGGGACAACGTGGGACAACGTGGGACACCGTTGGACAACGTGGGACACCGTTGGACATCGTTGGACACCGTGGGACAACGTGGGACAACGTGGGACACCGTTGGACACCGTTGGACATCGTTGGACATCGTTGGACATCGTGGGACACCGTTGGACATCGTTGGACATCGTTGGACACCGTTGGACATCGTTGGACATCGTTGGACATCGTTGGACACCGTTGGACACCGTTGGACACCGTTGGACACCGTTGGACATCGGTGGACATCGTGGGACACCGTTGGACACCGTTGGACATCGTTGGACACCGTTGGACACCGTGGGACAACGTGGGACAACGTGGGACAACGTGGGACAACGTGGGACAACGTGGGACAACGTGGGACAACGTGGGACACCGTTGGACAGCGTGGGACACCGTTGGACAACGTGGGACAACGTGGGACAACGTGGGACAACGTGGGACAACGTGGGACACCGTTGGACACCGTGGGACACCGTTGGACACCGTTGGACATCGTTGGACACCGTGGGACAACGTGGGACAACGTGGGACAACGTGGGAAACCATGGAACAACGTGGGACAACGTGGGACAACGTGGGACAACGTGGGATACCGTGGGACACCGTGGGACAACGTGGGACAACGTGGGACAACGTGGGACAACGTGGGACAACGTGGGACAACGTGGGACACCGTTGGACATCGTTGGACAACGTGGGACACCGTTGGACATCGTTGGACACCGTTGGACACCGTGGGACAACGTGGGACAACGTGGGACAACGTGGGACAACGTGGGACAACGTGGGACAACGTGGGACAACGTGGGACAACGTGGGACAACGTGGGACACCGTGGGACAACGTGGGACAACGTGGGACAACGTGGGACAAGGTGGGACAACGTGGGACAACGTGGGTCACCGTTGGGCATCGTTGGACACCGTGGGACAACGTGGGACAACGTGGGACAACGTGGGACACCGTTGGACACCGTTGGACATCGTTGGACACCGTTGGACACCGTGGGACAACGTGGGACACCGTTGGACACCGTTGGACAACGTGGGACACCGTTGGACATCGTTGGACAACGTGGGACACCGTTGGACATCGTTGGACACCGTTGGACACCGTGGGACAACGTGGGACAACGTGGGACAACGAGGGACACCGTTGGACACCGTTGGACATCGTTGGACATCGTTGGACATCGTGGGAGACCGTTGGACATCGTTGGACATCGTTGGACACCGTTGGACATCGTTGGACATCGTTGGACATCGTTGGACACCGTTGGACACCGTTGGACACCGTTGGACACCGTTGGACATCGGTGGACATCGTGGGACACCGTTGGACACCGTTGGACATCGTTGGACACCGTTGGACACCGTGGGACAACGTGGGACAACGTGGGACAACGTGGGACAACGTGGGACAACGTGGGACACCGTTGGACAGCGTGGGACACCGTTGGACAACGTGGGACAACGTGGGACAACGTGGGACAACGTGGGACAACGTGGGACACCGTTGGACACCGTGGGACACCGTTGGACACCGTTGGACATCGTTGGACACCGTGGGACAACGTGGGACAACGTGGGACAACGTGGGAAACCATGGAACAACGTGGGACAACGTGGGACAACGTGGGACAACGTGGGACACCGTGGGACACCGTGGGACAACGTGGGACAACGTGGGACAACGTGGGACAACGTGGGACAACGTGGGACAACGTGGGACATCGTTGGACACCGTTGGACACCGTGGGACAACGTGGGACAACGTGGGACAACGTGGGACAACGTGGGACAACGTGGGACAACGTGGGACAACGTGGGACAACGTGGGACATCGTGGGACAACGTGGGACAACGTGGGACAACGTGGGACAACGTGGGACACCGTTGGACAACGTGGGACACCGTTGGACATCGTTGGACACCGTGGGACAACGTGGGACAACGTGGGACACCGTTGGACACCGTTGGACATCGTTGGACATCGTTGGACATCGTTGGACACCGTTGGACATCGGTGGACATCGTGGGACACCGTTGGACACCGTTGGACATCGTTGGACACCGTTGGACACCGTGGGACAACGTGGGACAACGTGGGACAACGTGGGACAACGTGGGGCATCGTTGGACACCGTTGGACAACGTGGGACAACGTGGGACAACGTGGGACAACGTGGGACATTGTTGGACATCGTTGGACATCGTGGGACACCGTTGGACATCGTTGGACATCGTTGGACACCGTTGGACATCGTTGGACACCGTGGGACAACGTGGGACAACGTGGGACAACGTGGGACACCGTTGGACACCGTTGGACATCGTTGGACATCGTTGGACATCGTGGGACACCGTTGGACATCGTTGGACACCGTTGGACATCGTTGGACACCGTTGGACACCGTTGGACACCGTTGGACACCGTTGGACATCGTTGGACACCGTGGGACAACGTGGGACAACGTGGGACAACGTGGGAAACCATGGAACAACGTGGGACAACGTGGGACAACGTGGGACAACGTGGGACACCGTTGGACATCGTTGGACAACGTGGGACAACGTGGGACAACGTGGGACAACGTGGGACAACGTGGGACAACGTGGGACATCGTTGGACATCGTTGGACACCGTTGGGCATCGCTGGACATCGTTGGACATCGTTGGACAACGTGGGACAACGTGGGACAACGTGGGACACCGTTGGACACCGTTGGACATCGTTGGACATCGTTGGACATCGTGGGACACCGTTGGACATCGTTGGACATCGTTGGACACCGTTGGACATCGTTGGACATCGTTGGACATCGTTGGACACCGTTGGACACCGTTGGACACCGTTGGACACCGTTGGACATCGGTGGACATCGTGGGACACCGTTGGACACCGTTGGACATCGTTGGACACCGTTGGACACCGTGGGACAACGTGGGACAACGTGGGACAACGTGGGACAACGTGGGACAACGTGGGACAACGTGGGACAACGTGGGACACCGTTGGACAGCGTGGGACACCGTTGGACAACGTGGGACAACGTGGGACAACGTGGGACAACGTGGGACAACGTGGGACACCGCTGGACACCGTGGGACACCGTTGGACACCGTTGGACATCGTTGGACACCGTGGGACAACGTGGGACAACGTGGGACAACGTGGGAAACCATGGAACAACGTGGGACAACGTGGGACAACGTGGGACAACGTGGGACACCGTGGGACACCGTGGGACAACGTGGGACAACGTGGGACAACGTGGGACACCGTTGGACACCGTGGGACACCGTTGGACACCGTTGGACATCGTTGGACACCGTGGGACAACGTGGGACAACGTGGGACAACGTGGGAAACCATGGAACAACGTGGGACAACGTGGGACAACGTGGGACAACGTGGGACACCGTGGGACACCGTGGGACAACGTGGGACAACGTGGGACAACGTGGGACAACGTGGGACAACGTGGGACACCGTTGGGCATCGTTGGATACCGTGGGACAACGTGGGACAACGTGGGACAACGTGGGACAACGTGGGACAACGTGGGACAACGTGGGACAACGTGGGACAACGTGGGACAACGTGGGACAACGTGGGACAACGTGGGACATCGTGGGACAACGTGGGACAACGTGGGACAACGTGGGACACCGTTGGACATCGTTGGACACCGTTGGACACCGTGGGACAACGTGGGACAACGTGGGACAACGTGGGACAACGTGGGACAACGTGGGACAACGTGCGACAACGTGGGACAACGTGGGACAACGTGGGACAACGTGGGACAACGTGGGACAACGTGGGACACCGTTGGACATCGTTGGACACCGTGGGACAACGTGGGACAACGTGGGACATCGTTGGACACCGTTGGACACCGTTGGACACCGTTGGACACCGTTGGACATCGGTGGACATCGTGGGACACCGTTGGACACCGTTGGACACCGTGGGACAACGTGGGACAACGTGGGACAACGTGGGACAACGTGGGACAACGTGGGACAACGTAGGACAACGTGGGACAACGTGGGACACCGTTGGACATCGTTGGACAACGTGGGACATCGTGGGACAACGTGGGACAACGTGGGACAACGTGGGACAACGTGGGACACCGTTGGACACCGTGGGACACCGTGGGGCACCGTTGGACACCGCTGGACATCGTTGGACACCGTGGGACAACGTGGGACAACGTGGGACAACGTGGGACAACGTGGGACAACGTGGGACAACGTGGGACAACGTGGGACAACGTGGGACAACGTGGGACAACGTGGGACAACGTGGGACAACGTGGGACAACGTGGGACAACGTGGGAAACCATGGAACAACGTGGGACAACGTGGGACAACGTGGGACAACGTGGGACACCGTTGGACATCGTTGGACAACGTGGGACAACGTGGGACAACGTGGGACAACGTGGGACAACGTGGGACAACGTGGGACATCGTTGGACATCGTTGGACACCGTTGGACATCGCTGGACATCGTTGGACACCGTTGGACACCGTGGGACAACGTGGGACAACGTGGGACAACGTGGGACAACGTGGGACAACGTGGGACAACGTGGGACAACGTGGGACACCGTTGGACAGCGTGGGACACCGTTGGACAACGTGGGACAACGTGGGACAACGTGGGACAACGTGGGACAACGTGGGACAACGTTGGACACCGTGGGACACCGTTGGACACCGTTGGACATCGTTGGACACCGTGGGACAACGTGGGACAACGTGGGACAACGTGGGAAACCATGGAACAACGTGGGACAACGTGGGACAACGTGGGACAACGTGGGACACCGTGGGACACCGTGGGACAACGTGGGACAACGTGGGACAACGTGGGACACCGTTGGACACCGTGGGACACCGTTGGACACCGTTGGACATCGTTGGACACCGTGGGACAACGTGGGACAACGTGGGACAACGTGGGAAACCATGGAACAACGTGGGACAACGTGGGACAACGTGGGACAACGTGGGACACCGTGGGACACCGTGGGACAACGTGGGACAACGTGGGACAACGTGGGACAACGTGGGACACCGTTGGGCATCGTTGGATACCGTGGGACAACGTGGGACAACGTGGGACAACGTGGGACAACGTGGGACAACGTGGGACAACGTGGGACAACGTGGGACATCGTGGGACAACGTGGGACAACGTGGGACAACGTGGGACACCGTTGGACATCGTTGGACACCGTTGGACACCGTGGGACAACGTGGGACAACGTGGGACAACGTGGGACAACGTGGGACAACGTGGGACAACGTGCGACAACGTGGGACAACGTGGGACAACGTGGGACAACGTGGGACAACGTGGGACAACGTGGGACAACGTGGGACACCGTTGGACATCGTTGGACACCGTGGGGCAACGTGGGACAACGTGGGACATCGTTGGACACCGTTGGACACCGTTGGACACCGTTGGACACCGTTGGACATCGGTGGACATCGTGGGACACCGTTGGACACCGTTGGACACCGTGGGACAACGTGGGACAACGTGGGACAACGTGGGACAACGTGGGACAACGTGGGACAACGTGGGACAACGTGGGACAACGTGGGACACCGTTGGACATCGTTGGACAACGTGGGACATCGTGGGACAACGTGGGACAACGTGGGACAACGTGGGACAACGTGGGACACCGTTGGACACCGTGGGACACCGTGGGACACCGTTGGACACCGCTGGACATCGTTGGACACCGTGGGACAACGTGGGACAACGTGGGACAACGTGGGACAACGTGGGACAACGTGGGACAACGTGGGACAACGTGGGACAACGTGGGACAACGTGGGACAACGTGGGACAACGTGGGACAACGTGGGACAACGTGGGACACCGTTGGACATCGTTGGACACCGTGGGACAACGTGGGACAACGTGGGACAACGTGGGACACCGTTGGACACCGTTGGACACCGTGGGACACCGTTGGACACCGTTGGACACCGTTGGACATCGTTGGACACCGTGGGACAACGTGGGACAACGTGGGACAACGTGGGAAACCATGGAACAACGTGGGGCAACGTGGGGCAACGTGGGACAACGTGGGACAACGTGGGACACCGTTGGACATCGTTGGACAACGTGGGACAACGTGGGACAAAGTGGGACAACGTGGGACAACGTGGGACAACGTGGGACACCGTTGGACACCGTGGGACACCGTTGGACACCGTTGGACATCGTTGGACACCGTGGGACAACGTGGGACAACGTGGGACAACGTGGGACAACGTGGGACAACGTGGGACAACGTGGGACACCGTTGGACAACGTGGGACAACGTGGGACAACGTGGGACAACGTGGGACAACGTGGGACAACGTGGGACAACGTGGGACAACGTGGGACAACGTGGGAAACCATGGAACAACGTGGGACAACGTGGGACAACGTGGGACAACGTGGGACACCGTTGGACATCGTTGGACAACGTGGGACAACGTGGGACAACGTGGGACAACGTGGGACAACGTGGGACAACGTGGGACATCGTTGGACATCGTTGGACACCGTTGGACATCGCTGGACATCGTTGGACATCGTTGGACACCGTTGGACACCGTTGGACACCGTTGGACATCGTTGGACACCGTGGGACAACGTGGGACAACGTGGGACAACGTGGGACATCGTGGGACAACGTGGGACATCGTGGGACAACGTGGGACAACGTGGGACAACGTGGGACAACGTGGGACACCGTTGGACAACGTGGGACACCGTTGGACATCGTGGGACACCGTTGGACATCGTTGGACACCGTGGGACAACGTGGGACAACGTGGGACACCGTTGGACATCGTTGGACACCGTGGGACAACGTGGGACAACGTGGGACAACGTGGGACACCGTTGGACACCGTTGGACATCGTTGGACACCGTTGGACACCGTGGGACAACGTGGGACAACGTGGGACAACGTGGGACAACGTGGGGCAACGTGGGACAACGTGGGACAACGTGGGACAACGTGGGACAACGTGGGACATCGTTGGACAACGTGGGACAACGTGGGACAACGTGGGACAACGTGGGACACCGTTGGACAACGTGGGACACCGTTGGACATCGTTGGACACCGTGGGACAACGTGGGACAACGTGGGACAACGTGGGACACCGTTGGACACCGTTGGACATCGTTGGACATCGTTGGACATCGTGGGACACCGTTGGACATCGTTGGACATCGTTGGACACCGTTGGACATCGTTGGACATCGTTGGACATCGTTGGACACCGTTGGACACCGTTGGACACCGTTGGACACCGTTGGACGTCGGTGGACATCGTGGGACACCGTTGGACACCGTTGGACATCGTTGGACACCGTTGGACACCGTGGGACAACGTGGGACAACGTGGGACAACGTGGGACAACGTGGGACAACGTGGGACAACGTGGGACACCGTTGGACAGCGTGGGACACCGTTGGACAACGTGGGACAACGTGGGACAACGTGGGACAACGTGGGACAACGTGGGACAACGTGGGAAACCATGGAACAACGTGGGACAACGTGGGACAACGTGGGACAACGTGGGACACCGTGGGACACCGTGGGACAACGTGGGACAACGTGGGACAACGTGGGACAACGTGGGACAACGTGGGACAACGTGGGACACCGTTGGGCATCGTTGGACACCGTGGGACAACGTGGGACAACGTGGGACAACGTGGGACAACGTGGGACAACGTGGGACAACGTGGGACAACGTGGGAAAACGTGGGACAACGTGGGACAACGTGGGACAACGTGGGACAACGTGGGACAACGTGGGACAACGTGGGACAACGTGGGACAACGTGGGACAACGTGGGACACCGTTGGGCATCGTTGGACACCGTGGGACAACGTGGGACAACGTGGGACAACGTGGGACACCGTTGGACACCGTTGGACATGGTTGGACATCGTTGGACATCGTGGGACACCGTTGGACATCGTTGGACATCGTTGGACACCGTTGGACATCGTTGGACACCGTGGGACAACGTGGGACAACGTGGGACAACGTGGGACACCGTTGGACACCGTTGGACATCGTTGGACATCGTTGGACATCGTGGGACACCGTTGGACATCGTTGGACACCGTTGGACATCGTTGGACACCGTTGGACACCGTTGGACACCGTTGGACATCGTTGGACACCGTGGGACAACGTGGGACAACGTGGGACAACGTGGGAAACCATGGAACAACGTGGGACAACGTGGGACAACGTGGGACAACGTGGGACACCGTTGGACATCGTTGGACAACGTGGGACAACGTGGGACAACGTGGGACAACGTGGGACAACGTGGGACAACGTGGGACAACGTGGGACATCGTTGGACATCGTTGGACACCGTTGGACATCGCTGGACATCGTTGGACATCGTTGGACACCGTTGGACACCGTTGGACACCGTTGGACATCGTTGGACACCGTGGGACAACGTGGGACAACGCGGGACAACGTGGGAAACCATGGAACAACGCGGGACAACGTGGGACAACGTGGGACAACGTGGGACACCGTTGGACATCGTTGGACAACGTGGGACAACGTGGGACAACGTGGGACAACGTGGGACAACGTGGGACAACGTGGGACACCGTTGGACACCGTGGGACACCGTTGGACACCGTTGGACATCGTTGGACACCGTGGGACAACGTGGGACAACGTGGGACAACGTGGGACACCGTTGGACAACGTGGGACACCGTTGGACATCGCTGGACACCGTGGGACAACGTGGGACAACGTGGGACAACGTGGGACACCGTTGGACACCGTTGGACATCGTTGGACATCGTTGGACATCGTGGGACACCGTTGGACATCGTTGGACACCGTTGGACATCGTTGGACACCGTGGGAAAACGTGGGACAACGTGGGACAACGTGGGACAACGTGGGACAACGTGGGACAACGTGGGACAACGTGGGACAACGTGGGACAACGTGGGACAACGTGGGACAACGTGGGACAACGTGGGACAACGTGGGACATCGTGGGACAACGTGGGACAACGTGGGACAACGTGGGACAACGTGGGACACCGTTGGACAACGTGGGACACCGTTGGACATCGTTGGACACCGTGGGACAACGTGGGACAACGTGGGACAACGTGGGACACCGTTGGACACCGTTGGACATCGTTGGACATCGTTGGACATCGTGGGACACCGTTGGACACCGTTGGACATCGTTGGACACCGTTGGACATCGTTGGACACCGTGGGACAACGTGGGACAACGTGGGACACCGTGGGACAACGTGGGACAACGTGGGACACCGTTGGACATCGGTGGACATCGTGGGACACCGTTGGACACCGTTGGACATCGTTGGACACCGTTGGACACCGTGGGACAACGTGGGACAACGTGGGACACCGTTGGACATCGTTGGACAACGTGGGACACCGTTGGACACCGTTGGACATCGTGGGACAACGTGGGACACCGTGGGACAACGTGGGACAACGTGGGACACCGTTGGACATCGGTGGACATCGTGGGACACCGTTGGACACCGTTGGACATCGTTGGACACCGTTGGACACCGTGGGACAACGTGGGACAACGTGGGACAACGTGGGACACCGTTGGACATCGTTGGACACCTTTGGACACCGTGGGACAACGTGGGACAACGTGGGACAACGTGGGACAACGTGGGGCAACGTGGGACAACGTGGGACAACGTAGGACAACGTGGGACAACGTGGGACAACGTGGGACAACGTGGGACAACGTGGGACAACGTGGGACAACGTGGGACAACGTGGGACACCGTTGAACACCGTGGGACACCGTTGGACAACGTGGGACAACGTGGGACAACGTGGGACAACGTGGGACACCGTTGGACACCGTGGGACACCGTTGGACACCGTTGGACATCGTTGGACACCGTTGGACATCGTTGGACATCGTTGGACACCGTTGGACATCGTTGGACATCGTTGGACATCGTTGGACACCGTTGGACACCGTTGGACACCGTTGGACACCGTTGGACATCGGTGGACATCGTGGGACACCGTTGGACACCGTTGGACATCGTTGGACACCGTTGGACACCGTGGGACAACGTGGGACAACGTGGGACAACGTGGGACAACGTGGGACAACGTGGGACACCGTTGGACACCGTTGGACATCGTTGGACATCGTTGGACATCGTGGGACACCGTTGGACATCGTTGGACATCGTTGGACACCGTTGGACACCGTTGGACATCGTTGGACACCGTGGGACAACGTGGGACAACGTGGGACAACGTGGGACACCGTTGGACACCGTTGGACATCGTTGGACATCGTTGGACATCGTGGGACACCGTTGGACATCGTTGGACATCGTTGGACACCGTTGGACATCGTTGGACATCGTTGGACATCGTTGGACACCGTTGGACACCGTTGGACACCGTTGGACACCGTTGGACATCGGTGGACATCGTGGGACACCGTTGGACACCGTTGGACATCGTTGGACACCGTTGGACACCGTGGGACAACGTGGGACAACGTGGGACAACGTGGGACAACGTGGGACAACGTGGGACAACGTGGGACAACGTGGGACACCGTTGAACACCGTGGGACACCGTTGGACAACGTGGGACAACGTGGGACAACGTGGGACAACGTGGGACACCGTTGGACACCGTGGGACACCGTTGGACACCGTTGGACATCGTTGGACACCGTTGGACATCGTTGGACATCGTTGGACACCGTTGGACATCGTTGGACATCGTTGGACATCGTTGGACACCGTTGGACACCGTTGGACACCGTTGGACACCGTTGGACATCGGTGGACATCGTGGGACACCGTTGGACACCGTTGGACATCGTTGGACACCGTTGGACACCGTGGGACAACGTGGGACAACGTGGGACAACGTGGGACAACGTGGGACAACGTGGGACACCGTTGGACACCGTTGGACATCGTTGGACATCGTTGGACATCGTGGGACACCGTTGGACATCGTTGGACATCGTTGGACACCGTTGGACACCGTTGGACATCGTTGGACACCGTGGGACAACGTGGGACAACGTGGGACAACGTGGGACACCGTTGGACACCGTTGGACATCGTTGGACATCGTTGGACATCGTGGGACACCGTTGGACATCGTTGGACATCGTTGGACACCGTTGGACATCGTTGGACATCGTTGGACATCGTTGGACACCGTTGGACACCGTTGGACACCGTTGGACACCGTTGGACATCGGTGGACATCGTGGGACACCGTTGGACACCGTTGGACATCGTTGGACACCGTTGGACACCGTGGGACAACGTGGGACAACGTGGGACAACGTGGGACAACGTGGGACAACGTGGGACAACGTGGGACAACGTGGGACACCGTTGAACACCGTGGGACACCGTTGGACAACGTGGGACAACGTGGGACAACGTGGGACAACGTGGGACACCGTTGGACACCGTGGGACACCGTTGGACACCGTTGGACATCGTTGGACACCGTGGGACAACGTGGGACAACGTGGGACAACGTGGGAAAACATGGAACAACATGGGACAACGTGGGACAACGTGGGACAACGTGGGACACCGTTGGACATCGTTGGACACCGTGGGACAACGTGGGACAACGTGGGACACCGTTGGACACCGTTGGACATCGTTGGACACCGTTGGACACCGTGGGACAACGTGGGACAACGTGGGACAACGTGGGACAACGTGGGACAACGTGGGACAACGTGGGACAACGTGGGACACCGTTGGACACCGTGGGACACCGTTGGACACCGTTGGACATCGTTGGACATCGTTGGACATCGTTGGACACCGTTGGACACCGTTGGACACCGTTGGACACCGTTGGACATCGGTGGACATCGTGGGACACCGTTGGACACCGTTGGACATCGTTGGACACCGTTGGACACCGTGGGACAACGTGGGACAACGTGGGACAACGTGGGACAACGTGGGACAACGTGGGACAACGTGGGACATCGTGGGACAACGTGGGACAACGTGGGACAACGTGGGACAACGTGGGACAACGTGGGACACCGTTGGACAACGTGGGACAACGTGGGACAACGTGGGACAACGTGGGACAACGTGGGACAACGTGGGACAACGTGGGACAACGTGGGAAACCATGGAACAACGTGGGACAACGTGGGACAACGTGGGACAACGTGGGACACCGTTGGACATCGTTGGACAACGTGGGACAACGTGGGACAACGTGGGACAACGTGGGACAACGTGGGACAACGTGGGACATCGTTGGACATCGTTGGACACCGTTGGACATCGCTGGACATCGTTGGACATCGTTGGACACCGTTGGACACCGTTGGACACCGTTGGACATCGTTGGACACCGTGGGACAACGTGGGACAACGTGGGACAACGTGGGACATCGTGGGACAACGTGGGACATCGTGGGACAACGTGGGACAACGTGGGACAACGTGGGACAACGTGGGACAACGTGGGACACCGTTGGACAACGTGGGACACCGTTGGACATCGTGGGACACCGTTGGACATCGTTGGACAACGTGGGACAACGTGGGACAACGTGGGACAACGTGGGACAACGTGGGACATCGTGGGACAACGTGGGACAACGTGGGACAACGTGGGACAACGTGGGACAACGTGGGACACCGTTGGACAACGTGGGACAACGTGGGACAACGTGGGACAACGTGGGAAACCATGGAACAACGTGGGACAACGTGGGACAACGTGGGACAACGTGGGACACCGTTGGACATCGTTGGACAACGTGGGACAACGTGGGACAACGTGGGACAACGTGGGACAACGTGGGACAACGTGGGACATCGTTGGACATCGTTGGACACCGTGGGACAACGTGGGACAACGTGGGACAACGTGGGACATCGTGGGACAACGTGGGACATCGTGGGACAACGTGGGACAACGTGGGACAACGTGGGACAACGTGGGACACCGTTGGACAACGTGGGACACCGTTGGACATCGTGGGACACCGTTGGACATCGTTGGACACCGTGGGACAACGTGGGACAACGTGGGACACCGTTGGACATCGTTGGACACCGTGGGACAACGTGGGACAACGTGGGACAACGTGGGACACCGTTGGACACCGTTGGACATCGTTGGACACCGTTGGACACCGTGGGACAACGTGGGACAACGTGGGACAACGTGGGACAACGTGGGGCAACGTGGGACAACGTGGGACAACGTGGGACAACGTGGGACAACGTGGGACATCGTGGGACAACGTGGGACAACGTGGGACAACGTGGGACAACGTGGGACACCGTGGGACAACGTGGGACACCGTTGGACATCGTTGGACACCGTGGGACAACGTGGGACAACGTGGGACAACGTGGGACACCGTTGGACACCGTTGGACATCGTTGGACATCGTTGGACATCGTGGGACACCGTTGGACATCGTTGGACATCGTTGGACACCGTTGGACATCGTTGGACATCGTTGGACATCGTTGGACACCGTTGGACACCGTTGGACACCGTTGGACACCGTTGGACGTCGGTGGACATCGTGGGACACCGTTGGACACCGTTGGACATCGTTGGACACCGTTGGACACCGTGGGACAACGTGGGACAACGTGGGACAACGTGGGACAACGTGGGACAACGTGGGACAACGTGGGACACGGTTGGACAGCGTGGGACACCGTTGGACAACGTGGGACAACGTGGGACAACGTGGGACAACGTGGGACAACGTGGGACAACGTGGGAAACCATGGAACAACGTGGGACAACGTGGGACAACGTGGGACAACGTGGGACACCGTGGGACACCGTGGGACAACGTGGGACAACGTGGGACAACGTGGGACAACGTGGGACAACGTGGGACAACGTGGGACACCGTTGGACATCGTTGGACACCGTGGGACAACGTGGGACAACGTGGGACAACGTGGGACAACGTGGGACAACGTGGGACAACGTGGGACCACGTGGGACAACGTGGGACAACGTGGGACAACGTGGGACAACGTGGGACAACGTGGGACAACGTGGGACAACGTGGGACAACGTGGGACAACGTGGGACACCGTTGGGCATCGTTGGACACCGTGGGACAACGTGGGACAACGTGGGACAACGTGGGACACCGTTGGACACCGTTGGACATGGTTGGACATCGTTGGACATCGTGGGACACCGTTGGACATCGTTGGACATCGTTGGACACCGTTGGACATCGTTGGACACCGTGGGACAACGTGGGACAACGTGGGACAACGTGGGACACCGTTGGACACCGTTGGACATCGTTGGACATCGTTGGACATCGTGGGACACCGTTGGACATCGTTGGACACCGTTGGACATCGTTGGACACCGTTGGACACCGTTGGACACCGTTGGACATCGTTGGACACCGTGGGACAACGTGGGACAACGTGGGACAACGTGGGAAACCATGGAACAACGTGGGACAACGTGGGACAACGTGGGACAACGTGGGACACCGTTGGACATCGTTGGACAACGTGGGACAACGTGGGACAACGTGGGACAACGTGGGACAACGTGGGACAACGTGGGACATCGTTGGACATCGTTGGACACCGTTGGACATCGCTGGACATCGTTGGACATCGTTGGACACCGTTGGACACCGTTGGACACCGTTGGACATCGTTGGACACCGTGGGACAACGTGGGACAACGCGGGACAACGTGGGAAACCATGGAACAACGTGGGACAACGTGGGACAACGTGGGACAACGTGGGACACCGTTGGACATCGTTGGACAACGTGGGACAACGTGGGACAACGTGGGACAACGTGGGACAACGTGGGACAACGTGGGACACCGTTGGACACCGTGGGACACCGTTGGACACCGTTGGACATCGTTGGACACCGTGGGACAACGTGGGACAACGTGGGACAACGTGGGACACCTTTGGACAACGTGGGACACCGTTGGACATCGCTGGACACCGTGGGACAACGTGGGACAACGTGGGACAACGTGGGACACCGTTGGACACCGTTGGACATCGTTGGACATCGTTGGACATCGTGGGACACCGTTGGACATCGTTGGACACCGTTGGACATCGTTGGACACCGTGGGAAAACGTGGGACAACGTGGGACAACGTGGGACAACGTGGGACAACGTGGGACAACGTGGGACAACGTGGGACAACGTGGGACAACGTGGGACAACGTGGGACAACGTGGGACAACGTGGGACAACGTGGGACAACGTGGGACATCGTGGGACAACGTGGGACAACGTGGGACAACGTGGGACAACGTGGGACACCGTTGGACAACGTGGGACACCGTTGGACATCGTTGGACACCGTGGGACAACGTGGGACAACGTGGGACAACGTGGGACACCGTTGGACACCGTTGGACATCGTTGGACATCGTTGGACATCGTGGGACACCGTTGGACATCGTTGGACATCGTTGGACACCGTTGGACATCGTTGGACACCGTGGGACAACGTGGGACAACGTGGGACACCGTGGGACAACGTGGGACAACGTGGGACACCGTTGGACATCGGGGGACATCGTGGGACACCGTTGGACACCGTTGGACATCGTTGGACACCGTTGGACACCGTGGGACAACGTGGGACAACGTGGGACAACGTGGGACACCGTTGGACATCGTTGGACACCGTTGGACACCGTGGGACAACGTGGGACAACGTGGGACAACGTGGGACAACGTGGGGCAACGTGGGACAACGTGGGACAACGTAGGACAACGTGGGACAACGTGGGACACCGTTGGACATCGTTGGACAACGTGGGACATCGTTGGACACCGTTGGACACCGTGGGACAACGTGGGACAACGTGGGACAACGTGGGACAACGTGGGACAACGTGGGACAACGTGGGACAACGTGGGACAACGTGGGACATCGTGGGACAACGTGGGACAACGTGGGACAACGTGGGACAACGTGGGACACCGTTGGACAACGTGGGACACCGTTGGACATCGTTGGACACCGTGGGACAACGTGGGACAACGTGGGACAACGTGGGACACCGTTGGACACCGTTGGACATCGTTGGACATCGTTGGACATCGTGGGACACCGTTGGACATCGTTGGACATCGTTGGACACCGTTGGACATCGTTGGACATCGTTGGACATCGTTGGACACCGTTGGACACCGTTGGACACCGTTGGACACCGTTGGACATCGGTGGACATCGTGGGACACCGTTGGACACCGTTGGACATCGTTGGACACCGTTGGACACCGTGGGACAACGTGGGACAACGTGGGACAACGTGGGACAACGTGGGACAACGTGGGACAACGTGGGACAACGTGGGACAACGTGGGACAACGTGGGAAACCATGGAACAACGTGGGACAACGTGGGACAACGTGGGACAACGTGGGACACCGTGGGACACCGTGGGACAACGTGGGACAACGTGGGACAACGTGGGACAACGTGGGACAACGTGGGACAACGTGGGACACCGTTGGGCATCGTTGGACACCGTGGGACAACGTGGGACAACGTGGGACAACGTGGGACAACGTGGGACAACGTGGGACAACGTGGGACCACGTGGGACAACGTGGGACAACGTGGGACAACGTGGGACAACGTGGGACAACGTGGGACACCGTTGGGCATCGTTGGATACCGTGGGACAACGTGGGACAACGTGGGACAACGTGGGACACCGTTGGACACCGTTGGACATGGTTGGACATCGTTGGACATCGTGGGACACCGTTGGACATCGTTGGACATCGTTGGACACCGTTGGACATCGTTGGACACCGTGGGACAACGTGGGACATCGTGGGACAACGTGGGACACCGTTGGACACCGTTGGACATCGTTGGACATCGTTGGACATCGTTGGACACCGTTGGACATCGTTGGACACCGTTGGACATCGTTGGACACCGTTGGACACCGTTGGACACCGTTGGACATCGTTGGACACCGTGGGACAACGTGGGACAACGTGGGACAACGTGGGACACCATGGAACAACGTGGGACAACGTGGGACAACGTGGGACAACGTGGGACACCGTTGGACATCGTTGGACAACGTGGGACAACGTGGGACAACGTGGGACAACGTGGGACAACGTGGGACAACGTGGGACATCGTTGGACATCGTTGGACACCGTTGGACATCGCTGGACATCGTTGGACATCGTTGGACACCGTTGGACACCGTTGGACACCGTTGGACATCGTTGGACACCGTGGGACAACGTGGGACAACGCGGGACAACGTGGGAAACCATGGAACAACGTGGGACAACGTGGGACAACGTGGGACAACGTGGGACACCGTTGGACATCGTTGGACAACGTGGGACAACGTGGGACAACGTGGGACAACGTGGGACAACGTGGGACAACGTGGGACACCGTTGGACACCGTGGGACACCGTTGGACACCGTTGGACATCGTTGGACACCGTGGGACAACGTGGGACAACGTGGGACAACGTGGGACACCTTTGGACAACGTGGGACACCGTTGGACATCGCTGGACACCGTGGGACAACGTGGGACAACGTGGGACAACGTGGGACACCGTTGGACACCGTTGGACATCGTTGGACATCGTTGGACATCGTGGGACACCGTTGGACATCGTTGGACACCGTTGGACATCGTTGGACACCGTGGGAAAACGTGGGACAACGTGGGACAACGTGGGACAACGTGGGACAACGTGGGACAACGTGGGACAACGTGGGACACCGTTGGACACCGTGGGACACCGTTGGACACCGTTGGACATCGTTGGACATCGTTGGACATCGTTGGACACCGTTGGACACCGTTGGACACCGTTGGACACCGTTGGACATCGGTGGACATCGTGGGACACCGTTGGACACCGTTGGACATCGTTGGACATCGTGGGACACCGTTGGACATCGTTGGACACCGTTGGACATCGTTGGACACCGTGGGAAAACGTGGGACAACGTGGGACAACGTGGGACAACGTGGGACAACGTGGGAAACCATGGAACAACGTGGGACAACGTGGGACAACGTGGGACAACGTGGGACAACGTGGGACAACGTGGGACAACGTGGGACAACGTGGGACAACGTGGGACAACGTGGGACAACGTGGGACAACGTGGGACAACGTGGGACATCGTGGGACAACGTGGGACAACGTGGGACAACGTGGGACAACGTGGGACACCGTTGGACAACGTGGGACACCGTTGGACATCGTTGGACACCGTGGGACAACGTGGGACAACGTGGGACAACGTGGGACACCGTTGGACACCGTTGGACATCGTTGGACATCGTTGGACATCGTGGGACACCGTTGGACATCGTTGGACATCGTTGGACACCGTTGGACATCGTTGGACACCGTGGGACAACGTGGGACAACGTGGGACACCGTGGGACAACGTGGGACAACGTGGGACACCGTTGGACATCGGTGGACATCGTGGGACACCGTTGGACACCGTTGGACATCGTTGGACACCGTTGGACACCGTGGGACAACGTGGGACAACGTGGGACAACGTGGGACACCGTTGGACATCGTTGGACACCTTTGGACACCGTGGGACAACGTGGGACAACGTGGGACAACGTGGGACAACGTGGGGCAACGTGGGACAACGTGGGACAACGTAGGACAACGTGGGACAACGTGGGACACCGTTGGACATCGTTGGACAACGTGGGACATCGTTGGACACCGTTGGACACCGTGGGACAACGTGGGACAACGTGGGACAACGTGGGACAACGTGGGACAACGTGGGACAACGTGGGACAACGTGGGACAACGTGGGACATCGTGGGACAACGTGGGACAACGTGGGACAACGTGGGACAACGTGGGACACCGTTGGACAACGTGGGACACCGTTGGACATCGTTGGACACCGTGGGACAACGTGGGACAACGTGGGACAACGTGGGACACCGTTGGACACCGTTGGACATCGTTGGACATCGTTGGACATCGTGGGACACCGTTGGACATCGTTGGACATCGTTGGACACCGTTGGACATCGTTGGACATCGTTGGACATCGTTGGACACCGTTGGACACCGTTGGACACCGTTGGACACCGTTGGACATCGGTGGACATCGTGGGACACCGTTGGACACCGTTGGACATCGTTGGACAACGTTGGACACCGTGGGACAACGTGGGACAACGTGGGACAACGTGGGACAACGTGGGACAACGTGGGACAACGTGGGACAACGTGGGACAACGTGGGACAACGTGGGACACCGTTGAACACCGTGGGACACCGTTGGACACCGTTGGACATCGTTGGACACCGTTGGACACCGTGGGACAACGTGGGACAACGTGGGACAACGTGGGACAACGTGGGACAACGTGGGACAACGTGGGACAACGTGGGACACCGTTGGACACCGTGGGACACCGTTGGACACCGTTGGACATCGTTGGACATCGTTGGACATCGTTGGACACCGTTGGACACCGTTGGACACCGTTGGACACCGTTGGACATCGGTGGACATCGTGGGACACCGTTGGACACCGTTGGACATCGTTGGACACCGTTGGACACCGTGGGACAACGTGGGACAACGTGGGACAACGTGGGACAACGTGGGACAACGTGGGACAACGTGGGACAACGTGGGACAACGTGGGACACGGTTGGACACCGTTGGACATCGTTGGACACCGTTGGACACCGTGGGACAACGTGGGAAACCATGGAACAACGTCGGACAACGTGGGACAACATGGGACAACGTGGGACAACGTGGGACACCGTTGGACACCGTTGGACACCGTGGGACAACGTGGGACAACGTGGGACACCGTTGGACACCGTTGGACATCGTTGGACATCGTTGGACACCGGTGGACACCGTTGGACACCGTTGGACACCGTGGGACATCGCTGGACACCGTTGGACATCGTTGGACATCGTTGGACATCGTTGGACACCGTGGGACACCGTTGGACACCGTTGGACATCATTGGACATCGTTGGACACCGTTGGACATCGTTGGACACCGTTGGACATCGTTGGACATCGTGGGACACCGTTGGACGACGTTGGACATCGTTGGACATCGTTGGACATCGTGGGACACCGTTGGACATCGTTGGACATCGTTGGACACCGTTGGACATCGTTGGACATCGTTGGACACCGTTGGACATCGTTGGACACCGCTGGACATCGTTGGACATCGTTGGACACCGTTGGACATCGTTGGACATCGTTGGACACCGTTGGACATCGTTGGACACCGCTGGACATCGTTGGACACCGTTGGACACCGTTGGACATCGTGGGACACCGTGGGACACCGTTGGACACCGTTGGACACCGTTGGACATCGTTGGACAACGTGGGACAACGTGGGACAACGTGGGACAACGTGGGACAACGTGGGACAACGTGGGACAACGTGAGACAACGTGGGACACCGTTGGACATCGTTGGACATCGTGGGACACCGTTGGACATCGTTGGACACCGTTGGACACCGTTGGACACCGTTGGACACTGTTGGACACCGTTGGACACCGTTGGACACCGTTGGACACCGTTGGACACCGTTGGACACCGTTGGACACCGTGGGACAACGTGGGACAACGTGGGACAACGTGGGACAACGTGGGACACCGTTGGACATCGTTGGACAACGTGGGACATCGTGGGACAACGTGGGACAACGTGGGACAACGTGGGACAACGTGGGACAACGTGGGACAACGTGGGACAACGTGGGACAACGTGGGACAACGTGGGACAACGTGGGACAACGTGGGACAACGTGGGACAACGTGGGACACCGTTGGACATCGTTGGACACCGTGGGACAACGTGGGACAACGTGGGACAACGTGGGACACCGTTGGACATCGTTGGACACCGTGGGACAACGTGGGACAACGTGGGACAACGTGGGACAACGTGGGACACCGTTGGACACCGTTGGACATCGTTGGACACCGTTGGACACCGTGGGACAACGTGGGACAACGTGGGACAACGTGGGACAACGTGGGACAACGTGGGACAACGTAGGACAACGTGGGACAACGTGGGACACCGTTGGACATCGTTGGACAACGTGGGACATCGTGGGACAACGTGGGACAACGTGGGACAACGTGGGACAACGTGGGACACCGTTGGACACCGTGGGACTCCGTTGGACACCGTTGGACACCGTGGGACACCGTTGGACACCGCTGGACATCGTTGGACACCGTGGGACAACGTGGGACAACGTGGGACAACGTGGGACAACGTGGGACACCGTTGGACACCGTTGGACATCGTTGGACACCGTTGGACATCGGTGGACATCGTGGGACACCGTTGGACACCGTTGGACATCGTTGGACTCCGCTGGACACCGTGGGACAACGTGGGACAACGTGGGACAACGTGGGACACCGTTGGACACCGTTGGACATCGTTGGACAACGTGGGACAACGTGGGACAACGTGGGACAACGTGGGACACCGTTGGACATCCTTGGACACCGTGGGACAACGTGGGACAACGTGGGACAACGTGGGACAACGTGGGACAACGTGGGACACCGTTGGACATCGTTGGACACCGTGGGACAACGTGGGACACCGTGGGACACCGTGGGACACCGTTGGACACCGTTGGACATCCTTGGACACCGTGGGACAACGTGGGACAACGTGGGACAACGTGGGACAACGTGGGACAACGTGGGACACCGTTGGACATCGTTGGACACCGTGGGACAACGTGGGACACCGTGGGACACCGTGGGACACCGTTGGACACCGTTGGACATCGTGGGACAACGTGGGACAACGTGGGACAACGTGGGACAACGTGGGACAACGTGGGACACCGTTGGACATCGTTGGGCATCGTTGGACACCGTGGGACAACGTGGGACAACGTGGGACAACGTGGGACAACGTGGGACAACGTGGGACAACGTGGGACAACGTGGGACAACGTGGGACACCGTTGGACATCGTGGGACACCGTTGGACACCGTTGGACATCGTTGGACATCGTTGGACATCGTTGGACACCGTTGGACACCGTTGGACACCGTTGGACAACGTTGGACATCGGTGGACATCGTGGGACAACGTGGGACAACGTGGGACAACGTGGGACAACGTGGGACAACGTGGGACAACGTGGGACACCGTTGGACACCGCTGGACACCGTAGGACAACGTGGGACAACGTGGGACATCGTTGGACACCGTGGGACAACGTGGGACATCGTGGGACAACGTGGGACAACGTGGGACAACGTGGGACAACGTGGGACAACGTGGGACAACGTGGGACAACGTGGGACAACGTAGGACAACGTGGGACAACGTGGGACACCGTTGGACATCGTTGGACAACGTGGGACATCGTGGGACAACGTGGGACAACGTGGGACAACGTGGGACAACGTGGGACACCGTTGGACACCGTGGGATTCCGTTGGACACCGTTGGACACCGTGGGACACCGTTGGACACCGCTGGACATCGTTGGACACCGTGGGACAACGTGGGACAACGTGGGACAACGTGGGACAACGTGGGACAACGTGGGACAACGTGGGACAACGTGGGACACCGTTGGACATCGTGGGACACCGTTGGACACCGTTGGACATCGTTGGACATCGTTGGACATCGTTGGACACCGTTGGACACCGTTGGACACCGTTGGACACCGTTGGACATCGGTGGACATCGTGGGACACCGTTGGACACCGTTGGACATCGTTGGACACCGCTGGACACCGTGGGACAACGTGGGACAACGTGGGACAACGTGGGACACCGTTGGACACCGTTGGACATCGTTGGACAACGTGGGACAACGTGGGACAACGTGGGACAACGTGGGACACCGTTGGACATCCTTGGACACCGTGGGACAACGTGGGACAACGTGGGACAACGTGGGACAACGTGGGACAACGTGGGACAACGTGGGACAACGTGGGACACCGTTGGACATCGTTGGACACCGTGGGACAACGTGGGACACCGTGGGACACCGTGGGACACCGTTGGACACCGTTGGACATCGTGGGACAACGTGGGACAACGTGGGACAACGTGGGACAACGTGGGACACCGTTGGACATCGGTGGACATCGTGGGACACCGTTGGACACCGTTGGACATCGTTGGACACCGTTGGACACCGTGGGACACCGTTGGACATCGTTGGACACCGTTGGACACCGTTGGACATCGTTGGACATCGTTGGACATCGTTGGACACCGTTGGACATCGTTGGACATCGTTGGACATCGTTGGACATCGTTGGACACCGTTGGACATCGTTGGACAGCGTTGGACACCGTTGGACACCGTTGGACAGCGTTGGACACCGTTGGACACCGTTGGACACCGTTGGACACCGTTGGACACCGTTGGACACCGTTGGACACCGTTGGACACCGTTGGACATCGTTGGACATCGTTGGACATCGTTGGACACCGTTGGACATCGTTGGACATCGTTGGACACCGTTGGACACCGTTGGACACCGTTGGACACCGTTGGACACCGTTGGACACCGTTGGACACCGTTGGACATCGTTGGACACCATTGGACACCGTGGGAAACCATGGAACAACGTGGGACAACGTGGGACAACGTGGGACAACGTGGGACAACGTGGGACACCGTTGGACACCGTTGGACACCGTTGGACATCGGTGGACATCGGTGGACATCGTGGGACACCGTTGGACACCGTTGGACATCGTTGGACACCGCTGGACACCGTGGGACAACGTGGGACAACGTGGGACACCGTTGGACATCGTTGGACAACGTGGGACATCGTGGGACAACGTGGGACAACGTGGGACAACGTGGGACAACGTGGGACAACGTGGGACAACGTAGGACAACGTGGGACAACGTGGGACAACGTGGGACAACGTGGGACAACGTGGGACACCGTTGGACATCGTTGGACACCGTGGGACAACGTGGGACAACGTGGGACACCGTGGGACACCGTTGGACACCGTTGGACATCGTGGGACATCGGTGGACATCGGTGGACATCGTGGGACACCGTTGGACACCGTTGGACATCGTTGGACACCGCTGGACACCGTGGGACAACATGGGACAACGTGGGACAACGTGGGACACCGTTGGACACCGTTGGACATCGTTGGACAACGTGGGACAACGTGGGACAACGTGGGACAACGTGGGACACCGTTGGACATCGTTGGACACCGTGGGACAACGTGGGACAACGTGGGACAACGTGGGACAACGTGGGACACCGTTGGACATCGTTGGACAACGTGGGACATCGTGGGACAACGTGGGACAACGTGGGACAACGTGGGACAACGTGGGACAACGTGGGACACCGTTGGACATCGTTGGACACCGTGGGACAACGTGGGACAACGTGGGACAACGTGGGACAACGTGGGACACCGTTGGACATCGTTGGACAACGTGGGACATCGTGGGACAACGTGGGACAACGTGGGACAACGTGGGACAACGTGGGACAACGTGGGACAACGTGGGACAACGTGGGACAACGTGGGACAACGTGGGACAACGTGGGACAACGTGGGACAACGTGGGACACCGTTGGACATCGTTGGACACCGTGGGACAACGTGGGACAACGTGGGACACCGTGGGACACCGTTGGACACCGTTGGACATCGTGGGACAACGTGGGACAACGTGGGACAACGTGGGACAACGTGGGACACCGTTGGACATCGTTGGACACCGTGGGACAACGTGGGACAACGTGGGACAACGTGGGACAACGTGGGACAACGTGGGACATCGTGGGACAACGTGGGACAACGTGGGACAACGTGGGACAACGTGGGACACCGTTGGACAACGTGGGACACCGTTGGGCATCGTTGGACACCGTGGGACAACGTGGGACAACGTGGGACAACGTGGGACAACGTGGGACAACGTGGGACAACGTGGGACAACGTGGGACAACGTGGGACACCGTTGGACATCGTGGGACACCGTTGGACACCGTTGGACATCGTTGGACATCGTTGGACATCGTTGGACACCGTTGGACACCGTTGGACACCGTTGGACACCGTTGGACATCGGTGGACATCGTGGGACAACGTGGGACAACGTGGGACAACGTGGGACAACGTGGGACAACGTGGGACAACGTGGGACACCGTTGGACACCGCTGGACACAGTAGGACAACGTGGGACAACGTGGGACATCGTTGGACACCGTGGGACAACGTGGGACATCGTGGGACAACGTGGGACAACGTGGGACAACGTGGGACAACGTGGGACAACGTGGGACAACGTGGGACAACGTGGGACAACGTGGGACAACGTGGGACAACGTGGGACACCGTTGGACATCGTTGGACACCGTGGGACAACGTGGGACAACGTGGGACAACGTGGGACACCGTTGGACATCGTTGGACACCGTGGGACAACGTGGGACAACGTGGGACAACGTGGGACAACGTGGGACACCGTTGGACACCGTTGGACATCGTTGGACACCGTTGGACACCGTGGGACAACGTGGGACAACGTGGGACAACGTGGGACAACGTGGGACAACGTGGGACAACGTAGGACAACGTGGGACAACGTGGGACACCGTTGGACATCGTTGGACAACGTGGGACATCGTGGGACAACGTGGGACAACGTGGGACAACGTGGGACAACGTGGGACACCGTTGGACACCGTGGGACTCCGTTGGACACCGTTGGACACCGTGGGACACCGTTGGACACCGCGGGACATCGTTGGACACCGTGGGACAACGTGGGACAACGTGGGACAACGTGGGACAACGTGGGACAACGTGGGACAACGTGGGACAACGTGGGACACCGTTGGACATCGTGGGACACCGTTGGACACCGTTGGACATCGTTGGACATCGTTGGACATCGTTGGACACCGTTGGACACCGTTGGACACCGTTGGACACCGTTGGACATCGGTGGACATCGTGGGACACCGTTGGACACCGTTGGACATCGTTGGACACCGCTGGACACCGTGGGACAACGTGGGACAACGTGGGACAACGTGGGACACCGTTGGACACCGTTGGACATCGTTGGACAACGTGGGACAACGTGGGACAACGTGGGACAACGTGGGACACCGTTGGACATCGTTGGACACCGTGGGACAACGTGGGACAACGTGGGACAACGTGGGACAACGTGGGACAACGTGGGACACCGTTGGACATCGTTGGACACCGTGGGACAACGTGGGACACCGTGGGACACCGTGGGACACCGTTGGACACCGTTGGACATCGTGGGACAACGTGGGACAACGTGGGACAACGTGGGACAACGTGGGACAACGTGGGACAACGTGGGACAACGTGGGACAACTTGGGACAACGTGGGACAACGTGGGACACCGTTGGACACCGCTGGACACCGTAGGACAACGTGGGACAACGTGGGACATCGTTGGACACCGTGGGACAACGTGGGACATCGTGGGACAACGTGGGACAACGTGGGACAACGTGGGACAACGTGGGACAACGTGGGACAACGTGGGACAACGTGGGACAACGTAGGACAACGTGGGACAACGTGGGACACCGTTGGACATCGTTGGACAACGTGGGACATCGTGGGACAACGTGGGACAACGTGGGACAACGTGGGACAACGTGGGACACCGTTGGACACCGTGGGACTCCGTTGGACACCGTTGGACACCGTGGGACACCGTTGGACACCGCTGGACATCGTTGGACACCGTGGGACAACGTGGGACAACGTGGGACAACGTGGGACAACGTGGGACAACGTGGGACAACGTGGGACAACGTGGGACACCGTTGGACATCGTGGGACACCGTTGGACACCGTTGGACATCGTTGGACATCGTTGGACATCGTTGGACACCGTTGGACACCGTTGGACACCGTTGGACACCGTTGGACATCGGTGGACATCGTGGGACACCGTTGGACACCGTTGGACATCGTTGGACACCGCTGGACACCGTGGGACAACGTGGGACAACGTGGGACAACGTGGGACACCGTTGGACACCGTTGGACATCGTTGGACAACGTGGGACAACGTGGGACAACGTGGGACAACGTGGGACACCGTGGGACACCGTTGGACACCGTTGGACATCGTGGGACAACGTGGGACAACGTGGGACAACGTGGGACAACGTGGGACACCGTTGGACATCGGTGGACATCGTGGGACACCGTTGGACACCGTTGGACATCGTTGGACACCGTTGGACACCGTGGGACACCGTTGGACATCGTTGGACACCGTTGGACACCGTTGGACATCGTTGGACATCGTTGGACATCGTTGGACACCGTTGGACATCGTTGGACATCGTTGGACATCGTTGGACATCGTTGGACACCGTTGGACATCGTTGGACAGCGTTGGACACCGTTGGACACCGTTGGACAGCGTTGGACACCGTTGGACACCGTTGGACACCGTTGGACACCGTTGGACACCGTTGGACACCGTTGGACACCGTTGGACACCGTTGGACATCGTTGGACATCGTTGGACATCGTTGGACACCGTTGGACATCGTTGGACATCGTTGGACACCGTTGGACACCGTTGGACACCGTTGGACACCGTTGGACACCGTTGGACACCGTTGGACACCGTTGGACATCGTTGGACACCATTGGACACCGTGGGAAACCATGGAACAACGTGGGACAACGTGGGACAACGTGGGACAACGTGGGACAACCTGGGACACCGTTGGACACCGTTGGACACCGTTGGACATCGGTGGACATCGGTGGACATCGTGGGACACCGTTGGACACCGTTGGACATCGTTGGACACCGCTGGACACCGTGGGACAACGTGGGACAACGTGGGACACCGTTGGACATCGTTGGACAACGTGGGACATCGTGGGACAACGTGGGACAACGTGGGACAACGTGGGACAACGTGGGACAACGTGGGACAACGTAGGACAACGTGGGACAACGTGGGACAACGTGGGACAACGTGGGACAACGTGGGACACCGTTGGACATCGTTGGACACCGTGGGACAACGTGGGACAACGTGGGACACCGTGGGACACCGTTGGACACCGTTGGACATCGTGGGACATCGGTGGACATCGGTGGACATCGTGGGACACCGTTGGACACCGTTGGACATCGTTGGACACCGCTGGACACCGTGGGACAACATGGGACAACGTGGGACAACGTGGGACACCGTTGGACACCGTTGGACATCGTTGGACAACGTGGGACAACGTGGGACAACGTGGGACAACGTGGGACACCGTTGGACATCGTTGGACACCGTGGGACAACGTGGGACAACGTGGGACAACGTGGGACAACGTTGGACACCGTTGGACACCGTTGGACACCGTTGGACACCGTTGGACACCGTTGGACACCGTTGGACACCGTTGGACATCGTTGGACACCATTGGACACCGTGGGAAACCATGGAACAACGTGGGACAACGTGGGACAACGTGGGACAACGTGGGACAACGTGGGACAACGTGGGACAACGTGGGACAACGTGGGACAACGTGGGACAACGTGGGACAACGTGGGACAACGTGGGACATCGGTGGACATCGTGGGACACCGTTGGACACCGTTGGACATCGTTGGACACCGTTGGACACCGTGGGACAACGTGGGACAACGTGGGACAACGTGGGACAACGTGGGACAACGTGGGACAACGTGGGACAACGTGGGACAACGTGGGACACCGTGGGACAACGTGGGACAACGTGGGACAACGTGGGACAACGTGGGACATCGTGGGACAACGTGGGACAACGTGGGACAACGTGGGACAACGTTGGACACCGTGGGACAACGTGGGACACCGTGGGACACCGTGGGACACCGTTGGACACCGTTGGACATCGTGGGACAACGTGGGACAACGTGGGACAACGTGGGACAACGTGGGACACCGTTGGACATCGGTGGACATCGTGGGACACCGTTGGACACCGTTGGACATCGTTGGACACCGTTGGACACCGTGGGACACCGTTGGACATCGTTGGACACCGTTGGACACCGTTGGACATCGTTGGACATCGTTGGACATCGTTGGACACCGTTGGACATCGTTGGACATCGTTGGACATCGTTGGACATCGTTGGACACCGTTGGACATCGTTGGACACCGTTGGACACCGTTGGACACCGTTGGACAGCGTTGGACACCGTTGGACACCGTTGGACACCGTTGGACACCGTTGGACACCGTTGGACACCGTTGGACACCGTTGGACACCGTTGGACATCGTTGGACATCGTTGGACATCGTTGGACATCGTTGGACATCGTTGGACACCGTTGGACATCGTTGGACATCGTTGGACACCGTTGGACACCGTTGGACACCGTTGGACACCGTTGGACACCGTTGGACACCGTTGGACACCGTTGGACATCGTTGGACACCATTGGACACCGTGGGAAACCATGGAACAACGTGGGACAACGTGGGACAACGTGGGACAACGTGGGACAACGTGGGACACCGTTGGACACCGTTGGACACCGTTGGACATCGGTGGACATCGGTGGACATCGTGGGACACCGTGGGACACCGTTGGACATCGTTGGACACCGCTGGACACCGTGGGACAACGTGGGACAACGTGGGACACCGTTGGACATCGTTGGACAACGTGGGACATCGTGGGACAACGTGGGACAACGTGGGACAACGTGGGACAACGTGGGACAACGTGGGACAACGTAGGACAACGTGGGACAACGTGGGACAACGTGGGACAACGTGGGACAACGTGGGACACCGTTGGACATCGTTGGACACCGTGGGACAACGTGGGACAACGTGGGACACCGTGGGACACCGTTGGACACCGTTGGACATCGTGGGACATCGGTGGACATCGGTGGACATCGTGGGACACCGTTGGACACCGTTGGACATCGTTGGACACCGCTGGACACCGTGGGACAACATGGGACAACGTGGGACAACGTGGGACACCGTTGGACACCGTTGGACATCGTTGGACAACGTGGGACAACGTGGGACAACGTGGGACAACGTGGGACACCGTTGGACATCGTTGGACACCGTGGGACAACGTGGGACAGCGTGGGACAACGTGGGACAACGTGGGACACCGTTGGACATCGTTGGACAACGTGGGACATCGTGGGACAACGTGGGACAACGTGGGACAACGTGGGACAACGTGGGACAACGTGGGACAACGTGGGACAACGTGGGACAACGTGGGACAACGTGGGACAACGTGGGACAACGTGGGACAACGTGGGACAACGTGGGACAACGTGGGACAACGTGGGACAACGTGGGACACCGTTGGACATCGTTGGACACCGTGGGACAACGTGGGACAACGTGGGACAACGTGGGACACCGTTGGACACCGTTGGACATCGTTGGACAACGTGGGACAACGTGGGACAACGTGGGACAACGTGGGACACCGTTGGACATCGTTGGACACCGTGGGACAACGTGGGACAACGTGGGACAACGTGGGACAACGTGGGACAACGTGGGACAACGTGGGACAACGTGGGACAACGTGGGACAACGTGGGACAACGTGGGACAACGTGGGACAACGTGGGACATCGGTGGACATCGTGGGACACCGTTGGACACCGTTGGACATCGTTGGACACCGTTGGACACCGTGGGACAACGTGGGACAACGTGGGACAACGTGGGACAACGTGGGACAACGTGGGACAACGTGGGACAACGTGGGACAACGTGGGACAACGTGGGACAACGTGGGACACCGTGGGACAACGTGGGACAACGTGGGACAACGTGGGACAACGTGGGACATCGTGGGACAACGTGGGACAACGTGGGACAACGTGGGACAACGTGGGACACCGTTGGACAACGTGGGACACCGTTGGGCATCGTTGGACACCGTGGGACAACGTGGGACAACGTGGGACAACGTGGGACAACGTGGGACAACGTGGGACAACGTGGGACAACGTGGGACAACGTGGGACAACGTGGGACAACGTGGGACACCGTTGGACATCGTGGGACACCGTTGGACACCGTTGGACATCGTTGGACACCGTTGGACATCGTTGGACAACGTGGGACATCGTGGGACAACGTGGGACAACGTGGGACAACGTGGGACAACGTGGGACACCGTTGGACACCGTGGGACACCGTTGGACACCGTTGGACACCGTGGGACACCGTTGGACACCGCTGGACATCGTTGGACACCGTGGGACAACGTGGGACAACGTGGGACAACGTGGGACAACGTGGGACAACGTGGGACAACGTGGGACAACGTGGGACAACGTGGGACAACGTGGGACAACGTGGGACAACGTGGGACAACGTGGGACAACGTGGGGCACCGTTGGACATCGTTGGACACCGTGGGACAACGTGGGACAACGTGGGACACCGTGGGACACCGTGGGACACCGTTGGACATCGTTGGACACCGTGGGACAACGTGGGAAAACGTGGGACAACGTGGGACACCGTTGGACATCGTTGGACACCGTGGGACAACGTGGGACAACGTGGATCACCGTTGGACAACTTTGGACATCGTTGGACACCGTTGGACACCGTGGGACAACGTGGGACAACGTGGGACAACGTGGGACAACGTGGGACAACGTGGGACAACGTGGGACAACGTGGGACACCGTTGGACATCGTGGGACACCGTTGGACACCGTTGGACATCGTTGGACATCGTTGGACATCGTTGGACAACGTGGGACAACGTGGGACAACGTGGGACACCGTTGGACATCGTTGGACAACGTGGGACATCGTGGGACAACGTGGGACAACGTGGGACAACGTGGGACAACGTGGGACAACGTGGGACAACGTGGGACAACGTGGGACAACGTGGGACAACGTGGGACAACGTGGGACAACGTGGGACACCGTTGGACATCGTTGGACACCGTGGGACAACGTGGGACAACGTGGGACACCGTGGGACACCGTTGGACACCGTTGGACATCGTGGGACAACGTGGGACAACGTGGGACAACGTGGGACAACGTGGGACACCGTTGGACATCGGTGGACATCGTGGGACACCGTTGGACACCGTTGGACATCGTTGGACACCGTTGGACACCGTGGGACACCGTTGGACATCGTTGGACATCGTTGGACACCGTTGGACATCGTTGGACATCGTTGGACACCGTTGGACACCGTTGGACACCGTTGGACACCGTTGGACACCGTTGGACATCGTTGGACACCGTTGGACACCGTTGGACATCGTTGGACACCATTGGACACCGTGGGACAACGTGGGAAACCATGGAACAACGTGGGACAACGTGGGACAACGTGGGACAACGTGGGACAACGTGGGACACCGTTGGACACCGTTGGACACCGTTGGACATCGGTGGACATCGGTGGACATCGTGGGACACCGTTGGACACCGTTGGACACCGTTGGACACCGTTGGACATCGGTGGACATCGGTGGACATCGTGGGACACCGTTGGACACCGTTGGACATCGTTGGACACCGCTGGACACCGTGGGACAACGTGGGACAACGTGGGACAACGTGGGACACCGTTGGACACCGTTGGACATCGTTGGACAACGTGGGACAACGTGGGACAACGTGGGACAACGTGGGACACCGTTGGACATCGTTGGACACCGTGGGACAACGTGGGACAACGTGGGACAACGTGGGACAACGTGGGACACCGTTGGACATCGTTGGACAACGTGGGACATCGTGGGACAACGTGGGACAACGTGGGACAACGTGGGACAACGTGGGACAACGTGGGACAACGTGGGACAACGTGGGACAACGTGGGACAACGTGGGACAACGTGGGACACCGTTGGACATCGTTGGACACCGTGGGACAACGTGGGACAACGTGGGACAACGTGGGACAACGTGGGACAACGTGGGACAACGTGGGACAACGTGGGACAACGTGGGACAACGTGGGACAACGTGGGACATCGTTGGACATCGTGGGACACCGTTGGACACCGTTGGACATCGTTGGACACCGTTGGACACCGTGGGACAACGTGGGACAACGTGGGACAACGTGGGACAACGTGGGACAACGTGGGACAACGTGGGACAACGTGGGACAACGTGGGACAACGTGGGACAACGTGGGACAACGTGGGACAACGTGGGACAACGTGGGACAACGTGGGACACCGTTGGACATCGTTGGACACCGTGGGACAACGTGGGACAACGTGGGACAACGTGGGACACCGTTGGACACCGTTGGACATCGTTGGACAACGTGGGACAACGTGGGACAACGTGGGACAACGTGGGACACCGTTGGACATCGTTGGACACCGTGGGACAACGTGGGACAACGTGGGACAACGTGGGACAACGTGGGACACCGTGGGACATCGTGGGACACCGTGGGACATCGTGGGACAACGTGGGACATCGTGGGACAACGTGGGACAACGTGGGACAACGTGGGACAACGTGGGACAACGTGGGACAACGTGGGACAACGTGGGACAACGTGGGACAACGTGGGACAACGTGGGACAACGTGGGACAACGTGGGACACCGTTGGACATCGTTGGACACCGTGGGACAACGTGGGACAACGTGGGACACCGTGGGACACCGTTGGACACCGTTGGACATCGTTGGACACCGTGGGACAACGTGGGACAACGTGGGACAACGTGGGACACCGTTGGACAACGTGGGACACCGTTGGACATCGCTGGACACCGTGGGACAACGTGGGACAACGTGGGACAACGTGGGACACCGTTGGACACCGTTGGACATCGTTGGACATCGTTGGACATCGTGGGACACCGTTGGACATCGTTGGACACCGTTGGACATCGTTGGACACCGTGGGACAACGTGGGACAACGTGGGACAACGTGGGACAACGTGGGACAACGTGGGACAACGTGGGACAACGTGGGACAACGTGGGACAACGTGGGACAACGTGGGACAACGTGGGACAACGTGGGACAACGTGGGACAACGTGGGACAACGTGGGACAACGTGGGACAACGTGGGACAACGTGGGACATCGTGGGACAACGTGGGACAACGTGGGACAACGTGGGACAACGTGGGACACCGTTGGACATCGTTGGACACCGTGGGACAACGTGGGACAACGTGGGACAACGTGGGACACCGTTGGACACCGTTGGACATCGTTGGACAACGTGGGACAACGTGGGACAACGTGGGACAACGTGGGACACCGTTGGACATCGTTGGACACCGTGGGACAACGTGGGACAACGTGGGACATCGTGGGACAACGTGGGACAACGTGGGACAACGTGGGACAACGTGGGACACCGTTGGACATCGTTGGACACCGTGGGACAACGTGGGACAACGTGGGACAACGTGGGACAACGTGGGACACCGTTGGACATCGTTGGACAACGTGGGACATCGTTGGACAACGTGGGACAACGTGGGACAACGTGGGACAACGTGGGACAACGTGGGACACAGTTGGACATCGTTGGACACCGTTGGACACCGTGGGACAACGTGGGACAACGTGGGACAACGTGGGACAACGTGGGACAACGTGGGACAACGTAGGACAACGTGGGACAACGTGGGACACCGTGGGACATCGTTGGACAACGTGGGACAACGTGGGACAACGTGGGACATCGTTGGACACCGTTGGACACCGTGGGACAACGTGGGACAACGTGGGACAACGTGGGACAACGTGGGACAACGTGGGACAACGTGGGACACCGTTGGACATCGTTGGACACCGTGGGACAACGTGGGACAACGTGGGACAACGTGGGACACCGTTGGACATCGTTGGACACCGTGGGACAACGTGGGACAACGTGGGACAACGTGGGACAACGTGGGACAACGTGGGACAACGTGGGACAACGTGGGACAACGTGGGACACCGTTGGACACCGTGGGACAACGTGGGACAACGTGGGACAACGTGGGACAACGTGGGACAACGTGGGACAACGTGGGACATCGTGGGACAACGTGGGACAACGTGGGACAACGTGGGACAACGTGGGACAACGTGGGACACCGTTGGACATCGTTGGACACCGTGGGACAACGTGGGACAACGTGGGACAACGTGGGACAACGTGGGACAACGTGGGACACCGTTGGACACCGTTGGACAACGTGGGACAACGTGGGACAACGTGGGACAACGTGGGACAACGTGGGACAACGTGGGACACCGTTGGACATCGTTGGACAACGTGGGACAACGTGGGACAACGTGGGACAACGTGGGACACCGTTGGACATCGTTGGACAACGTGGGACAACGTGGGACAACGTGGGACAACGTGGGACAACGTGGGACAACGTGGGACACCGTTGGACACCGTGGGACAACGTGGGACAACGTGGGACAACGTGGGACAACGTGGGACAACGTGGGACAACGTGGGACATCGTTGGACAGCGTTGGACACCGTTGGACACCGTTGGACAGCGTTGGACACCGTTGGACACCGTTGGACACCGTTGGACACCGTTGGACACCGTTGGACACCGTTGGACACCGTTGGACACCGTTGGACATCGTTGGACATCGTTGGACATCGTTGGACACCGTTGGACATCGTTGGACATCGTTGGACACCGTTGGACACCGTTGGACACCGTTGGACACCGTTGGACACCGTTGGACACCGTTGGACACCGTTGGACATCGTTGGACACCATTGGACACCGTGGGAAACCATGGAACAACGTGGGACAACGTGGGACAACGTGGGACAACGTGGGACAACCTGGGACACCGTTGGACACCGTTGGACACCGTTGGACATCGGTGGACATCGGTGGACATCGTTGGACACCGTTGGACACCGTTGGACATCGTTGGACACCGCTGGACACCGTGGGACAACGTGGGACAACGTGGGACACCGTTGGACATCGTTGGACAACGTGGGACATCGTGGGACAACGTGGGACAACGTGGGACAACGTGGGACAACGTGGGACAACGTGGGACAACGTAGGACAACGTGGGACAACGTGGGACAACGTGGGACAACGTGGGACAACGTGGGACACCGTTGGACATCGTTGGACACCGTGGGACAACGTGGGACAACGTGGGACACCGTGGGACACCGTTGGACACCGTTGGACATCGTGGGACATCGGTGGACATCGGTGGACATCGTGGGACACCGTTGGACACCGTTGGACATCGTTGGACACCGCTGGACACCGTGGGACAACATGGGACAACGTGGGACAACGTGGGACACCGTTGGACACCGTTGGACATCGTTGGACAACGTGGGACAACGTGGGACAACGTGGGACAACGTGGGACACCGTTGGACATCGTTGGACACCGTGGGACAACGTGGGACAACGTGGGACAACGTGGGACAACGTGGGACACCGTTGGACATCGTTGGACAACGTGGGACATCGTGGGACAACGTGGGACAACGTGGGACAACGTGGGACAACGTGGGACAACGTGGGACACCGTGGGACACCGTGGGACAACGTGGGACAACGTGGGACAGCGTGGGACAACGTGGGACAACGTGGGACAACGTGGGACAACGTGGGACAACGTGGGACAACGTGGGACAACGTGGGACACCGTTGGACATCGTTGGACACCGTGGGACACCGTGGGACAACGTGGGACAACGTGGGACACCGTTGGACACCGTTGGACATCGTTGGACAACGTGGGACAACGTGGGACAACGTGGGACAACGTGGGACACCGTTGGACATCGTTGGACACCGTGGGACAACGTGGGACAACGTGGGACAACGTGGGACAACGTGGGACAACGTGGGACAACGTGGGACAACGTGGGACAACGTGGGACAACGTGGGACAACGTGGGACATCGGTGGACATCGTGGGACACCGTTGGACACCGTTGGACATCGTTGGACACCGTTGGACACCGTGGGACAACGTGGGACAACGTGGGACAACGTGGGACAACGTGGGACAACGTGGGACAACGTGGGACAACGTGGGACAACGTGGGACACCGTGGGACAACGTGGGACAACGTGGGACAACGTGGGACAACGTGGGACATCGTGGGACAACGTGGGACAACGTGGGACAACGTGGGACAACGTTGGACACCGTGGGACAACGTGGGACACCGTGGGACACCGTGGGACACCGTTGGACACCGTTGGACATCGTGGGACAACGTGGGACAACGTGGGACAACGTGGGACAACGTGGGACACCGTTGGACATCGTTGGACATCGTGGGACACCGTTGGACACCGTTGGACATCGTTGGACACCGTTGGACACCGTGGGACACCGTTGGACATCGTTGGACACCGTTGGACACCGTTGGACATCGTTGGACATCGTTGGACATCGTTGGACACCGTTGGACATCGTTGGACATCGTTGGACATCGTTGGACATCGTTGGACACCGTTGGACATCGTTGGACAGCGTTGGACACCGTTGGACACCGTTGGACAGCGTTGGACACCGTTGGACACCGTTGGACACCGTTGGACACCGTTGGACACCGTTGGACACCGTTGGACACCGTTGGACACCGTTGGACATCGTTGGACATCGTTGGACATCGTTGGACACCGTTGGACATCGTTGGACATCGTTGGACACCGTTGGACACCGTTGGACACCGTTGGACACCGTTGGACACCGTTGGACACCGTTGGACACCGTTGGACATCGTTGGACACCATTGGACACCGTGGGAAACCATGGAACAACGTGGGACAACGTGGGACAACGTGGGACAACGTGGGACACCGTTGGACACCGTTGGACACCGTTGGACATCGGTGGACATCGGTGGACATCGTGGGACACCGTTGGACACCGTTGGACATCGTTGGACACCGTTGGACACCGTGGGACAACGTGGGACAACGTGGGACACCGTTGGACATCGTTGGACAACGTGGGACATCGTGGGACAACGTGGGACAACGTGGGACAACGTGGGACAACGTGGGACAACGTGGGACAACGTAGGACAACGTGGGACAACGTGGGACAACGTGGGACAACGTGGGACAACGTGGGACACCGTTGGACATCGTTGGACACCGTGGGACAACGTGGGACAACGTGGGACACCGTGGGACACCGTTGGACACCGTTGGACATCGTGGGACATCGGTGGACATCGGTGGACAACGTGGGACACCGTTGGACACCGTTGGACATCGTTGGACACCGCTGGACACCGTGGGACAACATGGGACAACGTGGGACAACGTGGGACACCGTTGGACACCGTTGGACATCGTTGGACAACGTGGGACAACGTGGGACAACGTGGGACAACGTGGGACATCGTGGGACAACGTGGGACAACGTGGGACAACGTGGGACAACGTGGGACAACGTGGGACAACGTGGGACAACGTGGGACAACGTGGGACAACGTGGGACAACGTGGGACAACGTGGGACAACGTGGGACAACGTGGGACAACGTGGGACAACGTGGGACAACGTGGGACAACGTGGGACACCGTTGGACATCGTTGGACACCGTGGGACAACGTGGGACAACGTGGGACAACGTGGGACACCGTTGGACACCGTTGGACATCGTTGGACAACGTGGGACAACGTGGGACAACGTGGGACAACGTGGGACACCGTTGGACATCGTTGGACACCGTGGGACAACGTGGGACAACGTGGGACAACGTGGGACAACGTGGGACAACGTGGGACAACGTGGGACAACGTGGGACAACGTGGGACAACGTGGGACAACGTGGGACATCGGGGGACATCGTGGGACACCGTTGGACACCGTTGGACATCGTTGGACACCGTTGGACACCGTGGGACAACGTGGGACAACGTGGGACAACGTGGGACAACGTGGGACAACGTGGGACAACGTGGGACAACGTGGGACAACGTGGGACAACGTGGGACAACGTGGGACACCGTGGGACAACGTGGGACAACGTGGGACAACGTGGGACAACGTGGGACATCGTGGGACAACGTGGGACAACGTGGGACAACGTGGGACAACGTGGGACACCGTTGGACAACGTGGGACACCGTTGGGCATCGTTGGACACCGTGGGACAACGTGGGACAACGTGGGACAACGTGGGACAACGTGGGACAACGTGGGACAACGTGGGACAACGTGGGACAACGTGGGACAACGTGGGACAACGTGGGACACCGTTGGACATCGTGGGACACCGTTGGACACCGTTGGACATCGTTGGACATCGTTGGACATCGTTGGACACCGTTGGACACCGTTGGACACCGTTGGACACCGTTGGACATCGGTGGACATCGTGGGACACCGTTGGACACCGTTGGACACCGTGGGACAACGTGGGACAACGTGGGACAACGTGGGACACCGTTGGACACCGTTGGACAACGTGGGACAACGTGGGACAACGTGGGACAACGTGGGACAACGTGGGACAACGTGGGACAACGTGGGACAACGTGGGACAACGTGGGACACCGTTGGACACCGCTGGACACCGTAGGACAACGTGGGACAACGTGGGACATCGTTGGACACCGTGGGACAACGTGGGACATCGTGGGACAACGTGGGACAACGTGGGACAACGTGGGACAACGTGGGACAACGTGGGACAACGTGGGACAACGTGGGACAACGTGGGACAACGTGGGACACCGTTGGACATCGTTGGACACCGTGGGACAACGTGGGACAACGTGGGACAACGTGGGACAACGTGGGACACCGCTGGACACCGTTGGACATCGTTGGACACCGTTGGACACCGTGGGACAACGTGGGACACCGTTGGACATCGTTGGACAACGTGGGACATCGTGGGACAACGTGGGACAACGTGGGACAACGTGGGACAACGTGGGACACCGTTGGACACCGTGGGACACCGTTGGACACCGTTGGACACCGTGGGACACCGTTGGACACCGCTGGACATCGTTGGACACCGTGGGACAACGTGGGACAACGTGGGACAACGTGGGACAACGTGGGACAACGTGGGACAACGTGGGACAACGTGGGACAACGTGGGACAACGTGGGACAACGTGGGACAACGTGGGACAACGTGGGACAACGTGGGGCACCGTTGGACATCGTTGGACACCGTGGGACAACGTGGGACAACGTGGGACACCGTGGGACACCGTTGGACACCGTTGGACATCGTTGGACACCGTGGGACAACGTGGGAAAACGTGGGACAACGTGGGACACCGTTGGACATCGTTGGACACCGTGGGACAACGTGGGACAACGTGGATCACCGTTGGACAACTTTGGACATCGTTGGACATCGTTGGACATCGTTGGACAACGTGGGACAACGTGGGACAACGTGGGACACCGTTGGACATCGTTGGACAACGTGGGACATCGTGGGACAACGTGGGACAACGTGGGACAACGTGGGACAACGTGGGACAACGTGGGACAACGTGGGACAACGTGGGACAACGTGGGACAACGTGGGACAACGTGGGACAACGTGGGACACCGTTGGACATCGTTGGACACCGTGGGACAACGTGGGACAACGTGGGACACCGTGGGACACCGTTGGACACCGTTGGACATCGTGGGACAACGTGGGACAACGTGGGACAACGTGGGACAACGTGGGACACCGTTGGACATCGGTGGACATCGTGGGACACCGTTGGACACCGTTGGACATCGTTGGACACCGTTGGACACCGTGGGACACCGTTGGACATCGTTGGACATCGTTGGACACCGTTGGACATCGTTGGACATCGTTGGACACCGTTGGACACCGTTGGACACCGTTGGACACCGTTGGACACCGTTGGACATCGTTGGACACCGTTGGACACCGTTGGACATCGTTGGACACCGTTGGACACCGTGGGACAACGTGGGAAACCATGGAACAACGTGGGACAACGTGGGACAACGTGGGACAACGTGGGACAACGTGGGACACCGTTGGACACCGTTGGACACCGTTGGACATCGGTGGACATCGGTGGACATCGTGGGACACCGTTGGACACCGTTGGACATCGTTGGACACCGCTGGACACCGTGGGACAACGTGGGACAACGTGGGACAACGTGGGACACCGTTGGACACCGTTGGACATCGTTGGACAACGTGGGACAACGTGGGACAACGTGGGACAACGTGGGACACCGTTGGACATCGTTGGACACCGTGGGACAACGTGGGACAACGTGGGACAACGTGGGACAACGTGGGACACCGTTGGACATCGTTGGACAACGTGGGACATCGTGGGACAACGTGGGACAACGTGGGACAACGTGGGACAACGTGGGACAACGTGGGACAACGTGGGACAACGTGGGACAACGTGGGACAACGTGGGACAACGTGGGACACCGTTGGACATCGTTGGACACCGTGGGACAACGTGGGACAACGTGGGACAACGTGGGACAACGTGGGACAACGTGGGACAACGTGGGACAACGTGGGACAACGTGGGACAACGTGGGACAACGTGGGACAGCGGTGGACATCGTGGGACACCGTTGGACACCGTTGGACATCGTTGGACACCGCTGGACACCGTGGGACAACGTGGGACAACGTGGGACAACGTGGGACAACGTGGGACAACGTGGGACAACGTGGGACAACGTGGGACAACGTGGGACAACGTGGGACAACGTGGGACAACGTGGGACAACGTGGGACAACGTGGGACAACGTGGGACACCGTTGGACATCGTTGGACACCGTGGGACAACGTGGGACAACGTGGGACAACGTGGGACACCGTTGGACACCGTTGGACATCGTTGGACAACGTGGGACAACGTGGGACAACGTGGGACAACGTGGGACACCGTTGGACATCGTTGGACACCGTGGGACAACGTGGGACAACGTGGGACAACGTGGGACAACGTGGGACACCGTTGGACATCGTTGGACAACGTGGGACATCGTGGGACAACGTGGGACATCGTGGGACAACGTGGGACAACGTGGGACAACGTGGGACAACGTGGGACAACGTGGGACAACGTGGGACAACGTGGGACAACGTGGGACAACGTGGGACAACGTGGGACAACGTGGGACAACGTGGGACACCGTTGGACATCGTTGGACACCGTGGGACAACGTGGGACAACGTGGGACACCGTGGGACACCGTTGGACACCGTTGGACATCGTTGGACACCGTGGGACAACGTGGGACAACGTGGGACAACGTGGGACACCGTTGGACAACGTGGGACACCGTTGGACATCGCTGGACACCGTGGGACAACGTGGGACAACGTGGGACAACGTGGGACACCGTTGGACACCGTTGGACATCGTTGGACATCGTTGGACATCGTGGGACACCGTTGGACATCGTTGGACACCGTTGGACATCGTTGGACACCGTGGGACAACGTGGGACAACGTGGGACAACGTGGGACAACGTGGGACAACGTGGGACAACGTGGGACAACGTGGGACAACGTGGGACAACGTGGGACAACGTGGGACAACGTGGGACAACGTGGGACATCGTGGGACAACGTGGGACAACGTGGGACAACGTGGGACAACGTGGGACACCGTTGGACATCGTTGGACACCGTGGGACAACGTGGGACAACGTGGGACAACGTGGGACACCGTTGGACACCGTTGGACATCGTTGGACAACGTGGGACAACGTGGGACAACGTGGGACAACGTGGGACACCGTTGGACATCGTTGGACACCGTGGGACAACGTGGGACAACGTGGGACAACGTGGGACAACGTGGGACACCGTTGGACATCGTTGGACAACGTGGGACATCGTGGGACAACGTGGGACATCGTGGGACAACGTGGGACAACGTGGGACAACGTGGGACAACGTGGGACAACGTGGGACAACGTGGGACAACGTGGGACAACGTGGGACAACGTGGGACAACGTGGGACAACGTGGGACAACGTGGGACACCGTTGGACATCGTTGGACACCGTGGGACAACGTGGGACAACGTGGGACACCGTGGGACACCGTTGGACACCGTTGGACATCGTGGGACAACGTGGGACAACGTGGGACAACGTGGGACAACGTGGGACACCGTTGGACATCGTTGGACACCGTGGGACAACGTGGGACAACGTGGGACAACGTGGGACAACGTGGGACACCGTTGGACATCGTTGGACAACGTGGGACAACGTGGGACAACGTGGGACAACGTGGGACAACGTGGGACAACGTGGGACAACGTGGGACACCGTTGGACATCGTTGGACACCGTGGGACAACGTGGGACAACGTGGGACAACGTGGGACACCGTTGGACACCGTTGGACATCGTTGGACAACGTGGGACAACGTGGGACAACGTGGGACAACGTGGGACACCGTTGGACATCGTTGGACACCGTGGGACAACGTGGGACAACGTGGGACAACGTGGGACAACGTGGGACACCGTTGGACATCGTTGGACAACGTGGGACATCGTGGGACAACGTGGGACATCGTGGGACAACGTGGGACAACGTGGGACAACGTGGGACAACGTGGGACAACGTGGGACAACGTGGGACAACGTGGGACAACGTGGGACAACGTGGGACAACGTGGGACAACGTGGGACAACGTGGGACACCGTTGGACATCGTTGGACACCGTGGGACAACGTGGGACAACGTGGGACACCGTGGGACACCGTTGGACACCGTTGGACATCGTTGGACACCGTGGGACAACGTGGGACAACGTGGGACAACGTGGGACACCGTTGGACAACGTGGGACACCGTTGGACATCGCTGGACACCGTGGGACAACGTGGGACAACGTGGGACAACGTGGGACACCGTTGGACACCGTTGGACATCGTTGGACATCGTTGGACATCGTGGGACACCGTTGGACATCGTTGGACACCGTTGGACATCGTTGGACACCGTGGGACAACGTGGGACAACGTGGGACAACGTGGGACAACGTGGGACAACGTGGGACAACGTGGGACAACGTGGGACAACGTGGGACAACGTGGGACAACGTGGGACAACGTGGGACAACGTGGGACATCGTGGGACAACGTGGGACAACGTGGGACAACGTGGGACAACGTGGGACACCGTTGGACATCGTTGGACACCGTGGGACAACGTGGGACAACGTGGGACAACGTGGGACACCGTTGGACACCGTTGGACATCGTTGGACAACGTGGGACAACGTGGGACAACGTGGGACAACGTGGGACACCGTTGGACATCGTTGGACACCGTGGGACAACGTGGGACAACGTGGGACAACGTGGGACAACGTGGGACACCGTTGGACATCGTTGGACAACGTGGGACATCGTGGGACAACGTGGGACATCGTGGGACAACGTGGGACAACGTGGGACAACGTGGGACAACGTGGGACAACGTGGGACAACGTGGGACAACGTGGGACAACGTGGGACAACGTGGGACAACGTGGGACAACGTGGGACAACGTGGGACACCGTTGGACATCGTTGGACACCGTGGGACAACGTGGGACAACGTGGGACACCGTGGGACACCGTTGGACACCGTTGGACATCGTGGGACAACGTGGGACAACGTGGGACAACGTGGGACAACGTGGGACACCGTTGGACATCGTTGGACACCGTGGGACAACGTGGGACAACGTGGGACAACGTGGGACAACGTGGGACACCGTTGGACATCGTTGGACAACGTGGGACATCGTTGGACAACGTGGGACAACGTGGGACAACGTGGGACAACGTGGGACAACGTGGGACACAGTTGGACATCGTTGGACACCGTTGGACACCGTTGGACACCGTGGGACAACGTGGGACAACGTGGGACAACGTGGGACAACGTGGGACAACGTGGGACAACGTAGGACAACGTGGGACAACGTGGGACACCGTTGGACATCGTTGGACAACGTGGGACAACGTGGGACAACGTGGGACATCGTTGGACACCGTTGGACACCGTGGGACAACGTGGGACAACGTGGGACAACGTGGGACAACGTGGGACAACGTGGGACAACGTGGGACACCGTTGGACATCGTTGGACACCGTGGGACAACGTGGGACAACGTGGGACAACGTGGGACACCGTTGGACATCGTTGGACACCGTGGGACAACGTGGGACAACGTGGGACAACGTGGGACAACGTGGGACAACGTGGGACAACGTGGGACAACGTGGGACAACGTGGGACACCGTTGGACACCGTGGGACACCGTGGGACAACGTGGGACAACGTGGGACAACGTGGGACAACGTGGGACAACGTGGGACAACGTGGGACAACGTGGGACAACGTGGGACAACGTGGGACAACGTGGGACAACGTGGGACACCGTTGGACATCGTTGGACACCGTGGGACAACGTGGGACAACGTGGGACAACGTGGGACAACGTGGGACAACGTGGGACACCGTTGGACACCGTTGGACAACGTGGGACAACGTGGGACAACGTGGGACAACGTGGGACAACGTGGGACAACGTGGGACACCGTTGGACATCGTTGGACAACGTGGGACAACGTGGGACAACGTGGGACAACGTGGGACACCGTTGGACATCGTTGGACAACGTGGGACAACGTGGGACAACGTGGGACAACGTGGGACAACGTGGGACAACGTGGGACACCGTTGGATATCGTTGGACAACGTGGGACAACGTGGGACAACGTGGGACAACGTGGGACAACGTGGGACACCGTGGGACACAGTTGGACACCGTGGGACACCATTGGGCACCGTTGGACATCGTTGGACACCGTGGGACAACGTGGGACAACGTGGGACACCGTGGGACAACGTGGAACAACGTGGGACAACGTGGGACAACGTGGGACACCGTTGGACACCGTGGGACACCGTTGGACACCGTTGGACACCGTGGGACACCGTTGGACACCGTTGGACACCGTGGGACACCGTTGGACACCGTTGGACATCGTTGGACACCGTTGTACACCGTTGGACACCGTTGGACACCGTGGGACAACGTGGGACAACGTGGGACAACGTGGGACAACGTGGGACAACGTGGGACAACGTGGGACAACGTGGGACACCGTTGGACATCGTTGGACACCGTGGGACAACGTGGGACAACGTGGGACAACGTGGGACACCGTTGGACATCGTTGGACACCGTGGGACAACGTGGGACAACGTGGGACAACGTGGGACAACGTGGGACAACGTGGGACAACGTGGGACAACGTGGGACAACGTGGGACACCGTGGGACACCGTGGGACAACGTGGGACAACGTGGGACAACGTGGGACAACGTGGGACAACGTGGGACAACGTGGGACATCGTGGGACAACGTGGGACAACGTGGGACAACGTGGGACAACGTGGGACAACGTGGGACACCGTTGGACATCGTTGGACACCGTGGGACAACGTGGGACAACGTGGGACAACGTGGGACAGCGTGGGACACCGTTGGACATCGTTGGACACCGTGGGACAACGTGGGACAACGTGGGACACCGTGGGACACCGTTGGACACCGTTGGACATCGTTGGACACCGTGGGACAACGTGGGACAACGTGGGACACCGTTGGACACCGTGGGACAACGTGGGACAACCTGGGACAACGTGGGACAACGTGGGACACCGTTGGACATCGTTGGACAACGTGGGACAACGTGGGACAACGTGGGACAACGTGGGACAACGTGGGACAACGTAGGACAACGTGGGACAACGTGGGACAACGTGGGACAACGTGGGACAACGTGGGACACCGTTGGACACCGTGGGACACCGTTGGACACCGTTGGACATCGTTGGACACCGTGGGACATCGTGGGACAACGTGGGACAACGTGGGACAACGTGGGACAACGTGGGACACCGTTGGACAACGTGGGACAACGTTGGACATCGTTGGACACCGTGGGACAACGTGGGACAACGTGGGACAACGTGGGACAACGTGGGACAACGTGGGACATCGTGGGACAACGTGGGACAACGTGGGACAACGTGGGACAACGTGGGACACCGTTGGACAACGTGGGACACCGTTGGGCATCGTTGGACACCGTGGGACATCGTTGGACACCGTGGAACAACGTGGGACAACGTGGGACAACGTGGGACACCGTTGGACACCGTTGGACATCGTTGGACACCGTTGGACACCGTGGGACAACGTGGGACAACGTGGGACAACGTGGGACAACGTGGGACAACGTGGGACAACGTGGGACAACGTGGGACAACGTGGGACATCGTGGGACAACGTGGGACAACGTGGGACAACGTGGGACAACGTGGGACACCGTTGGACACCGTTGGACATCGTTGGACACCGTGGGACAACGTGGGACAACGTGGGACAACGTGGGACAGCGTGGGACACCGTTGGACACCGTTGGACATCGTTGGACACCGTGGGACATCGTGGGACAACGTGGGACAACGTGGGACAACGTGGGACAACGTGGGACACCGTTGGACAACGTGGGACACCGTTGGACATCGTTGGACACCGTGGGACAACGTGGGACAACGTGGGACAACGTGGGACAACGTGGGACAACGTGGGACATCGTGGGACAACGTGGGACAACGTGGGACAACGTGGGACAACGTGGGACACCGTTGGACAACGTGGGACACCGTTGGGCATCGTTGGACACCGTGGGACATCGTTGGACACCGTGGAACAACGTGGGACAACGTGGGACAACGTGGGACACCGTTGGACACCGTTGGACATCGTTGGACACCGTTGGACACCGTGGGACAACGTGGGACAACGTGGGACAACGTGGGACAACGTGGGACAACGTGGGACAACGTGGGACAACGTGGGACAGCGTGGGACACCGTTGGACATCGTTGGACACCGTGGGACAACGTGGGACAACGTGGGACAACGTGGGACAACGTGGGAACCGTTGGACATCGTGGGACAACGTGGGACAACGTGGGACAACGTGGGACAACGTGGGACAACGTGGGACACCGTTGGACACCGTTGGACAACGTGGGACAACGTGGGACAACGTGGGACAACGTGGGACAACGTGGGACAACGTGGGACACCGTTGGACATCGTTGGACAACGTGGGACAACGTGGGACAACGTGGGACAACGTGGGACACCGTTGGACATCGTTGGACAACGTGGGACAACGTGGGACAACGTGGGACAACGTGGGACAACGTGGGACAACGTGGGACACCGTAGGATATCGTTGGACAACGTGGGACAACGTGGGACAACGAGGGACAACGTGGGACACCGTGGGACACAGTTGGACACCGTGGGACACCATTGGGCACCGTTGGACATCGTTGGACACCGTGGGACAACGTGGGACAACGTGGGACACCGTGGGACAACGTGGAACAACGTGGGACAACGTGGGACAACGTGGGACACCGTTGGACACCGTGGGACACCGTTGGACACCGTTGGACACCGTGGGACACCGTTGGACACCGTTGGACACCGTGGGACACCGTTGGACACCGTTGGACATCGTTGGACACCGTTGTACACCGCTGGACACCGTTGGACACCGTGGGACAACGTGGGACAACGTGGGACAACGTGGGACAACGTGGGACAACGTGGGACAACGTGGGACAACGTGGGACACCGTTGGACATCGTTGGACACCGTGGGACAACGTGGGACAACGTGGGACAACGTGGGACAACGTGGGACAACGTGGGACAACGTGGGACAACGTGGGACAACGTGGGACATCGTGGGACAACGTGGGACAACGTGGGACAACGTGGGACAACGTGGGACACCGTTGGACAACGTGGGACACCGTGGGACAACGTGGGACAACGTGGGACAACGTGGGACACCGTTGGACATCGTTGGACACCGTGGGACAACGTGGGACAACGTGGGACACCGTGGGACACCGTTGGACACCGTTGGACATCGTGGGACAACGTGGGACAACGTGGGACAACGTGGGACAACGTGGGACACCGTTGGACATCGGTGGACATCGTGGGACACCGTTGGACACCGTTGGACATCGTTGGACACCGTTGGACACCGTGGGACAACGTGGGACAACGTGGGACAACGTGGGACAACGTGGGACAACGTGGGACACCGTTGGACATCGTTGGACACCGTGGGACAACGTGGGACAACGTGGGACACCGTTGGACACCGTTGGACATCGTTGGACACCGTTGGACACCGTGGGACAACGTGGGACAACGTGGGACAACGTGGGACAACGTGGGACAACGTGGGACACCGTTGGACATCGTTGGACACCGTGGGACAACGTGGGACACCGTTGGACATCGTTGGACACCGTGGGACAACGTGGGACAACGTGGGACACCGTTGGACACCGTTGGACATCGTTGGACACCGTTGGACACCGTGGGACAACGTGGGACAACGTGGGACAACGTGGGACACCGTTGGACACCGTTGGACATCGTTGGACAACGTGGGACAACGTGGGACAACGTGGGACACCGTGGGACACCGTTGGACAACGTGGGACAACGTGGGACACCGTTGGACATCGTTGGACAACGTGGGACATCGTGGGACAACGTGGGACAACGTGGGACAACGTGGGACAACGTGGGACAACGTGGGACAACGTGGGACAACGTGGGACAACGTGGGACAACGTGGGACATCGTGGGACAACGTGGGACAACGTGGGACAACGTGGGACAACGTGGGACAACGTGGGACAACGTGGGACAACGTGGGACAACGTGGGACAACGTGGGACAACGTGGGACAACGTGGGACACCGTTGGACATCGTTGGACACCGTGGGACAACGTGGGACAACGTGGGACACCGTGGGACACCGTTGGACACCGTTGGACATCGTGGGACAACGTGGGACAACGTGGGACAACGTGGGACAACGTGGGACACCGTTGGACATCGGTGGACATCGTGGGACACCGTTGGACACCGTTGGACATCGTTGGACACCGTTGGACACCGTGGGACAACGTGGGACAACGTGGGACAACGTGGGACAACGTGGGACAACGTGGGACACCGTTGGACATCGTTGGACACCGTGGGACAACGTGGGACAACGTGGGACACCGTTGGACACCGTTGGACATCGTTGGACACCGTTGGACACCGTGGGACAACGTGGGACAACGTGGGACAACGTGGGACAACGTGGGACAACGTGGGACAACGTGGGACAACGTGGGACACCGTTGGACATCGTGGGACACCGTCGGACACAGTTGGACATCGTTGGACATCGTTGGACATCGTTGGACACCGTTGGACACCGTTGGACACCGTTGGACATCGGTGGACACCGCTGGACACCGTGGGACAACGTGGGACAACGTGGGACAACGTGGGACACCGTTGGACACCGTTGGACATCGTTGGACAACGTGGGACAACGTGGGACAACGTGGGACAACGTGGGACACCGTTGGACATCGTTGGACACCGTGGGACAACGTGGGACAACGTGGGACAACGTGGGACAACGTGGGACACCGTTGGACATCGTTGGACAACGTGGGACATCGTGGGACAACGTGGGACAACGTGGGACAACGTGGGACAACGTGGGACACCGTTGGACACCGTTGGACATCGTTGGACAACGTGGGACAACGTCGGACAACGTGGGACAACGTGGGACACCGTTGGACACCGTTGGACATCGTTGGACAACGTGGGACAACGTGGGACAACGTGGGACAACGTGGGACACCGTTGGACATCGTTGGACACCGTGGGACAACGTGGGACAACGTGGGACAACGTGGGACAACGTGGGACACCGTTGGACAACGTGGGACACCGTTGGGCATCGTTGGACACCGTGGGACAACGTGGGACAACGTGGGACAACGTGGGACAACGTGGGACACCATTGGACATCGTTGGACACCGTGGGACAACGTGGGACAACGTGGGACACCGTTGGACACCGTTGGACATCGTTGGACACCGTTGGACACCGTGGGACAACGTGGGACAACGTGGGACAACGTGGGACACCGTTGGACACCGTTGGACATCGTTGGACAACGTGGGACAACGTGGGACAACGTGGGACACCGTGGGACACCGTTGGACAACGTGGGACAACGTGGGACAACGTGGGACACCGTTGGACATCGTTGGACAACGTGGGACATCGTGGGACAACGTGGGACAACGTGGGACAACGTGGGACAACGTGGGACAACGTGGGACAACGTGGGACAACGTGGGACAACGTGGGACAACGTGGGACAACGTGGGACAACGTGGGACAACGTGGGACACCGTTGGACATCGTTGGACACCGTGGGACAACGTGGGACAACGTGGGACACCGTGGGACACCGTTGGACACCGTTGGACATCGTGGGACAACGTGGGACAACGTGGGACAACGTGGGACAACGTGGGACACCGTTGGACATCGGTGGACATCGTGGGACACCGTTGGACACCGTTGGACATCGTTGGACACCGTGGGACAACGTGGGACAACGTGGGACACCGTTGGACACCGTTGGACATCGTTGGACACCGTTGGACACCGTGGGACAACGTGGGACAACGTGGGACAACGTGGGACACCGTTGGACACCGTTGGACATCGTTGGACAACGTGGGACAACGTGGGACAACGTGGGACACCGTGGGACACCGTTGGACAACGTGGGACAACGTGGGACAACGTGGGACACCGTTGGACATCGTTGGACAACGTGGGACATCGTGGGACAACGTGGGACAACGTGGGACAACGTGGGACAACGTGGGACAACGTGGGACAACGTGGGACAACGTGGGACAACGTGGGACAACGTGGGACACCGTGGGACAACGTGGGACAACGTGGGACAACGTGGGACAACGTGGGACAACGTGGGACAACGTGGGACAACGTGGGACAACGTGGGACAACGTGGGACAACGTGGGACACCGTTGGACATCGTTGGACACCGTGGGACAACGTGGGACAACGTGGGACACCGTGGGACACCGTTGGACACCGTTGGACATCGTGGGACAACGTGGGACAACGTGGGACAACGTGGGACAACGTGGGACACCGTTGGACATCGGTGGACATCGTGGGACACCGTTGGACACCGTTGGACATCGTTGGACACCGTTGGACACCGTGGGACAACGTGGGACAACGTGGGACAACGTGGGACAACGTGGGGCAACGTGGGACACCGTTGGACATCGTTGGACACCGTGGGACAACGTGGGACAACGTGGGACACCGTTGGACACCGTTGGACATCGTTGGACACCGTTGGACACCGTGGGACAACGTGGGACAACGTGGGACAACGTGGGACAACGTGGGACAACGTGGGACAACGTGGGACAACGTGGGACACCGTGGGACATCGTGGGACACCGTTGGACACCGTTGGACATCGTTGGACATCGTTGGACATCGTTGGACACCGTTGGACACCGTTGGACACCGTTGGACACCGTTGGACATCGGTGGACACCGCTGGACACCGTGGGACAACGTGGGACAACGTGGGACAACGTGGGACACCGTTGGACACCGTTGGACATCGTTGGACAACGTGGGACAACGTGGGACAACGTGGGACAACGTGGGACACCGAGTGGACATCGTTGGACACCGTGGGACAACGTGGGACAACGTGGGACAACGTGGGACAACGTGGGACACCGTTGGACATCGTTGGACAACGTGGGACATCGTGGGACAACGTGGGACAACGTGGGACAACGTGGGACAACGTGGGACACCGTTGGACACCGTTGGACATCGTTGGACAACGTGGGACAACGTCGGACAACGTGGGACAACGTGGGACACCGTTGGACACCGTTGGACATCGTTGGACAACGTGGGACAACGTGGGACAACGTGGGACAACGTGGGACACCGTTGGACATCGTTGGACACCGTGGGACAACGTGGGACAACGTGGGACAACGTGGGACAACGTGGGACACCGTTGGACAACGTGGGACACCGTTGGGCATCGTTGGACACCGTGGGACAACGTGGGACAACGTGGGACAAGGTGGGACAACGTGGGACAACGTGGGACACCGTTGGACATCGTTGGACACCGTGGGACAACGTGGGACAACGTGGGACAACGTGGGACACCGTTGGACACCGTTGGACATCGTTGGACACCGTTGGACACCGTGGGACAACGTGGGACAACGTGGGACAACGTGGGACACCGTTGGACATCGTTGGACAACGTGGGACAACGTGGGACAACGTGGGACACCGTGGGACACCGTTGGACAACGTGGGACAACGTGGGACAACGTGGGACACCGTTGGACATCGTTGGACAACGTGGGACATCGTGGGACAACGTGGGACAACGTGGGACAACGTGGGACAACGTGGGACAACGTGGGACAACGTGGGACAACGTGGGACACCGTTGGACACCGTTGGACATCGTTGGACAACGTGGGACAACGTGGGACAACGTGGGACACCGTGGGACACCGTTGGACAACGTGGGACAACGTGGGACAACGTGGGACACCGTTGGACATCGTTGGACAACGTGGGACATCGTGGGACAACGTGGGACAACGTGGGACAACGTGGGACAACGTGGGACAACGTGGGACAACGTGGGACAACGTGGGACACCGTTGGACATCGTGGGACAACGTGGGACAACGTGGGACAACGTGGGACAACGTGGGACAACGTGGGACAACGTGGGACACCGTTGGACACCGTTGGACATCGTTGGACAACGTGGGACAACGTGGGACAACGTGGGACACCGTGGGACACCGTTGGACAACGTGGGACAACGTGGGACAACGTGGGACACCGTTGGACATCGTTGGACAACGTGGGACATCGTGGGACAACGTGGGACAACGTGGGACAACGTGGGACAACGTGGGACAACGTGGGACACCGTGGGACACCGTTGGACACCGTTGGACATCGTGGGACAACGTGGGACAACGTGGGACAACGTGGGACAACGTGGGACACCGTTGGACATCGGTGGACATCGTGGGACACCGTTGGACACCGTTGGACATCGTTGGACACCGTGGGACAACGTGGGACAACGTGGGACACCGTTGGACACCGTTGGACATCGTTGGACACCGTTGGACACCGTGGGACAACGTGGGACAACGTGGGACAACGTGGGACACCGTTGGACACCGTTGGACATCGTTGGACAACGTGGGACAACGTGGGACAACGTGGGACACCGTGGGACACCGTTGGACAACGTGGGACAACGTGGGACAACGTGGGACACCGTTGGACATCGTTGGACAACGTGGGACATCGTGGGACAACGTGGGACAACGTGGGACAACGTGGGACAACGTGGGACAACGTGGGACAACGTGGGACAACGTGGGACAACGTGGGACATCGTGGGACAACGTGGGACAACGTGGGACAACGTGGGACAACGTGGGACAACGTGGGACAACGTGGGACAACGTGGGACAACGTGGGACAACGTGGGACAACGTGGGACAACGTGGGACACCGTTGGACATCGTTGGACACCGTGGGACAACGTGGGACAACGTGGGACACCGTGGGACACCGTTGGACACCGTTGGACATCGTGGGACAACGTGGGACAACGTGGGACAACGTGGGACAACGTGGGACACCGTTGGACATCGGTGGACATCGTGGGACACCGTTGGACACCGTTGGACATCGTTGGACACCGTTGGACACCGTGGGACAACGTGGGACAACGTGGGACAACGTGGGACAACGTGGGGCAACGTGGGACACCGTTGGACATCGTTGGACACCGTGGGACAACGTGGGACAACGTGGGACACCGTTGGACACCGTTGGACATCGTTGGACACCGTTGGACACCGTGGGACAACGTGGGACAACGTGGGACAACGTGGGACAACGTGGGACAACGTGGGACAACGTGGGACAACGTGGGACACCGTTGGACATCGTGGGACACCGTTGGACACCGTTGGACATCGTTGGACATCGTTGGACATCGTTGGACACCGTTGGACACCGTTGGACACCGTTGGACACCGTTGGACATCGGTGGACACTGCTGGACACCGTGGGACAACGTGGGACAACGTGGGACAACGTGGGACACCGTTGGACACCGTTGGACATCGTTGGACAACGTGGGACAACGTGGGACAACGTGGGACAACGTGGGACACCGAGTGGACATCGTTGGACACCGTGGGACAACGTGGGACAACGTGGGACAACGTGGGACAACGTGGGACACCGTTGGACATCGTTGGACAACGTGGGACATCGTGGGACAACGTGGGACAACGTGGGACAACGTGGGACACCGTTGGACACCGTTGGACATCGTTGGACAACGTGGGACAACGTCGGACAACGTGGGACAACGTGGGACACCGTTGGACACCGTTGGACATCGTTGGACAACGTGGGACAACGTCGGACAACGTGGGACAACGTGGGACACCGTTGGACATCGTTGGACACCGTGGGACAACGTGGGACAACGTGGGACAACGTGGGACAACGTGGGACAACGTGGGACAACGTGGGACACCGTTGGACATCGTTGGACAACGTGGGACATCGTGGGACAACGTGGGACAACGTGGGACAACGTGGGACAACGTGGGACAACGTGGGACAACGTGGGACAACGTGGGACAACGTGGGACAACGTGGGACAACGTGGGACAACGTGGGACAACGTGGGACACCGTTGGACATCGTTGGACACCGTGGGACAACGTGGGACAACGTGGGACACCGTGGGACACCGTTGGACACCGTTGGACATCGTGGGACAACGTGGGACAACGTGGGACAACGTGGGACAACGTGGGACACCGTTGGACATCGGTGGACATCGTGGGACACCGTTGGACACCGTTGGACATCGTTGGACACCGTTGGACACCGTGGGACAACGTGGGACAACGTGGGACAACGTGGGACAACGTGGGACAACGTGGGACACCGTTGAACATCGTTGGACACCGTGGGACAACGTGGGACAACGTGGGACACCGTTGGACACCGTTGGACATCGTTGGACACCGTTGGACACCGTGGGACAACGTGGGACAACGTGGGACAACGTGGGAGAACGTGGGACAACGTGGGACAACGTGGGACAACGTGGGACAACGTGGGACACCGTTGGACATCGTGGGACACCGTTGGACACCGTTGGACATCGTTGGACTTCGTTGGACATCGTTGGACACCGTTGGACACCGTGGGACAACGTGGGACACCGTTGGACATCGTTGGACATCGTTGGACAACGTGGGACAACGTGGGACAACGTGGGACAACGTGGGACACCGTTGGACATCGTTGGACACCGTGGGACAACGTGGGACAACGTGGGACAACGTGGGACAACGTGGGACAACGTGGGACAACGTGGGACAACGTGGGACAACGTGGGACACCGTTGGACACCGTGGGACAACGTGGGACAACGTGGGACAACGTGGGACAACGTGGGACAACGTGGGACAACGTGGGACATCGTGGGACAACGTGGGACAACGTGGGACAACGTGGGACAACGTGGGACAACGTGGGACACCGTTGGACATCGTTGGACACCGTGGGACAACGTGGGACAACGTGGGACAACGTGGGACAGCGTGGGACACCGTTGGACATCGTTGGACACCGTGGGACAACGTGGGACAACGTGGGACACCGTGGGACACCGTTGGGCACCGTTGGACATCGTTGGACACCGTGGGACAACGTGGGACAACGTGGGACACCGTTGGACACCGTGGGACAACGTGGGACAACGTGGGACAACGTGGGACAACGTGGGACAACGTGGGACAACGTAGGACAACGTGGGACAACGTGGGACACCGTTGGACATCGTTGGACAACGTGGGACATCGTGGGACAACGTGGGACAACGTGGGACAACGTGGGACAACGTGGGACACCGTTGGACATCGTTGGACAACGTGGGACAACGTGGGACAACGTGGGACAACGTGGGACAACGTGGGACAACGTGGGACACCGTTGGACATCGTTGGACACCGTTGGACATCGTTGGACACCGTGGGACAACGTGGGACAACGTGGGACACCGTTGGACACCGTGGGACAACGTGGGACAACGTGGGACAACGTGGGACAACGTGGGACAACGTGGGACAACGTAGGACAACGTGGGACAACGTGGGACACCGTTGGACATCGTTGGACAACGTGGGACATCGTGGGACAACGTGGGACAACGTGGGACAACGTGGGACAACGTGGGACACCGTTGGACATCGTTGGACAACGTGGGACAACGTGGGACAACGTGGGACAACGTGGGACAACGTGGGACAACGTGGGACACCGTTGGACATCGTTGGACAACGTGGGACAACGTGGGACAACGTGGGACAACGTGGGACAACGTGGGACACCGTTGGACACAGTTGGACATCGTTGGACACCGTTGGACACCGTGGGACAACGTGGGACAACGTGGGACAACGTGGGACAACGTGGGACAACGTGGGACAACGTGGGACAACGTGGGACACCGTTGGACATCGTTGGACAACGTGGGACAACGTGGGACAACGTGGGACAACGTGGGACACCGTTGGACATCGTTGGACAACGTGGGACAACGTGGGACAACGTGGGACAACGTGGGACAACGTGGGACAACGTGGGACACCGTTGGATATCGTTGGACAACGTGGGACAACGTGGGACAACGTGGGACAACGTGGGACAACGTGGGACACCGTGGGACACAGTTGGACACCGTGGGACACCGTTGGGCACCGTTGGACATCGTTGGACACCGTGGGACAACGTGGGACAACGTGGGACACCGTGGGACAACGTGGGACAACGTGGGACAACGTGGGACAACGTGGGACACCGTTGGACACCGTGGGACACCGTTGGACACCGTTGGACACCGTGGGACACCGTTGGACACCGTTGGACACCGTGGGACACCGTTGGACACCGTTGGACATCGTTGGACACCGTTGTACACCGCTGGACACCGTTGGACACCGTGGGACAACGTGGGACAACGTGGGACAACGTGGGACAACGTGGGACAACGTGGGACAACGTGGGACAACGTGGGACAACGTGGGACAACGTGGGACAACGTGGGACAACGTGGGACACCGTTGGACACCGTGGGACAACGTCGGACAACGTGGGACAACGTGGGACAACGTGGGACAACGTGGGACAACGTAGGACAACGTGGGACAACGTGGGACAACGTGGGACAACGTGGGACAACGTGGGACAACGTGGGACAACGTGGGACACCGTTGGACACCGTGGGACACCGTTGGACACCGTTGGACATCGTTGGACACCGTGGGACATCGTGGGACAACGTGGGACAACGTGGGACAACGTGGGACAACGTGGGACACCGTTGGACAACGTGGGACACCGTTGGACATCGTTGGACACCGTGGGACAACGTGGGACAACGTGGGACAACGTGGGACAACGTGGGACAACGTGGGACATCGTGGGACAACGTGGGACAACGTGGGACAACGTGGGACAACGTGGGACACCGTTGGACAACGTGGGACACCGTTGGGCATCGTTGGACACCGTGGGACATCGTTGGACACCGTGGGACAACGTGGGACAACGTGGGACAACGTGGGACACCGTTGGACACCGTTGGACATCGTTGGACACCGTTGGACACCGTGGGACAACGTGGGACAACGTGGGACAACGTGGGACAACGTGGGACAACGTGGGACAACGTGGGACAACGTGGGACATCGTGGGACAACGTGGGACAACGTGGGACAACGTGGGACAACGTGGGACACCGTTGGACAACGTGGGACACCGTTGGACATCGTTGGACACCGTGGGACAACGTGGGACAACGTGGGACAACGTGGGACACCGTTGGACACCGTTGGACATCGTTGGACATCGTTGGACACCGTTGGACATCGTTGGACATCGTTGGACATCGTTGGACACCGTTGGACACCGTTGGACACCGTTGGACATCGGTGGACATCGTGGGACACCGTTGGACACCGTTGGACATCGTTGGACACCGTTGGACACCGTGGGACAACGTGGGACAACGTGGGACAACGTGGGACAACGTGGGACAACGTGGGACAACGTGGGACAACGTGGGACAACGTGGGACACCGTGGGACACCGTTGGACAACGTGGGACATCGTTGGACACCGTGGGACAACGTGGGACAACGTGGGACAACGTGGGACAACGTGGGACACCGTTGGACATCGTTGGACAACGTGGGACATCGTGGGACAACGTGGGACAACGTGGGACAACGTGGGACAACGTGGGACAACGTGGGACAACGTGGGACAACGTGGGACACCGTTGGACATCGTTGGACACCGTGGGACAACGTGGGACAACGTGGGACACCGTGGGACACCGTTGGACACCGTTGGACATCGTGGGACAACGTGGGACAACGTGGGACACCGTTGGACACAGTTGGACATCGTTGGACACCGTTGGACACCGTGGGACAACGTGGGACAACGTGGGACAACGTGGGACAACGTGGGACAACGTGGGACAACGTGGGACAACGTGGGACACCGTTGGACATCGTTGGACAACGTGGGACAACGTGGGACAACGTGGGACAACGTGGGACACCGTTGGACATCGTTGGACAACGTGGGACAACGTGGGACAACGTGGGACAACGTGGGACAACGTGGGACAACGTGGGACACCGTTGGATATCGTTGGACAACGTGGGACAACGTGGGACAACGTGGGACAACGTGGGACAACGTGGGACACCGTGGGACACAGTTGGACACCGTGGGACACCGTTGGGCACCGTTGGACATCGTTGGACACCGTGGGACAACGTGGGACAACGTGGGACACCGTGGGACAACGTGGGACAACGTGGGACAACGTGGGACAACGTGGGACACCGTTGGACACCGTGGGACACCGTTGGACACCGTTGGACACCGTGGGACACCGTTGGACACCGTTGGACACCGTGGGACACCGTTGGACACCGTTGGACATCGTTGGACACCGTTGTACACCGCTGGACACCGTTGGACACCGTGGGACAACGTGGGACAACGTGGGACAACGTGGGACAACGTGGGACAACGTGGGACAACGTGGGACATCGTGGGACAACGTGGGACAACGTGGGACAACGTGGGACAACGTGGGACAACGTGGGACACCGTTGGACACCGTGGGACAACGTCGGACAACGTGGGACAACGTGGGACAACGTGGGACAACGTGGGACAACGTGGGACAACGTGGGACAACGTGGGACAACGTGGGACAACGTGGGACAACGTGGGACAACGTGGGACAACGTGGGACACCGTTGGACACCGTGGGACACCGTTGGACACCGTTGGACATCGTTGGACACCGTGGGACATCGTGGGACAACGTGGGACAACGTGGGACAACGTGGGACAACGTGGGACACCGTTGGACAACGTGGGACACCGTTGGACATCGTTGGACACCGTGGGACAACGTGGGACAACGTGGGACAACGTGGGACAACGTGGGACATCGTGGGACAACGTGGGACAACGTGGGACAACGTGGGACAACGTGGGACACCGTTGGACAACGTGGGACACCGTTGGGCATCGTTGGACACCGTGGGACATCGTTGGACACCGTGGGACAACGTGGGACAACGTGGGACAACGTGGGACACCGTTGGACACCGTTGGACATCGTTGGACACCGTTGGACACCGTTGGGCACCGTTGGACATCGTTGGACACCGTGGGACAACGTGGGACAACGTGGGACACCGTGGGACAACGTGGGACAACGTGGGACAACGTGGGACAACGTGGGACACCGTTGGACACCGTGGGACACCGTTGGACACCGTTGGACACCGTGGGACACCGTTGGACACCGTTGGACACCGTGGGACACCGTTGGACACCGTTGGACATCGTTGGACACCGTTGTACACCGCTGGACACCGTTGGACACCGTGGGACAACGTGGGACAACGTGGGACAACGTGGGACAACGTGGGACAACGTGGGACAACGTGGGACAACGTGGGACAACGTGGGACAACGTGGGACAACGTGGGACAACGTGGGACAACGTGGGACACCGTTGGACACCGTGGGACAACGTCGGACAACGTGGGACAACGTGGGACAACGTGGGACAACGTGGGACAACGTGGGACAACGTGGGACAACGTGGGACAACGTGGGACAACGTGGGACAACGTGGGACAACGTGGGACAACGTGGGACACCGTTGGACACCGTGGGACACCGTTGGACACCGTTGGACATCGTTGGACACCGTGGGACATCGTGGGACAACGTGGGACAACGTGGGACAACGTGGGACAACGTGGGACACCGTTGGACAACGTGGGACACCGTTGGACATCGTTGGACACCGTGGGACAACGTGGGACAACGTGGGACAACGTGGGACAACGTGGGACAACGTGGGACATCGTGGGACAACGTGGGACAACGTGGGACAACGTGGGACAACGTGGGACAACGTTGGACAACGTGGGACACCGTTGGGCATCGTTGGACACCGTGGGACATCGTTGGACACCGTGGGACAACGTGGGACAACGTGGGACAACGTGGGACACCGTTGGACACCGTTGGACATCGTTGGACACCGTTGGACACCGTGGGACAACGTGGGACAACGTGGGACAACGTGGGACAACGTGGGACAACGTGGGACAACGTGGGACAACGTGGGACAACGTGGGACAACGTGGGACAACGTGGGACAACGTGGGACAACGTGGGACACCGTTGGACAACGTGGGACACCGTTGGACATCGTTGGACACCGTGGGACAACGTGGGACAACGTGGGACAACGTGGGACACCGTTGGACACCGTTGGACATCGTTGGACATCGTTGGACACCGTTGGACATCGTTGGACATCGTTGGACATCGTTGGACACCGTTGGACACCGTTGGACACCGTTGGACATCGGTGGACATCGTGGGACACCGTTGGACACCGTTGGACATCGTTGGACACCGTTGGACACCGTGGGACAACGTGGGACAACGTGGGACAACGTGGGACAACGTGGGACAACGTGGGACAACGTGGGACAACGTGGGACAACGTGGGACACCGTGGGACACCGTTGGACAACGTGGGACATCGTTGGACACCGTGGGACAACGTGGGACAACGTGGGACAACGTGGGACAACGTGGGACACCGTTGGACATCGTTGGACAACGTGGGACATCGTGGGACAACGTGGGACAACGTGGGACAACGTGGGACAACGTGGGACAACGTGGGACAACGTGGGACAACGTGGGACACCGTTGGACATCGTTGGACACCGTGGGACAACGTGGGACAACGTGGGACACCGTGGGACACCGTTGGACACCGTTGGACATCGTGGGACAACGTGGGACAACGTGGGACAACGTGGGACAACGTGGGACACCGTTGGACATCGGTGGACATCGTCGGACACCGTTGGACACCGTTGGACATCGTTGGACACCGTTGGACACCGTGGGACAACGTGGGACAACGTGGGACAACGTGGGACAACGTGGGACAACGTGGGACACCGTTGGACATCGTTGGACACCGTGGGACAACGTGGGACAACGTGGGACACCGTTGGACACCGTTGGACATCGTTGGACACCGTTGGACACCGTGGGACAACGTGGGACAACGTGGGACAACGTGGGACAACGTGGGACAACGTGGGACAACGTGGGACAACGTGGGACACCGTTGGACATCGTGGGACACCGTTGGACACCGTTGGACATCGTTGGACATCGTTGGACATCGTTGGACACCGTTGGACACCGTTGGACACCGTTGGACACCGTTGGACATCGGTGGACACCGCTGGACACCGTGGGACAACGTGGGACAACGTGGGACAACGTGGGACACCGTTGGACACCGTTGGACATCGTTGGACAACGTGGGACAACGTTGGACAACGTGGGACAACGTGGGACACCGTTGGACACCGTTGGACATCGTTGGACATCGTTGGACATCGTGGGACACCGTTGGACATCGTTGGACACCGTTGGACATCGTTGGACACCGTTGGACACCGTGGGACACCGTTGGACAACGTGGGACAACGTGGGACAACGTGGGACAACGTGGGACAACGTGGGACACCGTTGGACACCGTGGGACAACGTGGGACAACGTGGGACAACGTGGGACACCGTTGGACATCGTTGGACACCGTGGGACAACGTGGGACAACGTGGGACAACGTGGGACAACGTGGGACACCGTTGGACATCGTTGGACATCGTTGGACAACGTGGGACAACGTGGGACAACGTGGGACACCGTTGGACACCGTTGGACACCGTTGGACATCGTTGGACAACGTGGGACAACGTGGGACAACGTGGGACACCGTTGGACATCGTTGGACACCGCTGGACACCGTGGGACAACGAGGGACAACGTGGGACAACGTGGGACACCGCTGGACACCGTTGGACATCGTTGGACAACGTGGGACAACGTGGGACAACGTGGGACAACGTGGGACACCGTTGGACATCGTTGGACACCGTGGGACAACGTGGGACAACGTGGGACAACGTGGGACAACGTGGGACAACGTGGGACAACGTGGGACACCGTTGGACATCGTTGGACAACGTGGGACATCGCGGGACAACGTGGGACAACGTGGGACAACGTGGGACAACGTGGGACAACGTGGGACAACGTGGGACAACGTGGGACAACGTGGGACACCGTTGGACACCGTGGGACACCGTTGGACACCGTTGGACACCGTGGGACACCGTTGGACACCGCTGGACATCGTTGGACACCGTGGGACAACGTGGGACAACGTGGGACAACGTGGGACAACGTGGGACACCGTTGGACAACGTGGGACATCGTTGGACACCGTGGGACAACGTGGGACATCGTGGGACAACGTGGGACAACGTGGGACAACGTGGGACAACGTGGGACACCGTTGGACACCGTGGGACACCGTTGGACACCGTGGGACACCGTTGGACACCGTTGGACACCGTTGGACACCGTGGGACAACGTGGGACACCGTTGGACAACGTGGGACATCGTTGGACACCGTGGGACAACGTGGGACATCGTGGGACAACGTGGGACAACGTGGGACAACGTGGGACAACGTGGGACAACGTGGGACAACGTGGGACATCGTGGGACAACGTGGGACAACGTGGGACAACGTGGGACAACGTGGGACAACGTGGGACACCGTTGGACACCGTGGGACACCGTTGGACACCGTTGGACACCGTGGGACACCGTTGGACACCGCTGGACATCGTTGGACACCGTGGGACAACGTGGGACAACGTGGGACAACGTGGGACAACGTGGGACACCGTTGGACACCGTTGGACATCGTTGGACAACGTGGGACAACGTGGGACAACGTGGGACAACGTGGGACACCGTTGGACATCGTTGGACACCGTGGGACAACGTGGGACAACGTGGGACAACGTGGGACAACGTGGGACACCGTTGGACATCGTTGGACATCGTTGGACAACGTGGGACAACGTGGGACAACGTGGGACACCGTTGGACACCGTTGGACACCGTTGGACATCGTTGGACAACGTGGGACAACGTGGGACAACGTGGGACAACGTGGGACAACGTGGGACACCGTTGGACATCGTTGGACAACGTGGGACATCGCGGGACAACGTGGGACAACGTGGGACAACGTGGGACAACGTGGGACAACGTGGGACAACGTGGGACAACTTGGGACAACGTGGGACAACGTGGGACAACGTGGGACAACGTGGGACAACGTGGGACACCGTTGGACATCGTGGGACACCGTTGGACAACGTGGGACACCGTTGGACACCGCTGGACACCGTGGGACAACGTGGGACAACGTGGGACATCGTTGGACACCGTGGGACAACGTGGGACATCGTTGGACACCGTGGGACAACGTGGGACATCGTGGGACAACGTGGGACAACGTGGGACAACGTGGGACAACGTGGGACAACGTGGGACAACGTGGGACAACGTGGGACAACGTGGGACAACGTGGGACAACGTGGGACACCGTTGGACATCGTTGGACATCGTTGGACATCGTTGGACACCGTTGGACACCGTTGGACATCGTTGGACATCGTTGGACACCGTTGGACACCGTTGGACACCGTTGGACACCGTTGGACATCGGTGGACATCGTGGGACACCGTTGGACACCGTTGGACACCGTTGGACACCGTGGGACAACGTGGGACAACGTGGGACAACGTGGGACAACGTGGGACAACGTGGGACAACGTAGGACACCGTTGGACATCGTTGGACAACGTGGGACATCGTGGGACAACGTGGGACAACGTGGGACAACGTGGGACAACGTGGGACACCGTTGGACACCGTGGGACACCGTTGGACACCGTTGGACACCGTGGGACACCGTTGGACACCGCTGGACATCGTTGGACACCGTGGGACAACGTGGGACAACGTGGGACAACGTGGGACAACGTGGGACAACGTGGGACAACGTGGGACAACGTGGGACAACGTGGGACAACGTGGGACAACGTGGGACAACGTGGGACAACGTGGGACAACGTGGGACACCGTTGGACATCGTTGGACACCGTGGGACAACGTGGGACAACGTGGGACAACGTGGGACACCGTTGGACATCGTTGGACAACGTGGGACAACGTGGGACAACGTGGGACAACGTGGGACAACGTGGGACAACGTGGGACACCGTTGGATATCGTTGGACAACGTGGGACAACGTGGGACAACGTGGGACAACGTGGGACAACGTGGGACACCGTGGGACACAGTTGGACACCGTGGGACACCGTTGGGCACCGTTGGACATCGTTGGACACCGTGGGACAACGTGGGACAACGTGGGACACCGTGGGACAACGTGGGACAACGTGGGACAACGTGGGACAACGTGGGACACCGTGGGACAACGTGGGACAACGTGGGACAACGTGGGACACCGTTGGACATCGTTGGACATCGTTGGACAACGTGGGACAACGTGGGACAACGTGGGACACCGTTGGACACCGTTGGACAACGTGGGACATCGTGGGACAACGTGGGACAACGTGGGACAACGTGGGACAACGTGGGACAACGTGGGACAACGTGGGACAACGTGGGACAACGTGGGACAACGTGGGACAACGTGGGACAACGTGGGACATCGTTGGACATCGTTGGACAACGTGGGACAACGTGGGACAACGTGGGACACCGTTGGACACCGTTGGACACCGTTGGACATCGTTGGACAACGTGGGACAACGTGGGACAACGTGGGACAACGTGGGACACCGTTGGACACCGTTGGACACCGTTGGACATCGGTGGACATCGGTGGACATCGTGGGACACCGTTGGACACCGTTGGACATCGTTGGACACCGCTGGACACCGTGGGACAACGTGGGACAACGTGGGACAACGTGGGACACCGTTGGACACCGTTGGACATCGTTGGACAACGTGGGACAACGTGGGACAACGTGGGACAACGTGGGACACCGTTGGACATCGTTGGACACCGTGGGACAACGTGGGACAACGTGGGACAACGTGGGACAACGTGGGACACCGTTGGACATCGTTGGACAACGTGGGACATCGCGGGACAACGTGGGACAACGTGGGACATCGTTGGACATCGTTGGACAACGTGGGACAACGTGGGACAACGTGGGACACCGTTGGACACCGTTGGACACCGTTGGACATCGTTGGACAACGTGGGACAACGTGGGACAACGTGGGACAACGTGGGACACCGTTGGACACCGTTGGACACCGTTGGACATCGGTGGACATCGGTGGACATCGTGGGACACCGTTGGACACCGTTGGACATCGTTGGACACCGCTGGACACCGTGGGACAACGTGGGACAACGTGGGACAACGTGGGACACCGTGGGACAACGTGGGACAACGTGGGACAACGTGGGACAACGTGGGACACCGTGGGACAACGTGGGACAACGTGGGACAACGTGGGACACCGTTGGACATCGTTGGACATCGTTGGACAACGTGGGACAACGTGGGACAACGTGGGACACCGTTGGACACCGTTGGACAACGTGGGACATCGTGGGACAACGTGGGACAACGTGGGACAACGTGGGACAACGTGGGACAACGTGGGACAACGTGGGACAACGTGGGACAACGTGGGACAACGTGGGACAACGTGGGACAACGTGGGACATCGTTGGACAACGTGGGACAACGTGGGACAACGTGGGACACCGTTGGACACCGTTGGACACCGTTGGACATCGTTGGACAACGTGGGACAACGTGGGACAACGTGGGACAACGTGGGACAACGTGGGACACCGTGGGACAACGTGGGACAACGTGGGACAACGTGGGACACCGTTGGACATCGTTGGACATCGTTGGACAACGTGGGACAACGTGGGACAACGTGGGACACCGTTGGACATCGTTGGACACCGTGGGACAACGTGGGACAACGTGGGACAACGTGGGACAACGTGGGACACCGTTGGACAACGTGGGACACCGTGGGACAACGTGGGACAACGTGGGACAACGTGGGACACCGTTGGACATCGTTGGACAACGTGGGACAACGTGGGACAACGTGGGACAACGTGGGACAACGTGGGACAACGTGGGACACCGTTGGATATCGTTGGACAACGTGGGACAACGTGGGACAACGTGGGACAACGTGGGACAACGTGGGACACCGTGGGACACAGTTGGACACCGTGGGACACCGTTGGGCACCGTTGGACATCGTTGGACACCGTGGGACAACGTGGGACAACGTGGGACACCGTGGGACAACGTGGGACAACGTGGGACAACGTGGGACAACGTGGGACACCGTGGGACAACGTGGGACAACGTGGGACAACGTGGGACACCGTTGGACATCGTTGGACATCGTTGGACAACGTGGGACAACGTGGGACAACGTGGGACACCGTTGGACACCGTTGGACAACGTGGGACATCGTGGGACAACGTGGGACAACGTGGGACAACGTGGGACAACGTGGGACAACGTGGGACAACGTGGGACAACGTGGGACAACGTGGGACAACGTGGGACAACGTGGGACAACGTGGGACATCGTTGGACATCGTTGGACAACGTGGGACAACGTGGGACAACGTGGGACACCGTTGGACACCGTTGGACACCGTTGGACATCGTTGGACAACGTGGGACAACGTGGGACAACGTGGGACAACGTGGGACACCGTTGGACACCGTTGGACACCGTTGGACATCGGTGGACATCGGTGGACATCGTGGGACACCGTTGGACACCGTTGGACATCGTTGGACACCGCTGGACACCGTGGGACAACGTGGGACAACGTGGGACAACGTGGGACACCGTTGGACACCGTTGGACATCGTTGGACAACGTGGGACAACGTGGGACAACGTGGGACAACGTGGGACACCGTTGGACATCGTTGGACACCGTGGGACAACGTGGGACAACGTGGGACAACGTGGGACAACGTGGGACACCGTTGGACATCGTTGGACAACGTGGGACATCGCGGGACAACGTGGGACAACGTGGGACAACGTGGGACACCGTTGGACACCGTTGGACACCGTTGGACATCGTTGGACAACGTGGGACATCGTGGGACAACGTGGGACAACGTGGGACAACGTGGGACAACGTGGGACACCGTTGGACACCGTGGGACACCGTTGGACACCGTTGGACACCGTGGGACACCGTTGGACACCGCTGGACATCGTTGGACACCGTGGGACAACGTGGGACAACGTGGGACAACGTGGGACAACGTGGGACAACGTGGGACAACGTGGGACAGCGTGGGACAACGTGGGACAACGTGGGACAACGTGGGACAACGTGGGACAACGTGGGACAACGTGGGACAACGTGGGACACCGTTGGACATCGTTGGACACCGTGGGACATCGTTGGACACCGTTGGACACCGTTGGACACCGTTGGACACCGTTGGACATCGGTGGACATCGTGGGACACCGTTGGACACCGTTGGACATCGTTGGACACCGCTGGACACCGTGGGACAACGTGGGACAACGTGGGACAACGTGGGACAACGTGGGACAACGTGGGACAACGTGGGACAACGTGGGACAACGTGGGACAACGTGGGACAACGTGGGACACCGTTGGACACCGCTGGACACCGTGGGACAACGTGGGACAACGTGGGACATCGTTGGACACCGTTGGACAACGTGGGACATCGTGGGACAACGTGGGACAACGTGGGACAACGTGGGACAACGTGGGACAACGTGGGACAACGTGGGACAACGTGGGACAACGTGGGACAACGTGGGACAACGTGGGACAACGTGGGACAACGTGGGACACCGTTGGACATCGTTGGACATCGTTGGACATCGTTGGACACCGTTGGACACCGTTGGACATCGTTGGACATCGTTGGACACCGTTGGACACCGTTGGACACCGTTGGACACCGTTGGACACCGTTGGACATCGGTGGACATCGTGGGACACCGTTGGACACCGTTGGACACCGTTGGACACCGTGGGACAACGTGGGAAAACGTGGGACAACGTGGGACACCATTGGACATCGTTGCACACCGTGGGACAACGTGGGACAACGTGGGACACCGTTGGACACCTTTGGACATCGTTGGACACCGTTGGACACCGTGGGAAAACGTGGGACAACGTGGGACACCGTTGGACATCGTTGCACACCGTGGGACAACGTGGGACAACGTGGGACACCGTTGGACACCTTTGGACATCGTTGGACACCGTTGGACACCGTGGGACAACGTGGGACAACGTGGGACAACGTGGGACAACGTAGGACAACGTGGGACAACGTGGGACACCGTTGGACATCGTTGGACAACGTGGGACATCGTGGGACAACGTGGGACAACGTGGGACAACGTGGGACAACGTGGGACACCGTTGGACATCGTTGGACACCGTGGGACAACGTGGGACAACGTGGGACACCGTGGGACACCGTTGGACACCGTTGGACATCTTTGGACACCGTGGGACAACGTGGGAAAACGTGGGACAACGTGGGACACCGTTGGACATCGTTGCACACCGTGGGACAACGTGGGACAACGTGGGACACCGTTGGACACCTTTGGACATCGTTGGACACCGTTGGACACCGTGGGACACCGTTGGACACCGCTGGACATCGTTGGACACCGTGGGACAACGTGGGACAACGTGGGACAACGTGGGACAACGTGGGACAACGTGGGACAACGTGGGACAACGTGGGACAACGTGGGACAACGTGGGACAACGTGGGACAACGTGGGACAACGTGGGACAACGTGGGACAACGTGGGACAACGTGGGACAACGTGGGACACCGTTGGACATCGTTGGACACCGTGGGACAACGTGGGACAACGTGGGACACCGTTGGACACCTTTGGACATCGTTGGACACCGTTGGACACCGTGGGACAACGTGGGACAACGAGGGACAACGTGGGACAACGTGGGACAACGTGGGACAACGTGGGACAACGTGGGACACCGTTGGACATCGTGGGACACCGTTGGACACCGTTGGACATCGTTGGACATCGTTGGACATCGTTGGACACCGTTGGACACCGTTGGACACCGTTCGACACCGTTGGACATCGGTGGACATCGTGGGACACCGTTGGACACCGTTGGACATCGTTGGACACCGCTGGACACCGTGGGACAACGTGGGACAACGTGGGACAACGTGGGACACCGTTGGACACCGTTGGACATCGTTGGACAACGTGGGACAACGTGGGACAACGTGGGACAACGTGGGACAACGTGGGACAACGTGGGACACCGTTGGACATCGTTGGACACCGTGGGACAACGTGGGACAACGTGGGACAACGTGGGACAACGTGGGACACCGTTGGACATCGTTGGACAACGTGGGACATCGTGGGACAACGTGGGACAACGTGGGACAACGTGGGACAACGTGGGACAACGTGGGACAACGTGGGACAACGTGGGACAACGTGGGACAACGTGGGACAACGTGGGACAACGTGGGACAACGTGGGACAACGTGGGACACCGTTGGACATCGTTGGACATCGTTGGACATCGTTGGACACCGTTGGACACCGTTGGACATCGTTGGACATCGTTGGGCACCGTTGGACACCGTTGGACACCGTTGGACACCGTTGGACATCGGTGGACATCGTGGGACACCGTTGGACACCGTTGGACACCGTTGGACACCGTGGGACAACGTGGGACAACGTGGGACAACGTGGGACAACGTGGGACAACGTGGGACAACGTAGGACAACGTGGGACAACGTGGGACACCGTTGGACATCGTTGGACAACGTGGGACATCGTGGGACAACGTGGGACACCGTTGGACATCGTTGGACACCGTGGGACAACGTGGGACAACGTGGGACACCGTGGGACACCGTTGGACACCGTTGGACATCGTTGGACACCGTGGGACAACGTGGGAAAACGTGGGACAACGTGGGACACCGTTGGACATCGTTGCACACCGTGGGACAACGTGGGACAACGTGGGACACCGTTGGACACCTTTGGACATCGTTGGACACCGTTGGACACCGTGGGACACCGTTGGACACCGCTGGACATCGTTGGACACCGTGGGACAACGTGGGACAACGTGGGACAACGTGGGACAACGTGGGACAACGTGGGACAACGTGGGACAACGTGGGACAACGTGGGACAACGTGGGACAACGTGGGACAACGTGGGACAACGTGGGACAACGTGGGACAACGTGGGACACCGTTGGACATCGTTGGACACCGTGGGACAACGTGGGACAACGTGGGACACCGTGGGACACCGTTGGACACCGTTGGACACCGTGGGACAACGTGGGACAACGAGGGACAACGTGGGACAACGTGGGACAACGTGGGACAACGTGGGACACCGTTGGACACCTTTGGACATCGTTGGACACCGTTGGACACCGTGGGACAACGTGGGACAACGAGGGACAACGTGGGACAACGTGGGACAACGTGGGACAACGTGGGACAACGTGGGACACCGTTGGACATCGTGGGACACCGTTGGACACCGTTGGACATCGTTGGACATCGTTGGACATCGTTGGACAACGTGGGACAACGTGGGACAACGTGGGACAACGTGGGACAACGTGGGACAACGTGGGACAACGTGGGACAACGTGGGACAACGTGGGACAACGTGGGACAACGTGGGACACCGTTGGACATCGTTGGACATCGGTGGACATCGGTGGACATCGTTGGACATCGTTGGACATCGTTGGACACCGTTGGACACCGTTGGACACCGTTGGACATCGTTGGACACCGTTGGACACCGTTGGACATCGTTGGACATCGTTGGACATCGTTGGACATCGTTGGACACCGTTGGACACCGTTGGACATCGTTGGACACCATTGGACATCGTTGGACACCGTTGCACACCGTGGGACAACGTGGGAAACCATGGAACAACGTGGGACAACGTGGGACAACGTGGGACAACGTGGGACAACGTGGGACACCGTTGGACACCGTTGGACACCGTTGGACACCGTTGGACACCGTTGGACACCGTTGGACATCGGTGGACATCGGTGGACATCGTGGGACACCGTTGGACACCGTTGGACATCGTTGGACACCGCTGGACACCGTGGGACAACGTGGGACAACGTGGGACACCGTTGGACATCGTTGGACAACGTGGGACATCGTGGGACAACGTGGGACAACGTGGGACAACGTGGGACAACGTGGGACAACGTGGGACAACGTGGGACAACGTGGGACAACGTGGGACAACGTGGGACAACGTGGGACAACGTGGGACAACGTGGGACAACGTGGGACACCGTTGGACATCGTTGGACATCGGTGGACATCGGTGGACACCGTGGGACAACGTGGGACAACGTGGGACAACGTGGGACAACGTGGGACAACGTGGGACAACGTGGGACATCGTTGGACACCGTGGGACACCGTTGGACACCGTTGGACATCGTTGGACACCGTGGGACAACGTGGGACAACGTGGGACAACGTGGGAAACCATGGAACAACGTGGGACAACGTGGGACAACGTGGGACAACGTGGGACAACGTGGGACACCGTTGGACATCGTTGGACACCGTGGGACAACGTGGGACAACGTGGGACAACGTGGGACAACGTGGGACACCGTTGGACACCGTTGGACATCGTTGGACAACGTGGGACAACGTGGGACAACGTGGGACAACGTGGGACACCGTTGGACATCGTTGGACACCGTGGGACAACGTGGGACAACGTGGGACAACGTGGGACAACGTGGGACACCGTTGGACATCGTTGGACACCGTGGGACAACGTGGGACAACGTGGGACAACGTGGGACAACGTGGGACACCGTTGGACATCGTTGCACACCGTTGGACACCGTTGGACATCGTTGGACATCGTTGGACATCGTTGGACATCGTTGGACACCGTTGGACATCGTTGGACATCGTTGGACATCGTTGGACAACGTGGGACAACGTGGGACAACGTGGGACAACGTGGGACAACGTGGGACAACGTGGGACAACGTGGGACAACGTGGGACAACGTGGGACAACGTGGGACAACGTGGGACACCGTTGGACATCGTTGGACATCGGTGGACATCGGTGGACATCGTTGGACATCGTTGGACATCGTTGGACACCGTTGGACACCGTTGGACACCGTTGGACATCGTTGGACACCGTTGGACACCGTTGGACATCGTTGGACATCGTTGGACATCGTTGGACATCGTTGGACACCGTTGGACACCGTTGGACATCGTTGGACACCATTGGACATCGTTGGACACCGTTGCACACCGTGGGACAACGTGGGAAACCATGGAACAACGTGGGACAACGTGGGACAACGTGGGACAACGTGGGACAACGTGGGACACCGTTGGACACCGTTGGACACCGTTGGACACCGTTGGACACCGTTGGACACCGTTGGACATCGGTGGACATCGGTGGACATCGTGGGACACCGTTGGACACCGTTGGACATCGTTGGACACCGCTGGACACCGTGGGACAACGTGGGACAACGTGGGACACCGTTGAACATCGTTGGACAACGTGGGACATCGTGGGACAACGTGGGACAACGTGGGACAACGTGGGACAACGTGGGACAACGTGGGACAACGTGGGACAACGTGGGACAACGTGGGACAACGTGGGACAACGTGGGACAACGTGGGACAACGTGGGACAACGTGGGACACCGTGGGACATCGTTGGACATCGGTGGACATCGGTGGACACCGTGGGACAACGTGGGACAACGTGGGACAACGTGGGACAACGTGGGACAACGTGGGACAACGTGGGACATCGTTGGACACCGTGGGACACCGTTGGACACCGTTGGACATCGTTGGACACCGTGGGACAACGTGGGACAACGTGGGACAACGTGGGAAACCATGGAACAACGTGGGACAACGTGGGACAACGTGGGACAACGTGGGACAACGTGGGACACCGTTGGACATCGTTGGACACCGTGGGACAACGTGGGACAACGTGGGACAACGTGGGACAACGTGGGACACCGTTGGACACCGTTGGACATCGTTGGACAACGTGGGACAACGTGGGACAACGTGGGACAACGTGGGACACCGTTGGACATCGTTGGACACCGTGGGACAACGTGGGACAACGTGGGACAACGTGGGACAACGTGGGACACCGTTGGACATCGTTGGACAACGTGGGACATCGTGGGACAACGTGGGACAACGTGGGACAACGTGGGACAACGTGGGACAACGTGGGACAACGTGGGACAACGTGGGACAACGTGGGACAACAAGGGACAACGTGGGACACCGTTGGACATCGTTGGACACCGTGGGACAACGTGGGACAACGTGGGACACCGTGGGACACCGTTGGACACCGTTGGACATCGTTGGACACCGTTGGACATCGTTGGACATCGTTGGACACCGTTGGACACCGTTGGACACCGTTGGACACCGTTGGACACCGTTGGACACCGTTGGACATCGTTGGACATCGTTGGACATCGTTGGACACCGTTGGACATCGTTGGACATCGTTGGACACCGTTGGACATCGTTGGACACCGTTGGACACCGTTGGACATCGTTGGACACCGTGGGACAACGTGGGACAACGTCGGACAACGTGGGACAACGTGGGACAACGTGGGACATCGTGGGACAACGTGGGACAACGTGGGACAACGTGGGACACCGTTGGACAACGTGGGACACCGTTGGGCATCGTTGGACACCGTGGGACAACGTGGGACAACGTGGGACAACGTGGGACAACGTGGGACAACGTGGGACAACGTGGGACAACGTGGGACAACGTGGGACAACGTGGGACAACGTGGGACACCGTTGGACATCGTGGGACACCGTTGGACATCGGTGGACATCGTGGGACACCGTTGGACACCGTTGGACATCGTTGGACATCGGTGGACATCGTGGGACACCGTTGGACACCGTTGGACACCGTTGGACACCGTGGGACAACGTGGGACAACGTGGGACAACGTGGGACAACGTGGGACAACGAGGGACAACGTAGGACACCGTTGGACATCGTTGGACAACGTGGGACATCGTGGGACAACGTGGGACAGCGTGGGACAACGTGGGACAACGTGGGACACCGTTGGACACCGTGGGACACCGTTGGACACCTTTGGACACCGTGGGACACCGTTGGACACCGCTGGACATCGTTGGACACCGTGGGACAACGTGGGACAACGTGGGACAACGTGGGACAACGTGGGACAACGTGGGACAACGTGGGACAACGTGGGACAACGTGGGACAACGTGGGACAACGTGGGACAACGTGGGACAACGTGGGACAACGTGGGACAACGTGGGACACCGTTGGACATCGTTGGACACCGTGGGACATCGTTGGACACCGTTGGACACCGTTGGACACCGTTGGACACCGTTGGACATCGGTGGACATCGTGGGACACCGTTGGACACCGTTGGACATCGTTGGACACCGCTGGACACCGTGGGACAACGTGGGACAACGTGGGACAACGTGGGACAACGTGGGACAACGTGGGACAACTTGGGACAACGTGGGACAACGTGGGACAACGTGGGACAACGTGGGACACCGTTGGACACCGCTGGACACCGTGGGACAACGTGGGACAACGTGGGACATCGTTGGACACCGTTGGACAACGTGGGACATCGTGGGACAACGTGGGACAACGTGGGACAACGTGGGACAACGTGGGACAACGTGGGACAACGTGGGACAACGTGGGACAACGTGGGACAACGTGGGACAACGTGGGACAACGTGGGACAACGTGGGACAACGTGGGACACCGTTGGACATCGTTGGACATCGTTGGACATCGTTGGACACCGTTGGACACCGTTGGACATCGTTGGACATCGTTGGACACCGTTGGACACCGTTGGACACCGTGGGACAACGTGGGACAACGTGGGACAACGTGGGACAACGTGGGACAACGTAGGACAACGTGGGACAACGTGGGACACCGTTGGACATCGTTGGACAACGTGGGACATCGTGGGACAACGTGGGACAACGTGGGACAACGTGGGACAACGTGGGACACCGTTGGACATCGTTGGACACCGTGGGACAACGTGGGACAACGTGGGACACCGTGGGACACCGTTGGACACCGTTGGACATCTTTGGACACCGTGGGACAACGTGGGAAAACGTGGGACAACGTGGGACACCGTTGGACATCGTTGCACACCGTGGGACAACGTGGGACAACGTGGGACACCGTTGGACACCGTTGGACATCGTTGGACACCGTTGGACACCGTGGGACACCGTTGGACACCGCTGGACATCGTTGGACACCGTGGGACAACGTGGGACAACGTGGGACAACGTGGGACAACGTGGGACAACGTGGGACAACGTGGGACAACGTGGGACAACGTGGGACAACGTGGGACAACGTGGGACAACGTGGGACAACGTGGGACAACGTGGGACAACGTGGGACAACGTGGGACAACGTGGGACAACGTGGGACAACGTGGGACAACGTGGGACAACGTGGGACACCGTTGGACATCGTTGGACACCGTGGGACAACGTGGGACAACGTGGGACACCGTGGGACACCGTTGGACACCGTTGGACATCGTTGGACACCGTGGGACAACGTGGGAAAACGTGGGACAACGTGGGACACCGTTGGACATCGTTGGACACCGTGGGACAACGTGGGACAACGTGGGACACCGTTGGACACCTTTGGACATCGTTGGACACCGTTGGACACCGTGGGACAACGTGGGAGAACGAGGGACAACGTGGGACAACGTGGGACAACGTGGGACAACGTGGGACAACGTGGGACACCGTTGGACATCGTGGGACACCGTTGGACACCGTTGGACATCGTTGGACATCGTTGGACATCGTTGGACACCGTTGGACACCGTTGGACACCGTTCGACACCGTTGGACATCGGTGGACATCGTGGGACACCGTTGGACACCGTTGGACATCGTTGGACACCGCTGGACACCGTGGGACAACGTGGGACAACGTGGGACAACGTGGGACACCGTTGGACACCGTTGGACATCGTTGGACAACGTGGGACAACGTGGGACAACGTGGGACAACGTGGGACAACGTGGGACAACGTGGGACACCGTTGGACATCGTTGGACACCGTGGGACAACGTGGGACAACGTGGGACAACGTGGGACAACGTGGGACACCGTTGGACATCGTTGGACAACGTGGGACATCGTGGGACAACGTGGGACAACGTGGGACAACGTGGGACAACGTGGGACAACGTGGGACAACGTGGGACAACGTGGGACAACGTGGGACAACGTGGGACAACGTGGGACAACGTGGGACAACGTGGGACAACGTGGGACACCGTTGGACATCGTTGGACATCGTTGGACATCGTTGGACACCGTTGGACACCGTTGGACATCGTTGGACATCGTTGGACACCGTTGGACACCGTTGGACACCGTTGGACACCGTTGGACATCGGTGGACATCGTGGGACACCGTTGGACACCGTTGGACACCGTTGGACACCGTGGGACAACGTGGGACAACGTGGGACAACGTGGGACAACGTGGGACAACGTAGGACAACGTGGGACAACGTGGGACACCGTTGGACATCGTTGGACAACGTGGGACATCGTGGGACAACGTGGGACACCGTTGGACATCGTCGGACACCGTGGGACAACGTGGGACAACGTGGGACACCGTGGGACACCGTTGGACACCGTTGGACATCGTTGGACACCGTGGGACAACGTGGGAAAACGTGGGACAACGTGGGACACCGTTGGACATCGTTGCACACCGTGGGACAACGTGGGACAACGTGGGACACCGTTGGACACCTTTGGACATCGTTGGACACCGTTGGACACCGTGGGACACCGTTGGACACCGCTGGACATCGTTGGACACAGTGGGACAACGTGGGACAACGTGGGACAACGTGGGACAACGTGGGACAACGTGGGACAACGTGGGACAACGTGGGACAACGTGGGACAACGTGGGACAACGTGGGACAACGTGGGACAACGTGGGACAACGTGGGACAACGTGGGACACCGTTGGACATCGTTGGACACCGTGGGACAACGTGGGACAACGTGGGACACCGTGGGACACCGTTGGACACCGTTGGACATCGTTGGACACCGTGGGACAACGTGGGAAAACGTGGGACAACGTGGGACACCGTTGGACATCGTTGGACACCGTGGGACAACGTGGGACAACGTGGGACACCGTTGGACACCTTTGGACATCGTTGGACACCGTTGGACACCGTGGGACAACGTGGGACAACGAGGGACAACGTGGGACAACGTGGGACAACGTGGGACAACGTGGGACAACGTGGGACACCGTTGGACATCGTGGGACACCGTTGGACACCGTTGGACATCGTTGGACATCGTTGGACATCGTTGGACAACGTGGGACAACGTGGGACAACGTGGGACAACGTGGGACAACGTGGGACAACGTGGGACAACGTGGGACAACGTGGGACAACGTGGGACAACGTGGGACAACGTGGGACACCGTTGGACATCGTTGGATATCGGTGGACATCGGTGGACATCGTTGGACATCGTTGGACATCGTTGGACACCGTTGGACACCGTTGGACATCGTTGGACACCATTGGACATCGTTGGACACCGTTGCACACCGTGGGACAACGTGGGAAACCATGGAACAACGTGGGACAACGTGGGACAACGTGGGACAACGTGGGACAACGTGGGACACCGTTGGACACCGTTGGACACCGTTGGACACCGTTGGACACCGTTGGACACCGTTGGACATCGGTGGACATCGGTGGACATCGTGGGACACCGTTGGACACCGTTGGACATCGTTGGACACCGCTGGACACCGTGGGACAACGTGGGACAACGTGGGACACCGTTGGACATCGTTGGACAACGTGGGACATCGTGGGACAACGTGGGACAACGTGGGACAACGTGGGACAACGTGGGACAACGTGGGACAACGTGGGACAACGTGGGACAACGTGGGACAACGTGGGACAACGTGGGACAACGTGGGACAACGTGGGACAACGTGGGACACCGTTGGACATCGTTGGACATCGGTGGACATCGGTGGACACCGTGGGACAACGTGGGACAACGTGGGACAACGTGGGACAACGTGGGACAACGTGGGACACCGTTGGACACCGTGGGACACCGTTGGACACCGTTGGACATCGTTGGACACCGTGGGACAACGTGGGACAACGTGGGACAACGTGGGAAACCATGGAACAACGTGGGACAACGTGGGACAACGTGGGACAACGTGGGACAACGTGGGACACCGTTGGACATCGTTGGACACCGTGGGACAACGTGGGACAACGTGGGACAACGTGGGACAACGTGGGACACCGTTGGACACCGTTGGACATCGTTGGACAACGTGGGACAACGTGGGACAACGTGGGACAACGTGGGACACCGTTGGACATCGTTGGACACCGTGGGACAACGTGGGACAACGTGGGACAACGTGGGACAACGTGGGACACCGTTGGACATCGTTGGACAACGTGGGACATCGTGGGACAACGTGGGACAACGTGGGACAACGTGGGACAACGTGGGACAACGTGGGACAACGTGGGACAACGTGGGACAACGTGGGACAACGTGGGACAACAAGGGACAACGTGGGACACCGTTGGACATCGTTGGACACCGTGGGACAACGTGGGACAACGTGGGACACCGTGGGACACCGTTGGACACCGTTGGACATCGTGGGACAACGTGGGACAACGTGGGACAACGTGGGACAACGTGGGACACCGTTGGACATCGGTGGACATCGTGGGACACCGTTGGACACCGTTGGACATCGTTGGACACCGTTGGACACCGTGGGACACCGTTGGACATCGTTGCACACCGTTGGACACCGTTGGACATCGTTGGACATCGTTGGACATCGTTGGACATCGTTGGACACCGTTGGACATCGTTGGACATCGTTGGACACCGTTGGACACCGTTGGACACCGTTGGACACCGTTGGACACCGTTGGACACCGTTGGACATCGTTGGACATCGTTGGACATCGTTGGACACCGTTGGACATCGTTGGACATCGTTGGACACCGTTGGACATCGTTGGACACCGTTGGACACCGTTGGACATCGTTGGACACCGTGGGACAACGTGGGACAACGTGGGACAACGTGGGACAACGTGGGACAACGTGGGACATCGTGGGACAACGTGGGACAACGTGGGACAACGTGGGACACCGTTGGACAACGTGGGACACCGTTGGGCATCGTTGGACACCGTGGGACAACGTGGGACAACGTGGGACAACGTGGGACAACGTGGGACAACGTGGGACAACGTGGGACAACGTGGGACAACGTGGGACAACGTGGGACAACGTGGGACACCGTTGGACATCGTGGGACACCGTTGGACATCGGTGGACATCGTGGGACACCGTTGGACACCGTTGGACATCGTTGGACACCGCTGGACACCGTGGGACAACGTGGGACAACGTGGGACAACGTGGGACACCGTTGGACACCGTTGGACATCGTTGGACAACGTGGGACAACGTGGGACAACGTGGGACATCGTTGGACACCGTGGGACAACGTGGGACAACGTGGGACAACGTGGGACAACGTGGGACACCGTTGGACATCGTTGGACAACGTGGGACAACGTGGGACAACGTGGGACAACGTGGGCAACGTGGGACAACGTGGGACAACGTGGGACAACGTGGGACAACGTGGGACAACGTGGGACACCGTTGGACACCGCTGGACACCGTGGGACAACGTGGGACAACGTGGGACATCGTTGGACACCGTGGGACAACGTGGGACATCGTGGGACAACGTGGGACAACGTGGGACAACGTGGGACAACGTGGGACAACGTGGGACAACGTGGGACAACGTGGGACAACGTGGGACAACGTGGGACAACGTGGGACACCGTTGGACATCGATGGACGCCGTGGGACAACGTGGGACAACGTGGGACAACGTGGGACAACGTGGGACACCGTTGGACACCGTTGGACATCGTTGGACACCGTTGGACACCGTGGGACAACGTGGGACAACGTGGGACAACGTGGGACAACGTGGGACACCGTTGGAAACCGTTGGACATCGGTGGACATCGTGGGACACCGTTGGACATCGTTGGACATCGTTGGACACCGTTGGACACCGTTGGACACCGTTGGACACCGTTGGACATCGGTGGACATCGTGGGACACCGTTGGACACCGTTGGACATCGTTGGACACCGCTGGACACCGTGGGACAACGTGGGACAACGTGGGACAACGTGGGACACCGTTGGACACCGTTGGACATCGTTGGACAACGTGGGACAACGTGGGACACCGTTGGACACCGTTGGACATCGTTGGACACCGTTGGACACCGTGGGACAACGTGGGACAACGTGGGACAACGTGGGACAACGTGGGACACCGTTGGACACCGTTGGACATCGGTGGACATCGTGGGACACCGTTGGACATCGTTGGACATCGTTGGACACCGTTGGACACCGTTGGGCACCGTTGGACACCGTTGGACATCGGTGGACACCGTGGGACAACGTGGGACAACGTGGGACAACGTGGGACAACGTGGGACACCGTTGGACATCGTTGGACAACGTGGGACATCGTGGGACAACGTGGGACAACGTGGGACAACGTGGGACAACGTGGGACAACGTGGGACAACGTGGGACAACGTGGGACAACGTGGGACAACGTGGGACAACGTGGGACAACGTGGGACATCGTTGGACAACGTGGGACATCGTGGGACAACGTGGGACAACGTGGGACAACGTGGGACAACGTGGGACAACGTGGGACAACGTGGGACAACGTGGGACAACGTGGGACAACGTGGGACAACGTGGGACAACGTGGGACAACGTGGGACAACGTGGGACACCGTTGGACATCGTTGGACACCGTGGGACAACGTGGGACAACGTGGGACACCGTGGGACACCGTTGGACACCGTTGGACATCGTGGGACAACGTGGGACAACGTGGGACAACGTGGGACAACGTGGGACACCGTTGGACATCGGTGGACATCGTGGGACACCGCTGGACACCGTTGGACATCGTTGGACACCGTTGGACACCGTGGGACAACGTGGGACAACGTGGGACAACGTGGGACACCGTTGGACATCGTTGGACACCTTTGGACACCGTGGGACAACGTGGGACAACGTGGGACAACGTGGGACAACGTGGGACAACGTGGGACAACGTGGGACAACGTAGGACAACGTGGGACAACGTGGGACACCGTTGGACATCGTTGGACAACGTGGGACATCGTTGGACACCGTTGGACACCGTGGGACAACGTGGGACAACGTGGGACAACGTGGGACAACGTGGGACAACGTGGGACAACGTGGGACAACGTGGGACAACGTGGGACAACGTGGGACATCGTGGGACAACGTGGGACAACGTGGGACAACGTGGGACAACGTGGGACACCGTTGGACAACGTGGGACACCGTTGGACATCGTTGGACACCGTGGGACAACGTGGGACAACGTGGGACAACGTGGGACACCGTTGGACACCGTTGGACATCGTTGGACATCGTTGGACATCGTGGGACACCGTTGGACATCGTTGGACATCGTTGGACACCGTTGGACATCGTTGGACATCGTTGGACATCGTTGGACACCGTTGGACACCGTTGGACACCGTTGGACACCGTTGGACATCGGTGGACATCGTGGGACACCGTTGGACACCGTGGGACAACGTGGGACATCGTGGGACAACGTGGGACAACGTGGGACAACGTGGGACAACGTGGGACACCGTTGGACAACGTGGGACACCGTTGGACACCGTTGGACATCGTTGGACACCGTGGGACAACGTGGGACAACGTGGGACAACGTGGGAAAACATGGAACAACGTGGGACAACGTGGGACAACGTGGGACAACGTGGGACACCGTTGGACACGGTTGGACACCGTTGGACATCGTTGGACACCGTTGGACACCGTGGGACAACGTGGGAAACCATGGAACAACGTGGGACAACGTGGGACAACGTGGGACAAGGTGGGACAACGTGGGACAACGTGGGACAACGTGGGACACCGTTGGATATCGTTGGACAACGTGGGACAACGTGGGACAACGTGGGACAACGTGGGACAACGTGGGACACCGTGGGACACAGTTGGACACCGTGGGACACCGTTGGGCACCGTTGGACATCGTTGGACACCGTGGGACAACGTGGGACAACGTGGGACACCGTTGGACACCGTGGGACACCGTTGGACACCGTTGGACACCGTGGGACACCGTTGGACACCGTTGGACACCGTGGGACACCGTTGGACACCGTTGGACATCGTTGGACACCGTTGTACACCGCTGGACACCGTTGGACACCGTGGGACAACGTGGGACAACGTGGGACAACGTGGGACAACGTGGGACAACGTGGGACAACGTGGGACACCGTTGGACACCGTGGGACAACGTGGGAAAACGTGGGACAACGTGGGACAACGTGGGACAACGTGGGACAACGTGGGACAACGTGGGACAACGTGGGACAACGTGGGACAACGTGGGACACCGTTGGATATCGTTGGACAACGTGGGACACCGTTGGACATCGTTGGACAACGTGGGACAACGTGGGACACCGTTGGACATCGTTGGACACCGTGGGACAACGTGGGACAACGTGGGACACCGTGGGACACCGTTGGACACCGTTGGACATCGTGGGACAACGTGGGACAACGTGGGACAACGTGGGACAACGTGGGACACCGTTGGACATCGGTGGACATCGTGGGACACCGCTGGACACCGTTGGACATCGTTGGACACCGTTGGACACCGTGGGACAACGTGGGACAACGTGGGACAACGTGGGACACCGTTGGACATCGTTGGACACCTTTGGACACCGTGGGACAACGTGGGACAACGTGGGACAACGTGGGACAACGTGGGACAACGTGGGACAACGTGGGACAACGTAGGACAACGTGGGACAACGTGGGACACCGTTGGACATCGTTGGACAACGTGGGACATCGTTGGACACCGTTGGACACCGTGGGACAACGTGGGACAACGTGGGACAACGTGGGACAACGTGGGACAACGTGGGACAACGTGGGACAACGTGGGACAACGTGGGACAACGTGGGACATCGTGGGACAACGTGGGACAACGTGGGACAACGTGGGACAACGTGGGACACCGTTGGACAACGTGGGACACCGTTGGACATCGTTGGACACCGTGGGACAACGTGGGACAACGTGGGACAACGTGGGACACCGTTGGACACCGTTGGACATCGTTGGACATCGTTGGACATCGTGGGACACCGTTGGACATCGTTGGACATCGTTGGACACCGTTGGACATCGTTGGACATCGTTGGACATCGTTGGACACCGTTGGACACCGTTGGACACCGTTGGACACCGTTGGACATCGGTGGACATCGTGGGACACCGTTGGACACCGTGGGACAACGTGGGACATCGTGGGACAACGTGGGACAACGTGGGACAACGTGGGACAACGTGGGACACCGTTGGACAACGTGGGACACCGTTGGACACCGTTGGACATCGTTGGACACCGTGGGACAACGTGGGACAACGTGGGACAACGTGGGAAAACATGGAACAACGTGGGACAACGTGGGACAACGTGGGACAACGTGGGACACCGTTGGACACGGTTGGACACCGTTGGACATCGTTGGACACCGTTGGACACCGTGGGACAACGTGGGAAACCATGGAACAACGTGGGACAACGTGGGACAACGTGGGACAAGGTGGGACAACGTGGGACAACGTGGGACAACGTGGGACACCGTTGGATATCGTTGGACAACGTGGGACAACGTGGGACAACGTGGGACAACGTGGGACAACGTGGGACACCGTGGGACACAGTTGGACACCGTGGGACACCGTTGGGCACCGTTGGACATCGTTGGACACCGTGGGACAACGTGGGACAACGTGGGACACCGTTGGACACCGTGGGACACCGTTGGACACCGTTGGACACCGTGGGACACCGTTGGACACCGTGGGACACCGTGGGACACCGTGGGACACCGTTGGACATCGTTGGACACCGTTGTACACCGCTGGACACCGTTGGACACCGTGGGACAACGTGGGACAACGTGGGACAACGTGGGACAACGTGGGACAACGTGGGACAACGTGGGACACCGTTGGACACCGTGGGACAACGTGGGAAAACGTGGGACAACGTGGGACAACGTGGGACAACGTGGGACAACGTGGGACAACGTGGGACAACGTGGGACAACGTGGGACAACGTGGGACACCGTTGGATATCGTTGGACAACGTGGGACAACGTGGGACAACGTGGGACAACGTGGGACAACGTGGGACACCGTGGGACACAGTTGGACACCGTGGGACACCGTTGGGCACCGTTGGACATCGTTGGACACCGTGGGACAACGTGGGACAACGTGGGACACCGTGGGACAACGTGGGACAACGTGGGACAACGTGGGACAACGTGGGACACCGTTGGACACCGTGGGACACCGTTGGACACCGTTGGACACCGTGGGACACCGTTGGACACCGTTGGACACCGTGGGACACCGTTGGACACCGTTGGACATCGTTGGACACCGTTGTACACCGCTGGACACCGTTGGACACCGTGGGACAACGTGGGACAACGTGGGACAACGTGGGACAACGTGGGACAACGTGGGACACCGTTGGATATCGTTGGACAACGTGGGACAACGTGGGACAACGTGGGACAACGTGGGACAACGTGGGACACCGTGGGACACAGTTGGACACCGTGGGACACCGTTGGGCACCGTTGGACATCGTTGGACACCGTGGGACAACGTGGGACAACGTGGGACAACGTGGGACATCGTGGGACAACGTGGGACAACGTGGGACAACGTGGGACAACGTGGGACAACGTGGGACAACGTGGGACAACGTGGGACACCGTTGGACATCGTTGGACACCGTGGGACAACGTGGGACAACGTGGGACAGCGTGGGACACCGTTGGACACCGTTGGACATCGTGGGACAACGTGGGACAACGTGGGACAACGTGGGACAACGTGGGACAACGTGGGACACCGTTGGACACCGTTGGACATCGTTGGACAACGTGGGACAACGTGGGACAACGTGGGACAACGTGGGACACCGTTGGACATCGTTGGACACCGTGGGACAACGTGGGACAACGTGGGACAACGTGGGACAACGTGGGACACCGTTGGACATCGTTGGACAACGTGGGACATCGTGGGACAACGTGGGACACCGTTGGACACCGTTGGACATCGTTGGACAACGTGGGACAACGTGGGACAACGTGGGACAACGTGGGACACCGTTGGACATCGTTGGACACCGTGGGACAACGTGGGACAACGTGGGACAACGTGGGACAACGTGGGACACCGTTGGACATCGTTGGACATCGTTGGACAACGTGGGACAACGTGGGACAACGTGGGACACCGTTGGACACCGTTGGACACCGTTGGACATCGTTGGACAACGTGGGACAACGTGGGACAACGTGGGACAACGTGGGACACCGTTGGACACCGTTGGACACCGTTGGATATCGGTGGACATCGGTGGACATCGTGGGACAACGTGGGACACCGTTGGACATCGTTGGACACCGCTGGACACCGTGGGACAACGTGGGACAACGTGGGACAACGTGGGACACCGTTGGACACCGTTGGACATCGTTGGACAACGTGGGACAACGTGGGACAACGTGGGACAACGTGGGACACCGTTGGACATCGTTGGACACCGTGGGACAACGTGGGACAACGTGGGACAACGTGGGACAACGTGGGACACCGTTGGACATCGTTGGACAACGTGGGACATCGTGGGACAACGTGGGACAACGTGGGACAACGTGGGACAACGTGGGACAACGTGGGACAACGTGGGACAACGTGGGACAACGTGGGACAACGTGGGACAACGTGGGACAACGTGGGACACCGTTGGACATCGTGGGACACCGTTGGACACCGTTGGACATCGTTGGACATCGTTGGACATCGTTGGACACCGTTGGACACCGTTGGACACCGTTGGACACCGTTGGACATCGGTGGACATCGTGGGACACCGTTGGACACCGTTGGACATCGTTGGACACCGCTGGACACCGTGGGACAACGTGGGACAACGTGGGACAACGTGGGACACCGTTGGACACCGTTGGACATCGTTGGACAACGTGGGACAACGTGGGACAACGTGGGACATCGTTGGACACCGTCGGACAACGTGGGACAACGTGGGACAACGTGGGACAACGTGGGACACCGTTGGACATCGTTGGACAACGTGGGACAACGTGGGACAACGTGGGACAACGTGGGACAACGTGGGACAACGTGGGACAACGTGGGACAACGTGGGACAACGTGGGACAACGTGGGACACCGTTGGACACCGCTGGACACCGTGGGACAACGTGGGACAACGTGGGACATCGTTGGACACCGTGGGACAACGTGGGACATCGTGGGACAACGTGGGACAACGTGGGACAACGTGGGACAACGTGGGACAACGTGGGACAACGTGGGACAACGTGGGACAACGTGGGACAACGTGGGACAACGTGGGACACCGTTGGACATCGTTGGACATCGTTGGACACCGTTGGACACCGTTGGACATCGTTGGACATCGTTGGACACCGTTGGACACCGTTGGACACCGTTGGACACCGTTGGACATCGGTGGACATCGTGGGACACCGTTGGACACCGTTGGACACCGTTGGACACCGTTGGACACCGTTGGACACCGTGGGACACCGTTGGACACCGCTGGACATCGTTGGACACCGTGGGACAACGTGGGACAACGTGGGACAACGTGGGACAACGTGGGACAACGTGGGACAACGTGGGACAACGTGGGACAACGTGGGACAACGTGGGACAACGTGGGACAACGTGGGACAACGTGGGACAACGTGGGACAACGTGGGACACCGTTGGACATCGTTGGACACCGTGGGACAACGTGGGACAACGTGGGACACCGTGGGTCACCGTTGGACACCGTTGGACATCGTTGGACACCGTGGGACAACGTGGGAAAACGTGGGACAACGTGGGACACCGTTGGACATCGTTGGACACCGTGGGACAACGTGGGACAACGTGGGACACCGTTGGACACCTTTGGACATCGTTGGACACCGTTGGACACCGTGGGACAACGTGGGACAACGAGGGACAACGTGGGACAACGTGGGACAACGTGGGACAACGTGGGACAACGTGGGACACCGTTGGACATCGTGGGACACCGTTGGACACCGTTGGACATCGTTGGACATCGTTGGACATCGTTGGACACCGTTGGACACCGTTGGACACCGTTGGACATCGGTGGACATCGTGGGACACCGTTGGACACCGTTGGACATCGTTGGACACCGCTGGACACCGTGGGACAACGTGGGACAACGTGGGACAACGTGGGACAACGTGGGACAACGTGGGACAACGTGGGACACCGTTGGACATCGTTGGACACCGTGGGACAACGTGGGACAACGTGGGACACCGTTGGACACCTTTGGACACCGTTGGACACCGTTGGACATCGGTGGACATCGTGGGACACCGTTGGACACCGTTGGACATCGTTGGACAACGTGGGACAACGTGGGACAACGTGGGACAACGTGGGACAACGTGGGACACCGTTGGACATCGTTGGACATCTTTGGACATCGTTGGACACCGTTGGACACCGTTGGACATCGTTGGACATCGTTGGACACCGTTGGACACCGTTGGACACCGTTGGACACCGTTGGACATCGGTGGACATCGCGGGACACCGTTGGACACCGTTGGACACCGTTGGACACCGTGGGACACCGTTGGACACCGTGGGACAACGTGGGACAACGTGGGACAACGTGGGACAACGTGGGACAACGTGGGACAACGTGGGACAACGTGGGACAACGTGGGACACCGTTGGACATCGTTGGACAACGTGGGACATCGTGGGACAACGTGGGACAACGTGGGACAACGTGGGACAACGTGGGACAACGTGGGACACCGTTGGACACCGTGGGACACCGTTGGACACCGTGGGACACCGTTGGACAACGTGGGACACCGTTGGACACCGTTGGACACCGCTGGACATCGTTGGACATCGTGGGACAACGTGGGACAACGTGGGACAACGTGGGACAACGTGGGACACCGTTGTACACCGTTGGACATCGTTGGACAACGTGGGACAACGTGGGACAACGTGGGACAACGTGGGACACCGTTGGACATCGTTGGACACCGTGGGACAACGTGGGACAACGTGGGACAACGTGGGACAACGTGGGACACCGTTGGACATCGTTGGACATCGTTGGACAACGTGGGACAACGTGGGACAACGTGGGACACCGTTGGACACCGTTGGACACCGTTGGACATCGTTGGACAACGTGGGACAACGTGGGACAACGTGGGACAACGTGGGACACCGTTGGACACCGTTGGACACCGTTGGATATCGGTGGACATCGGTGGACATCGTGGGACACCGTTGGACACCGTTGGACATCGTTGGACACCGCTGGACACCGTGGGACAACGTGGGACAACGTGGGACAACGTGGGACACCGTTGGACACCGTTGGACATCGTTGGACAACGTGGGACAACGTGGGACAACGTGGGACAACGTGGGACACCGTTGGACATCGTTGGACACCGTGGGACAACGTGGGACAACGTGGGACAACGTGGGACAACGTGGGACACCGTTGGACATCGTTGGACAACGTGGGACATCGTGGGACAACGTGGGACAACGTGGGACAACGTGGGACAACGTGGGACAACGTGGGACAACGTGGGACAACGTGGGACAACGTGGGACAACGTGGGACAACGTGGGACAACGTGGGACACCGTTGGACATCGTGGGACACCGTTGGACACCGTTGGACATCGTTGGACATCGTTGGACATCGTTGGACACCGTTGGACACCGTTGGACACCGTTGGACACCGTTGGACATCGGTGGACATTGTGGGACACCGTTGGACACCGTTGGACATCGTTGGACACCGCTGGACACCGTGGGACAACGTGGGACAACGTGGGACAACGTGGGACACCGTTGGACACCGTTGGACATCGTTGGACAACGTGGGACAACGTGGGACAACGTGGGACATCGTTGGACACCGTCGGACAACGTGGGACAACGTGGGACAACGTGGGACAACGTGGGACACCGTTGGACATCGTTGGACAACGTGGGACAACGTGGGACAACGTGGGACAACGTGGGACAACATGGGACCACGTGGGACAACGTGGGACAACGTGGGACAACGTGGGACAACGTGGGACAACGTGGGACACCGTTGGACACCGCTGGACACCGTGGGACAACGTGGGACAACGTGGGACATCGTTGGACACCGTGGGACAACGTGGGACATCGTGGGACAACGTGGGACAACGTGGGACAACGTGGGACAACGTGGGACAACGTGGGACAACGTGGGACAACGTGGGACAACGTGGGACAACGTGGGACAACGTGGGACAACGTTGGACAACGTGGGACACCGTTGGACATCGTTGGACATCGTTGGACATCGTTGGACACCGTTGGACACCGTTGGACATCGTTGGACATCGTTGGACACCGTTGGACACCGTTGGACACCGTTGGACACCGTTGGACATCGGTGGACATCGTGGGACACCGTTGGACACCGTTGGACACCGTTGGACATCGGTGGACATCGTGGGACACCGTTGGACACCGTTGGACACCGTTGGACACCGTTGGACACCGTTGGACACCGTGGGACACCGTTGGACACCGCTGGACATCGTTGGACACCGTGGGACAACGTGGGACAACGTGGGACAACGTGGGACAACGTGGGACAACGTGGGACAACGTGGGACAACGTGGGACAACGTGGGACAACGTGGGACACCGTTGGACATCGTTGGACACCGTGGGACAACGTGGGACAACGTGGCACACCGTTGGACACCGTTGGACATCGTTGGACACCGTTGGACACCGTGGGACAACGTGGGACAACGTGGGACAACGTGGGACAACGTGGGACAACGTGGGACACCGTTGGACATCGTTGGACACCGTGGGACAACGTGGGACAACGTGGGACAGCGTGGGACACCGTTGGACACCGTTGGACATCGTGGGACAACGTGGGACAACGTGGGACAACGTGGGACAACGTGGGACACCGTTGGACATCGGTGGACATCGTGGGACACCGTTGGACACCGTTGGACATCGTTGGACACCGTTGGACACCGTGGGACAACGTGGGACAACGTGGGACACCGTTGGACATCGTTGGACACCGTGGGACAACGTGGGACAACGTGGCACACCGTTGGACACCGTTGGACATCGTTGGACACCGTTGGACACCGTGGGACAACGTGGGACAACGTGGGACAACGTGGGACAACGTGGGACAACGTGGGACAACGTGGGACAACGTGGGACACCGTTGGACATCGTGGGACAGCGTTGGACACCGTTGGACATCGTTGGACATCGTTGGACATCGTTGGACACCGTTGGACACCGTTGGACACCGTTGGACACCGTTGGACATCGGTGGACACCGCTGGACACCGTGGGACAACGTGGGACAACGTGGGACAACGTGGGACACCGTTGGACACCGTTGGACATCGTTGGACAACGTGGGACAACGTGGGACAACGTGGGACAACGTGGGACACCGTTGGACATCGTTGGACACCGTGGGACAACGTGGGACAACGTGGGACAACGTGGGACAACGTGGGACACCGTTGGACATCGTTGGACAACGTGGGACATCGTGGGACAACGTGGGACAACGTGGGACAACGTGGGACAACGTGGGACACCGTTGGACACCGTTGGACATCGTTGGACAACGTGGGACAACGTGGGACAACGTGGGACAACGTGGGACACCGTTGGACATCGTTGGACACCGTGGGACAACGTGGGACAACGTGGGACAACGTGGGACAACGTGGGACACCGTTGGACATCGTTGGACATCGTTGGACAACGTGGGACAACGTGGGACAACGTGGGACACCGTTGGACACCGTTGGACACCGTTGGACATCGTTGGACAACGTGGGACAACGTGGGACAACGTGGGACAACGTGGGACACCGTTGGACACCGTTGGACACCGTTGGATATCGGTGGACATCGGTGGACATCGTGGGACACCGTTGGACACCGTTGGACATCGTTGGACACCGCTGGACACCGTGGGACAACGTGGGACAACGTGGGACAACGTGGGACACCGTTGGACACCGTTGGACATCGTTGGACAACGTGGGACAACGTGGGACAACGTGGGACAACGTGGGACACCGTTGGACATCGTTGGACACCGTGGGACAACGTGGGACAACGTGGGACAACGTGGGACAACGTGGGACACCGTTGGACATCGTTGGACAACGTGGGACATCGTGGGACAACGTGGGACAACGTGGGACAACGTGGGACAACGTGGGACAACGTGGGACAACGTGGGACAACGTGGGACAACGTGGGACAACGTGGGACAACGTGGGACAACGTGGGACAACGTGGGACACCGTTGGACATCGTGGGACACCGTTGGACACCGTTGGACATCGTTGGACATCGTTGGACATCGTTGGACACCGTTGGACACCGTTGGACACCGTTGGACACCGTTGGACATCGGTGGACATTGTGGGACACCGTTGGACACCGTTGGACATCGTTGGACACCGCTGGACACCGTGGGACAACGTGGGACAACGTGGGACACCGTTGGACACCGTTGGACACCGTTGGACATCGTTGGACAACGTGGGACAACGTGGGACAACGTGGGACAACGTGGGACACCGTTGGACACCGTTGGACACCGTTGGATATCGGTGGACATCGGTGGACATCGTGGGACACCGTTGGACACCGTTGGACATCGTTGGACACCGCTGGACACCGTGGGACAACGTGGGACAACGTGGGACAACGTGGGACACCGTTGGACACCGTTGGACATCGTTGGACAACGTGGGACAACGTGGGACAACGTGGGACAACGTGGGACACCGTTGGACATCGTTGGACACCGTGGGACAACGTGGGACAACGTGGGACAACGTGGGACAACGTGGGACACCGTTGGACATCGTTGGACAACGTGGGACATCGTGGGACAACGTGGGACAACGTGGGACAACGTGGGACAACGTGGGACAACGTGGGACAACGTGGGACAACGTGGGACAACGTGGGACAACGTGGGACAACGTGGGACAACGTGGGACACCGTTGGACATCGTGGGACACCGTTGGACACCGTTGGACATCGTTGGACATCGTTGGACATCGTTGGACACCGTTGGACACCGTTGGACACCGTTGGACACCGTTGGACATCGGTGGACATTGTGGGACACCGTTGGACACCGTTGGACATCGTTGGACACCGCTGGACACCGTGGGACAACGTGGGACAACGTGGGACAACGTGGGACACCGTTGGACACCGTTGGACATCGTTGGACAACGTGGGACAACGTGGGACAACGTGGGACATCGTTGGACACCGTCGGACAACGTGGGACAACGTGGGACAACGTGGGACAACGTGGGACACCGTTGGACATCGTTGGACAACGTGGGACAACGTGGGACAACGTGGGACAACGTGGGACAACATGGGACCACGTGGGACAACGTGGGACAACGTGGGACAACGTGGGACAACGTGGGACAACGTGGGACACCGTTGGACACCGTTGGACACCGTGGGACAACGTGGGACAACGTGGGACATCGTTGGACACCGTGGGACAACGTGGGACATCGTGGGACAACGTGGGACAACGTGGGACAACGTGGGACAACGTGGGACAACGTGGGACAACGTGGGACAACGTGGGACAACGTGGGACAACGTGGGACAACGTGGGACAACGTGGGACAACGTGGGACACCGTTGGACATCGTTGGACATCGTTGGACATCGTTGGACACCGTTGGACACCGTTGGACATCGTTGGACATCGTTGGACACCGTTGGACACCGTTGGACACCGTTGGACACCGTTGGACATCGGTGGACATCGTGGGACACCGTTGGACACCGTTGGACACCGTTGGACATCGGTGGACATCGTGGGACACCGTTGGACACCGTTGGACACCGTTGGACACCGTTGGACACCGTTGGACACCGTGGGACACCGTTGGACACCGCTGGACATCGTTGGACACCGTGGGACAACGTGGGACAACGTGGGACAACGTGGGACAACGTGGGACAACGTGGGACAACGTGGGACAACGTGGGACAACGTGGGACAACGTGGGACAACGTGGGACACCGTTGGACATCGTTGGACACCGTGGGACAACGTGGGACAACGTGGCACACCGTTGGACACCGTTGGACATCGTTGGACACCGTTGGACACCGTGGGACAACGTGGGACAACGTGGGACAACGTGGGACAACGTGGGACAACGTGGGACACCGTTGGACATCGTTGGACACCGTGGGACAACGTGGGACAACGTGGGACAGCGTGGGACACCGTTGGACACCGTTGGACATCGTGGGACAACGTGGGACAACGTGGGACAACGTGGGACAACGTGGGACACCGTTGGACATCGGTGGACATCGTGGGACACCGTTGGACACCGTTGGACATCGTTGGACACCGTTGGACACCGTGGGACAACGTGGGACAACGTGGGACACCGTTGGACATCGTTGGACACCGTGGGACAACGTGGGACAACGTGGCACACCGTTGGACACCGTTGGACATCGTTGGACACCGTTGGACACCGTGGGACAACGTGGGACAACGTGGGACAACGTGGGACAACGTGGGACAACGTGGGACAACGTGGGACAACGTGGGACACCGTTGGACATCGTGGGACACCGTTGGACACCGTTGGACATCGTTGGACATCGTTGGACATCGTTGGACACCGTTGGACACCGTTGGACACCGTTGGACACCGTTGGACATCGGTGGACACCGCTGGACACCGTGGGACAACGTGGGACAACGTGGGACAACGTGGGACATCGTTGGACACCGTTGGACATCGTTGGACAACGTGGGACAACGTGGGACAACGTGGGACAACGTGGGACACCGTTGGACATCGTTGGACACCGTGGGACAACGTGGGACAACGTGGGACAACGTGGGACAACGTGGGACACCGTTGGACATCGTTGGACAACGTGGGACATCGTGGGACAACGTGGGACAACGTGGGACAACGTGGGACACCGTGGGACACCGTTGGACACCGTTGGACATCGTTGGACAACGTGGGACAACGTGGGACAACGTGGGACAACGTGGGACACCGTTGGACATCGTTGGACACCGTGGGACAACGTGGGACAACGTGGGACAACGTGGGACAACGTGGGACACCGTTGGACATCGTTGGACATCGTTGGACAACGTGGGACAACGTGGGACAACGTGGGACACCGTTGGACAACGTTGGACACCGTTGGACATCGTTGGACAACGTGGGACAACGTGGGACAACGTGGGACAACGTGGGACACCGTTGGACACCGTTGGACACCGTTGGATATCGGTGGACATCGGTGGACATCGTGGGACACCGTTGGACACCGTTGGACATCGTTGGACACCGCTGGACACCGTGGGACAACGTGGGACAACGTGGGACAACGTGGGACACCGTTGGACACCGTTGGACATCGTTGGACAACGTGGGACAACGTGGGACAACGTGGGACAACGTGGGACACCGTTGGACATCGTTGGACACCGTGGGACAACGTGGGACAACGTGGGACAACGTGGGACAACGTGGGACACCGTTGGACATCGTTGGACAACGTGGGACATCGTGGGACAACGTGGGACAACGTGGGACAACGTGGGACAACGTGGGACAACGTGGGACAACGTGGGACAACGTGGGACAACGTGGGACAACGTGGGACAACGTGGGACAACGTGGGACAACGTGGGACACCGTTGGACATCGTGGGACACCGTTGGACACCGTTGGACATCGTTGGACATCGTTGGACATCGTTGGACACCGTTGGACACCGTTGGACACCGTTGGACACCGTTGGACATCGGTGGACATTGTGGGACACCGTTGGACACCGTTGGACATCGTTGGACACCGCTGGACACCGTGGGACAACGTGGGACAACGTGGGACAACGTGGGACACCGTTGGACACCGTTGGACATCGTTGGACAACGTGGGACAACGTGGGACAACGTGGGACATCGTTGGACACCGTCGGACAACGTGGGACAACGTGGGACAACGTGGGACAACGTGGGACACCGTTGGACATCGTTGGACAACGTGGGACAACGTGGGACAACGTGGGACAACGTGGGACAACGTGGGACAACGTGGGACAACGTGGGACAACGTGGGACAACGTGGGACAACGTGGGACACCGTTGGACAGCGCTGGACACCGTGGGACAACGTGGGACAACGTGGGACAACGTTGGACACCGTGGGACAACGTGGGACATCGTGGGACAACGTGGGACAACGTGGGACAACGTGGGACAACGTGGGACAACGTGGGACAACGTGGGACAACGTGGGACAACGTGGGACAACGTGGGACAACGTGGGACACCGTTGGACATCGTTGGACATCGTTGGACATCGTTGGACACCGTTGGACACCGTTGGACATCGTTGGACATCGTTGGACACCGTTGGACACCGTTGGACACCGTTGGACACCGTTGGACATCGGTGGACATCGTGGGACACCGTTGGACACCGTTGGACACCGTTGGACACCGTTGGACACCGTTGGACACCGTGGGACACCGTTGGACACCGCTGGACATCGTTGGACACCGTGGGACAACGTGGGACAACGTGGGACAACGTGGGACAACGTGGGACAACGTGGGACAACGTGGGACACCGTTGGACACCGCTGGACACCGTGGGACAACGTGGGACAACGTGGGACATCGTTGGACACCGTGGGACAACGTGGGACATCGTGGGACAACGTGGGACAACGTGGGACAACGTGGGACAACGTGGGACAACGTGGGACAACGTGGGACAACGTGGGACAACGTGGGACAACGTGGGACAACGTGGGACAACGTGGGACAACGTGGGACACCGTTGGACATCGTTGGACATCGTTGGACATCGTTGGACACCGTTGGACACCGTTGGACATCGTTGGACATCGTTGGACACCGTTGGACACCGTTGGACACCGTTGGACACCGTTGGACATCGGTGGACATCGTGGGACACCGTTGGACACCGTTGGACACCGTTGGACATCGGTGGACATCGTGGGACACCGTTGGACACCGTTGGACACCGTTGGACACCGTTGGACACCGTTGGACACCGTGGGACACCGTTGGACACCGCTGGACATCGTTGGACACCGTGGGACAACGTGGGACAACGTGGGACATCGTTGGACACCGCTGGACACCGTGGGACAACGTGGGACAACGTGGGACAACGTGGGACAACGTGGGACAACGTGGGACAACGTGGGACACCGTTGGACATCGTTGGACACCGTGGGACAACGTGGGACAACGTGGGACACCGTTGGACACCTTTGGACACCGTTGGACACCGTTGGACATCGGTGGACATCGTGGGACACCGTTGGACACCGTTGGACATCGTTGGACAACGTGGGACAACGTGGGACAACGTGGGACAACGTGGGACAACGTGGGACACCGTTGGACATCGTTGGACATCGTTGGACATCGTTGGACACCGTTGGACACCGTTGGACATCGTTGGACATCGTTGGACACCGTTGGACACCGTTGGACACCGTTGGACACCGTTGGACATCGGTGGACATCGCGGGACACCGTTGGACACCGTTGGACACCGTTGGACACCGTGGGACACCGTTGGACACCGTGGGACAACGTGGGACAACGTGGGACAACGTGGGACAACGTGGGACAACGTGGGACAACGTGGGACAACGTGGGACAACGTGGGACACCGTTGGACATCGTTGGACAACGTGGGACATCGTGGGACAACGTGGGACAACGTGGGACAACGTGGGACAACGTGGGACAACGTGGGACACCGTTGGACACCGTGGGACACCGTTGGACACCGTGGGACACCGTTGGACAACGTGGGACAACGTGGGACACCGTTGGACACCGCTGGACATCGTTGGACATCGTGGGACAACGTGGGACAACGTGGGACAACGTGGGACAACGTGGGACACCGTTGGACACCGTTGGACATCGTTGGACAACGTGGGACAACGTGGGACAACGTGGGACAACGTGGGACACCGTTGGACATCGTTGGACACCGTGGGACAACGTGGGACAACGTGGGACAACGTGGGACAACGTGGGACACCGTTGGACATCGTTGGACATCGTTGGACAACGTGGGACAACGTGGGACAACGTGGGACACCGTTGGACACCGTTGTACACCGTTGGACATCGTTGGACAACGTGGGACAACGTGGGACAACGTGGGACAACGTGGGACACCGTTGGACACCGTTGGACACCGTTGGATATCGGTGGACATCGGTGGACATCGTGGGACACCGTTGGACACCGTTGGACATCGTTGGACACCGCTGGACACCGTGGGACAACGTGGGACAACGTGGGACAACGTGGGACACCGTTGGACACCGTTGGACATCGTTGGACAACGTGGGACAACGTGGGACAACGTGGGACAACGTGGGACACCGTTGGACATCGTTGGACACCGTGGGACAACGTGGGACAACGTGGGACAACGTGGGACAACGTGGGACACCGTTGGACATCGTTGGACAACGTGGGACATCGTGGGACAACGTGGGACAACGTGGGACAACGTGGGACAACGTGGGACAACGTGGGACAACGTGGGACAACGTGGGACAACGTGGGACAACGTGGGACAACGTGGGACAACGTGGGACACCGTTGGACATCGTGGGACACCGTTGGACACCGTTGGACATCGTTGGACATCGTTGGACATCGTTGGACACCGTTGGACACCGTTGGACACCGTTGGACACCGTTGGACATCGGTGGACATTGTGGGACACCGTTGGACACCGTTGGACATCGTTGGACACCGCTGGACACCGTGGGACAACGTGGGACAACGTGGGACAACGTGGGACACCGTTGGACACCGTTGGACATCGTTGGACAACGTGGGACAACGTGGGACAACGTGGGACATCGTTGGACACCGTCGGACAACGTGGGACAACGTGGGACAACGTGGGACAACGTGGGACACCGTTGGACATCGTTGGACAACGTGGGACAACGTGGGACAACGTGGGACAACGTGGGACAACATGGGACCACGTGGGACAACGTGGGACAACGTGGGACAACGTGGGACAACGTGGGACAACGTGGGACACCGTTGGACACCGCTGGACACCGTGGGACAACGTGGGACAACGTGGGACATCGTGGGACACCGTGGGACAACGTGGGACATCGTGGGACAACGTGGGACAACGTGGGACAACGTGGGACAACGTGGGACAACGTGGGACAACGTGGGACAACGTGGGACAACGTGGGACAACGTGGGACAACGTGGGACAACGTGGGACAACGTGGGACACCGTTGGACATCGTTGGACATCGTTGGACATCGTTGGACACCGTTGGACACCGTTGGACATCGTTGGACATCGTTGGACACCGTTGGACACCGTTGGACACCGTTGGACACCGTTGGACATCGGTGGACATCGTGGGACACCGTTGGACACCGTTGGACACCGTTGGACATCGGTGGACATCGTGGGACACCGTTGGACACCGTTGGACACCGTTGGACACCGTTGGACACCGTTGGACACCGTGGGACACCGTTGGACACCGCTGGACATCGTTGGACACCGTGGGACAACGTGGGACAACGTGGGACAACGTGGGACAACGTGGGACAACGTGGGACAACGTGGGACAACGTGGGACAACGTGGGACAACGTGGGACAACGTGGGACAACGTGGGACAACGTGGGACAACGTGGGACACCGTTGGACATCGTTGGACACCGTGGGACAACGTGGGACAACGTGGGACACCGTGGGTCACCGTTGGACACCGTTGGACATCGTTGGACACCGTGGGACAACGTGGGAAAACGTGGGACAACGTGGGACACCGTTGGACATCGTTGGACTCCGTGGGACAACGTGGGACAACGTGGGACACCGTTGGACACCTTTGGACATCGTTGGACACCGTTGGACACCGTGGGACAACGTGGGACAACGAGGGACAACGTGGGACAACGTGGGACAACGTGGGACAACGTGGGACAACGTGGGACACCGTTGGACATCGTGGGACACCGTTGGACACCGTTGGACATCGTTGGACATCGTTGGACATCGTTGGACACCGTTGGACACCGTTGGACACCGTTGGACACCGTTGGACATCGGTGGACATCGTGGGACACCGTTGGACACCGTTGGACATCGTTGGACACCGCTGGACACCGTGGGACAACGTGGGACAACGTGGGACAACGTGGGACAACGTGGGACAACGTGGGACAACGTGGGACACCGTTGGACATCGTTGGACACCGTGGGACAACGTGGGACAACGTGGGACAGCGTTGGACACCTTTGGACACCGTTGGACACCGTTGGACATCGGTGGACATCGTGGGACACCGTTGGACACCGTTGGACATCGTTGGACAACGTGGGACAACGTGGGACAACGTGGGACAACGTGGGACAACGTGGGACACCGTTGGACACCGTTGGACATCGTTGGACATCGTTGGACACCGTTGGACACCGTTGGACATCGTTGGACATCGTTGGACACCGTTGGACACCGTTGGACACCGTTGGACACCGTTGGACATCGGTGGACATCGTGGGACACCGTTGGACACCGTTGGACACCGTTGGACACCGTGGGACAACGTGGGACACCGTTGGACATCGTTGGACAACGTGGGACATCGTTGGACACCGTTGGACACCGTGGGACAACGTGGGACAACGTGGGACAACGTGGGACAACGTGGGACAACGTGGGACAACGTGGGACACCGTTGGACACCGTTGGACACCGTTGGACACCGTTGGACATCGGTGGACATCGTGGGACACCGTTGGACACCGTTGGACATCGTTGGACACCGCTGGACACCGTGGGACAACGTGGGACAACGTGGGACAACGTGGGACAACGTGGGACAACGTGGGACAACGTGGGACACCGTTGGACATCGTTGGACACCGTGGGACAACGTGGGACAACGTGGGACACCGTTGGACACCTTTGGACACCGTTGGACACCGTTGGACATCGGTGGACATCGTGGGACACCGTTGGACACCGTTGGACATCGTTGGACAACGTGGGACAACGTGGGACAACGTGGGACAACGTGGGACAACGTGGGACACCGTTGGACATCGTTGGACATCTTTGGACATCGTTGGACACCGTTGGACACCGTTGGACATCGTTGGACATCGTTGGACACCGTTGGACACCGTTGGACACCGTTGGACACCGTTGGACATCGGTGGACATCGCGGGACACCGTTGGACACCGTTGGACACCGTGGGACACCGTTGGACACCGTGGGACAACGTGGGACAACGTGGGACAACGTGGGACAACGTGGGACAACGTGGGACAACGTGGGACAACGTGGGACAACGTGGGACACCGTTGGACATCGTTGGACAACGTGGGCGTCGTGGGACAACGTGGGACAACGTGGGACAACGTGGGACAACGTGGGACAACGTGGGACACCGTTGGACACCGTGGGACACCGTTGGACACCGTGGGACACCGTTGGACAACGTGGGACAACGTGGGACACCGTTGGACACCGCTGGACATCGTTGGACATCGTGGGACAACGTGGGACAACGTGGGACAACGTGGGACAACGTGGGACACCGTTGGACACCGTTGGACATCGTTGGACAACGTGGGACAACGTGGGACAACGTGGGACAACGTGGGACACCGTTGGACATCGTTGGACACCGTGGGACAACGTGGGACAACGTGGGACAACGTGGGACAACGTGGGACACCGTTGGACATCGTTGGACATCGTTGGACAACGTGGGACAACGTGGGACAACGTGGGACACCGTTGGACACCGTTGTACACCGTTGGACATCGTTGGACAACGTGGGACAACGTGGGACAACGTGGGACAACGTGGGACACCGTTGGACACCGTTGGACACCGTTGGATATCGGTGGACATCGGTGGACATCGTGGGACACCGTTGGACACCGTTGGACATCGTTGGACACCGCTGGACACCGTGGGACAACGTGGGACAACGTGGGACAACGTGGGACACCGTTGGACACCGTTGGACATCGTTGGACAACGTGGGACAACGTGGGACAACGTGGGACAACGTGGGACACCGTTGGACATCGTTGGACACCGTGGGACAACGTGGGACAACGTGGGACAACGTGGGACAACGTGGGACACCGTTGGACATCGTTGGACAACGTGGGACATCGTGGGACAACGTGGGACAACGTGGGACAACGTGGGACAACGTGGGACAACGTGGGACAACGTGGGACAACGTGGGACAACGTGGGACAACGTGGGACAACGTGGGACAACGTGGGACACCGTTGGACATCGTGGGACACCGTTGGACACCGTTGGACATCGTTGGACATCGTTGGACATCGTTGGACACCGTTGGACACCGTTGGACACCGTTGGACACCGTTGGACATCGGTGGACATTGTGGGACACCGTTGGACACCGTTGGACATCGTTGGACACCGCTGGACACCGTGGGACAACGTGGGACAACGTGGGACAACGTGGGACACCGTTGGACACCGTTGGACATCGTTGGACAACGTGGGACAACGTGGGACAACGTGGGACACCGTGGGACACCGTCGGACAACGTGGGACAACGTGGGACAACGTGGGACAACGTGGGACACCGTTGGACATCGTTGGACAACGTGGGACAACGTGGGACAACGTGGGACAACGTGGGACAACATGGGACCACGTGGGACAACGTGGGACAACGTGGGACAACGTGGGACAACGTGGGACAACTTGGGACACCGTTGGACACCGCTGGACACCGTGGGACAACGTGGGACAACGTGGGACATCGTTGGACACCGTGGGACAACGTGGGACATCGTGGGACAACGTGGGACAACGTGGGACAACGTGGGACAACGTGGGACAACGTGGGACAACGTGGGACAACGTGGGACAACGTGGGACAACGTGGGACAACGTGGGACAACGTGGGACAACGTGGGACACCGTTGGACATCGTTGGACATCGTTGGACATCGTTGGACACCGTTGGACACCGTTGGACATCGTTGGACATCGTTGGACACCGTTGGACACCGTTGGACACCGTTGGACACCGTTGGACATCGGTGGACATCGTGGGACACCGTTGGACACCGTTGGACACCGTTGGACATCGGTGGACATCGTGGGACACCGTTGGACACCGTTGGACACCGTTGGACACCGTTGGACACCGTTGGACACCGTGGGACACCGTTGGACACCGCTGGACATCGTTGGACACCGTGGGACAACGTGGGACAACGTGGGACAACGTGGGACAACGTGGGACAACGTGGGACAACGTGGGACAACGTGGGACAACGTGGGACAACGTGGGACAACGTGGGACAACGTGGGACAACGTGGGACAACGTGGGACACCGTTGGACATCGTTGGACACCGTGGGACAACGTGGGACAACGTGGGACACCGTGGGTCACCGTTGGACACCGTTGGACATCGTTGGACACCGTGGGACAACGTGGGAAAACGTGGGACAACGTGGGACACCGTTGGACATCGTTGGACTCCGTGGGACAACGTGGGACAACGTGGGACACCGTTGGACACCTTTGGACATCGTTGGACACCGTTGGACACCGTGGGACAACGTGGGACAACGAGGGACAACGTGGGACAACGTGGGACAACGTGGGACAACGTGGGACAACGTGGGACACCGTTGGACATCGTGGGACACCGTTGGACACCGTTGGACATCGTTGGACATCGTTGGACATCGTTGGACACCGTTGGACACCGTTGGACACCGTTGGACACCGTTGGACATCGGTGGACATCGTGGGACACCGTTGGACACCGTTGGACATCGTTGGACACCGTTGGACACCGTGGGACAACGTGGGACAACGTGGGACAACGTGGGACAACGTGGGACAACGTGGGACAACGTGGGACACCGTTGGACATCGTTGGACACCGTGGGACAACGTGGGACAACGTGGGACAGCGTTGGACACCGTTGGACACCGTTGGACACCGTTGGACATCGGTGGACATCGTGGGACACCGTTGGACACCGTTGGACATCGTTGGACAACGTGGGACAACGTGGGACAACGTGGGACAACGTGGGACAACGTGGGACACCGTTGGACATCGTTGGACATCGTTGGACATCGTTGGACACCGTTGGACACCGTTGGACATCGTTGGACATCGTTGGACACCGTTGGACACCGTTGGACACCGTTGGACACCGTTGGACATCGGTGGACATCGTGGGACACCGTTGGACACCGTTGGACACCGTTGGACACCGTGGGACAACGTGGGACACCGTTGGACATCGTTGGACAACGTGGGACATCGTTGGACACCGTTGGACACCGTGGGACAACGTGGGACAACGTGGGACAACGTGGGACAACGTGGGACAACGTGGGACAACGTGGGACAACGTGGGACAACGTGGGACAACGTGGGACATCGTGGGACAACGTGGGACAACGTGGGACAACGTGGGACAACGTGGGACACCGTTGGACAACGTGGGACACCGTTGGACATCGTTGGACACCGTGGGACAACTTGGGACAACGTGGGACAACGTGGGACACCGTTGGACACCGTTGGACATCGTTGGACATCGTTGGACATCGTGGGACACCGTTGGACATCGTTGGACATCGTTGGACACCGTTGGACATCGTTGGACATCGTTGGACATCGTTGGACACCGTTGGACACCGTTGGACACCGTTGGACACCGTTGGACATCGGTGGACATCGTGGGACACCGTTGGACACCGTTGGACATCGTTGGACACCGTTGGACACCGTGGGACAACGTGGGACAACGTGGGACAACGTGGGACAACGTGGGACAACGTGGGACAACGTGGGACAACGTGGGACACCGTTGAACACCGTGGGACACCGTTGGACAACGTGGGACAACGTGGGACAACGTGGGACAACGTGGGACACCGTTGGACACCGTGGGACACCGTTGGACACCGTTGGACATCGTTGGACACCGTGGGACAACGTGGGACAACGTGGGACAACGTGGGACACCGTTGGACATCGTTGGACACCGTGGGACAACGTGGGACAACGTGGGACACCGTTGGACACCGTGGGACAACGTGGGACAACGTGGGACAACGTGGGACACCGTTGGACATCGTTGGACACCGTGGGACAACGTGGGACAACGTGGGACACCGTTGGACACGGTTGGACATCGTTGGACACCGTTGGACACCGTGGGACAACGTGGGACAACGTGGGACAACGTGGGACAACGTGGGACAACGTGGGACAACGTGGGACACGGTTGGACACCGTTGGACATCGTTGGACACCGTTGGACACCGTGGGACAACGTGGGAAACCATGGAACAACGTGGGACAACGTGGGACAACGTGGGACAACGTGGGACAACGTGGGACACCGTTGGACACCGTTGGACACCGTGGGACAACGTGGGACAACGTGGGACACCGTTGGACACCGTTGGACATCGTTGGACATCGTTGGACACCGTTGGACACCGTTGGACACCGTTGGACACCGTGGGACATCGCTGGACACCGTTGGACATCGTTGGACATCGTTGGACATCGTTGGACACCGTGGGACACCGTTGGACACCGTTGGACATCGTTGGACATCGTTGGACACCGTTGGACATCGTTGGACACCGTTGGACATCGTTGGACATCGTGGGACACCGTTGGACGACGTTGGACATCGTTGGACATCGTTGGACATCGTGGGACACCGTTGGACATCGTTGGACATCGTTGGACACCGTTGGACATCGTTGGACATCGTTGGACACCGTTGGACATCGTTGGACACCGCTGGACATCGTTGGACATCGTTGGACACCGTTGGACATCGTTGGACATCGTTGGACATCGTTGGACGTCGTTGGACACCGCTGGACATCGTTGGACACCGTTGGACACCGTTGGACATCGTGGGACACCGTGGGACACCGTTGGACACCGTTGGACACCGTTGGACATCGTTGGACAACGTGGGACAACGTGGGACAACGTGGGACAACGTGGGACAACGTGGGACAACGTGGGACAACGTGAGACAACGTGGGACACCGTTGGACATCGTTGGACATCGTGGGACACCGTTGGACATCGTTGGACACCGTTGGACACCGTTGGACACCGTTGGACACTGTTGGACACCGTTGGACACCGTTGGACACCGTTGGACACCGTTGGACACCGTTGGACATCGTTGGACATCGTTGGACATCGTTGGACACCGTTGGACATCGTTGGACATCGTTGGACACCGTTGGACACCGTTGGACACCGTTGGACACCGTTGGACACCGTTGGACACCGTTGGACACCGTTGGACATCGTTGGACATCGTTGGACATCGTTGGACACCGTTGGACACCGTTGGACATCGTTGGACACCATTGGACATCGTTGGACACCGTTGCACACCGTGGGACAACGTGGGAAACCATGGAACAACGTGGGACAACGTGGGACAACGTGGGACAACGTGGGACAACGTGGGACACCGTTGGACACCGTTGGACACCGTTGGACACCGTTGGACATCGGTGGACATCGGTGGACATCGTGGGACACCGTTGGACACCGTTGGACATCGTTGGACACCGCTGGACACCGTGGGACAACGTGGGACAACGTGGGACAACGTGGGACAACGTGGGACAACGTGGGACAACGTGGGACACCGTTGGACATCGTTGGACAACGTGGGACATCGTGGGACAACGTGGGACAACGTGGGACAACGTGGGACAACGTGGGACACCGTTGGACACCGTGGGACACCGTTGGACACCGTGGGACACCGTTGGACACCGTTGGACACCGTGGGACACCGTTGGACACCGCTGGACATCGTTGGACACCGTGGGACAACGTGGGACAACGTGGGACAACGTGGGACAACGTGGGACAACGTGGGACAACGTGGGACAACGTGGGACAACGTGGGACAACGTGGGACAACGTGGGACAACGTGGGACAACGTGGGACAACGTGGGACAACGTGGGACACCGTTGGACATCGTTGGACACCGTGGGACAACGTGGGACAACGTGGGACACCGTGGGACACCGTTGGACACCGTTGGACATCGTTGGACACCGTGGGACACCGTTGGACACCGTGGGACACCGTTGGACACCGTTGGACACCGTGGGACACCGTTGGACACCGCTGGACATCGTTGGACACCGTGGGACAACGTGGGACAACGTGGGACAACGTGGGACAACGTGGGACAACGTGGGACAACGTGGGACAACGTGGGACAACGTGGGACAACGTGGGACAACGTGGGACAACGTGGGACAACGTGGGACAACGTGGGACAACGTGGGACACCGTTGGACATCGTTGGACACCGTGGGACAACGTGGGACAACGTGGGACACCGTGGGACACCGTTGGACACCGTTGGACATCGTTGGACACCGTGGGACAACGTGGGAAAACGTGGGACAACGTGGGACACCGTTGGACATCGTTGGACACCGTGGGACAACGTGGGACAACGTGGGACACCGTTGGACACCTTTGGACATCGTTGGACACCGTTGGACACCGTGGGACAACGTGGGAAACCATGGAACAACGTGGGACAACGTGGGACAACGTGGGACAACGTGGGACAACGTGGGACACCGTTGGACACCGTTGGACACCGTGGGACAACGTGGGACAACGTGGGACACCGTTGGACACCGTTGGACATCGTTGGACATCGTTGGACACCGTTGGACACCGTTGGACACCGTTGGACACCGTGGGACATCGCTGGACACCGTTGGACATCGTTGGACATCGTTGGACATGGTTGGACACCGTGGGACACCGTTGGACACCGTTGGACACCATTGGACATCGTTGGACACCGTGGGACAACGTGGGACAACGTGGGACACCGTTGGACACCGTTGGACATCGTTGGACATCGTTGGACACCGTTGGACACCGTTGGACACCGTTGGACACCGTGGGACATCGCTGGACACCGTTGGACATCGTTGGACATCGTTGGACATCGTTGGACACCGTGGGACACCGTTGGACACCGTTGGACATCGTTGGACATCGTTGGACACCGTTGGACATCGTTGGACACCGTTGGACATCGTTGGACATCGTGGGACACCGTTGGACGACGTTGGACATCGTTGGACATCGTTGGACATCGTGGGACACCGTTGGACATCGTTGGACACCGTTGGACACCGTTGGACACCGTTGGACATCGTTGGACATCGTTGGACATCGTTGGACACCGTTGGACACCGTTGGACATCGTTGGACACCATTGGACATCGTTGGACACCGTTGCACACCGTGGGACAACGTGGGAAACCATGGAACAACGTGGGACAACGTGGGACAACGTGGGACAACGTGGGACAACGTGGGACACCGTTGGACACCGTTGGACACCGTTGGACACCGTTGGACATCGGTGGACATCGGTGGACATCGTGGGACACCGTTGGACACCGTTGGACATCGTTGGACACCGCTGGACACCGTGGGACAACGTGGGACAACGTGGGACAACGTGGGACAACGTGGGACAACGTGGGACAACGTGGGACACCGTTGGACATCGTTGGACAACGTGGGACATCGTGGGACAACGTGGGACAACGTGGGACAACGTGGGACAACGTGGGACACCGTTGGACACCGTGGGACACCGTTGGACACCGTGGGACACCGTTGGACACCGTTGGACACCGTGGGACACCGTTGGACACCGCTGGACATCGTTGGACACCGTGGGACAACGTGGGACAACGTGGGACAACGTGGGACAACGTGGGACAACGTGGGACAACGTGGGACAACGTGGGACAACGTGGGACAACGTGGGACAACGTGGGACAACGTGGGACAACGTGGGACAACGTGGGACAACGTGGGACACCGTTGGACATCGTTGGACACCGTGGGACAACGTGGGACAACGTGGGACACCGTGGGACACCGTTGGACACCGTTGGACATCGTTGGACACCGTGGGACAACGTGGGAAAACGTGGGACAACGTGGGACACCGTTGGACATCGTTGGACACCGTGGGACAACGTGGGACAACGTGGGACACCGTTGGACACCTTTGGACATCGTTGGACACCGTTGGACACCGTGGGACAACGTGGGAAACCATGGAACAACGTGGGACAACGTGGGACAACGTGGGACAACGTGGGACAACGTGGGACACCGTTGGACACCGTTGGACACCGTGGGACAACGTGGGACAACGTGGGACACCGTTGGACACCGTTGGACATCGTTGGACATCGTTGGACACCGTTGGACACCGTTGGACACCGTTGGACACCGTGGGACATCGCTGGACACCGTTGGACATCGTTGGACATCGTTGGACATGGTTGGACACCGTGGGACACCGTTGGACACCGTTGGACACCATTGGACATCGTTGGACACCGTTGCACACCGTGGGACAACGTGGGAAACCATGGAACAACGTGGGACAACGTGGGACAACGTGGGACAACGTGGGACAACGTGGGACAACGTGGGACAACGTGGGACAACGTGGGACAACGTGGGACAACGTGGGACAACGTGGGACAACGTGGGACAACGTGGGACAACGTGGGACAACGTGGGACACCGTTGGACATCGTTGGACACCGTGGGACAACGTGGGACAACGTGGGACACCGTGGGACACCGTTGGACACCGTGGGACACCGTTGAACACCGTTGGACATCGTTGGACATCGTTGGACATCGTTGGACACCGTTGGACACCGTTGGACACCGTTGGACATCGGTGGACATCGTGGGACACCGTTGGACACCGTTGGACATCGTTGGACACCGTTGGACACCGTGGGACAACGTGGGACAACGTGGGACAACGTGGGACAACGTGGGACAACGTGGGACAACGTGGGACAACGTGGGACACAGTTGGACACCGTTGGACATCGTTGGACACCGTTGGACACCGTGGGACAACGTGGGAAACCATGGAACAACGTGGGACAACGTGGGACAACGTGGGACAACGTGGGACAACGTGGGACACCGTTGGACACCGTTGGACACCGTGGGACAACGTGGGACAACGTGGGACACCGTTGGACACCGTTGGACACCGTTGGACACCGTGGGACATCGCTGGACACCGTTGGACATCGTTGGACATCGTTGGACATCGTTGGACACCGTGGGACACCGTTGGACACCGTTGGACATCGTTGGACATCGTTGGACACCGTTGGACATCGTTGGACACCGTTGGACATCGTTGGACATCGTGGGACACCGTTGGACGACGTTGGACATCGTTGGACATCGTTGGACATCGTGGGACACCGTTGGACATCGTTGGACATCGTTGGACACCGTTGGACATCGTTGGACATCGTTGGACACCGTTGGACATCGTTGGACACCGCTGGACATCGTTGGACATCGTTGGACACCGTTGGACATCGTTGGACATCGTTGGACATCGTTGGACATCGTTGGACACCGCTGGACATCGTTGGACACCGTTGGACACCGTTGGACATCGTGGGACACCGTGGGACACCGTTGGACACCGTTGGACACCGTTGGACATCGCTGGACAACGTGGGACAACGTGGGACAACGTGGGACAACGTGGGACAACGTGGGACAACGTGGGACAACGTGGGACAACGTGGGACACCGTTGGACATCGTTGGACATCGTGGGACACCGTTGGACATCGTTGGACACCGTTGGACACCGTTGGACACCGTTGGACACTGTTGGACACCGTTGGACACCGTTGGACACCGTTGGACACCGTTGGACACCGTTGGACACCGTTGGACATCGTTGGACATCGTTGGACATCGTTGGACACAGTTGGACATCGTTGGACATCGTTGGACACCGTTGGACACCGTTGGACACCGTTGGACACCGTTGGACACCGTTGGACACCGTTGGACACCGTTGGACATCGTTGGACATCGTTGGACATCGTTGGACACCGTTGGACACCGTTGGACATCGTTGGACACCATTGGACATCGTTGGACACCGTTGCACACCGTGGGACAACGTGGGAAACCATGGAACAACGTGGGACAACGTGGGACAACGTGGGACAACGTGGGACAACGTGGGACACCGTTGGACACCATGGGACAACGTGGGACAACGTGGGACAACGTGGGACAACGTGGGACAACGTGGGACAACGTGGGACAACGTGGGACAACGTGGGACAACGTGGGACAACGTGGGACAACGTGGGACAACGTGGGACAACGTGGGACAACGTGGGACACCGTTGGACATCGTTGGACACCGTGGGACAACGTGGGACAACGTGGGACACCGTGGGACACCGTTGGACACCGCTGGACATCGTTGGACACCGTGGGACAACGTGGGAAAACGTGGGACAACGTGGGACACCGTTGGACATCGTTGGACACCGTGGGACAACGTGGGACAACGTGGGACACCGTTGGACACCTTTGGACATCGTTGGACACCGTTGGACACCGTGGGACAACGTGGGACAACGAGGGACAACGTGGGACAACGTGGGACAACGTGGGACAACGTGGGACAACGTGGGACACCGTTGGACATCGTGGGACACCGTTGGACACCGTTGGACATCGTTGGACATCGTTGGACATCGTTGGACATCGTTGGACATCGTTGGACACCGTGGGACACCGTTGGACACCGTTGGACATCGTTGGACATCGTTGGACACCGTTGGACATCGTTGGACACCGTTGGACATCGTTGGACATCGTGGGACACCGTTGGACGACGTTGGACATCGTTGGACATCGTTGGACATCGTGGGACACCGTTGGACATCGTTGGACATCGTTGGACACCGTTGGACATCGTTGGACATCGTTGGACACCGTTGGACATCGTTGGACACCGCTGGACATCGTTGGACATCGTTGGACACCGTTAGACATCGTTGGACATCGTTGGACATCGTTGGACATCGTTGGACACCGCTGGACATCGTTGGACACCGTTGGACACCGTTGGACATCGTGGGACACCGTGGGACACCGTTGGACACCGTTGGACACCGTTGGACATCGTTGGACAACGTGGGACAACGTGGGACAACGTGGGACAACGTGGGACAACGTGGGACAACGTGGGACAACGTGGGACAACGTGGGACACCGTTGGACATCGTTGGACATCGTGGGACACCGTTGGACATCGTTGGACACCGTTGGACACCGTTGGACACCGTTGGACACTGTTGGACACCGTTGGACACCGTTGGACACCGTTGGACACCGTTGGACACCGTTGGACACCGTTGGACATCGTTGGACATCGTTGGACATCGTTGGACACAGTTGGACATCGTTGGACATCGTTGGACACCGTTGGACACCGTTGGACACCGTTGGACACCGTTGGACACCGTTGGACACCGTTGGACACCGTTGGACATCGTTGGACATCGTTGGACATCGTTGGACACCGTTGGACACCGTTGGACATCGTTGGACACCATTGGACATCGTTGGACACCGTTGCACACCGTGGGACAACGTGGGAAACCATGGAACAACGTGGGACAACGTGGGACAACGTGGGACAACGTGGGACAACGTGGGACACCGTTGGACACCGTGGGACAACGTGGGACAACGTGGGACAACGTGGGACAACGTGGGACAACGTGGGACAACGTGGGACAACGTGGGACAACGTGGGACAACGTGGGACAACGTGGGACAACGTGGGACAACGTGGGACAACGTGGGACACCGTTGGACATCGTTGGACACCGTGGGACAACGTGGGACAACGTGGGACACCGTGGGACACCGTTGGACACCGCTGGACATCGTTGGACACCGTGGGACAACGTGGGAAAACGTGGGACAACGTGGGACACCGTTGGACATCGTTGGACACCGTGGGACAACGTGGGACAACGTGGGACACCGTTGGACACCTTTGGACATCGTTGGACACCGTTGGACACCGTGGGACAACGTGGGACAACGAGGGACAACGTGGGACAACGTGGGACAACGTGGGACAACGTGGGACAACGTGGGACACCGTTGGACATCGTGGGACACCGTTGGACACCGTTGGACATCGTTGGACATCGTTGGACATCGTTGGACACCGTTGGACACCGTTGGACACCGTTGGACACCGTTGGACATCGGTGGACATCGTGGGACACCGTTGGACACCGTTGGACATCGTTGGACACCGCTGGACACCGTGGGACAACGTGGGACAACGTGGGACAACGTGGGACACCGTTGGACACCGTTGGACATCGTTGGACAACGTGGGACAACGTGGGACAACGTGGGACAACGTGGGACACCGTTGGACATCGTTGGACACCGTGGGACAACGTGGGACAACGTGGGACAACGTGGGACAACGTGGGACACCGTTGGACATCGTTGGACAACGTGGGACATCGTGGGACAACGTGGGACAACGTGGGACAACGTGGGACAACGTGGGACATCGTGGGACAACGTGGGACAACGTGGGACAACGTGGGACAACGTGGGACACCGTTGGACAACGTGGGACACCGTTGGACATCGTTGGACACCGTGGGACAACGTGGGACAACGTGGGACAACGTGGGACACCGTTGGACACCGTTGGACATCGTTGGACATCGTTGGACATCGTGGGACACCGTTGGACATCGTTGGACATCGTTGGACACCGTTGGACATCGTTGGACATCGTTGGACATCGTTGGACACCGTTGGACACCGTTGGACACCGTTGGACACCGTTGGACATCGGTGGACATCGTGGGACACCGTTGGACACCGTTGGACATCGTTGGACACCGTTGGACACCGTGGGACAACGTGGGACAACGTGGGACAACGTGGGACAACGTGGGACAACGTGGGACAACGTGGGACACCGTTGGACACGGTTGGACATCGTTGGACACCGTTGGACACCGTGGGACAACGTGGGACAACGTGGGACAACGTGGGACAACGTGGGACAACGTGGGACAACGTGGGACAACGTGGGACACGGTTGGACACCGTTGGACATCGTTGGACACCGTTGGACACCGTGGGACAACGTGGGAAACCATGGAACAACGTGGGACAACGTGGGACAACGTGGGACAACGTGGGACAACGTGGGACACCGTTGGACACCGTTGGACACCGTGGGACAACGTGGGACAACGTGGGACACCGTTGGACACCGTTGGACATCGTTGGACATCGTTGGACACCGTTGGACACCGTTGGACACCGTTGGACACCGTGGGACATCGCTGGACACCGTTGGACATCGTTGGACATCGTTGGACATCGTTGGACACCGTGGGACACCGTTGGACACCGTTGGACATCGTTGGACATCGTTGGACACCGTTGGACATCGTTGGACACCGTTGGACATCGTTGGACATCGTGGGACACCGTTGGACGACGTTGGACATCGTTGGACATCGTTGGACATCGTGGGACACCGTTGGACATCGTTGGACATCGTTGGACACCGTTGGACATCGTTGGACATCGTTGGACACCGTTGGACATCGTTGGACACCGCTGGACATCGTTGGACATCGTTGGACACCGTTGGACATCGTTGGACATCGTTGGACATCGTTGGACATCGTTGGACACCGTTGGACATCGTTGGACACCGTTGGACACCGTTGGACATCGTGGGACACCGTGGGACACCGTTGGACACCGTTGGACACCGTTGGACATCGTTGGACAACGTGGGACAACGTGGGACAACGTGGGACAACGTGGGACAACGTGGGACAACGTGGGACAACGTGAGACAACGTGGGACACCGTTGGACATCGTTGGACATCGTGGGACACCGTTGGACATCGTTGGACACCGTTGGACACCGTTGGACACCGTTGGACACTGTTGGACACCGTTGGACACCGTTGGACACCGTTGGACACCGTTGGACACCGTTGGACACCGTTGGACATCGTTGGACATCGTTGGACATCGTTGGACACCGTTGGACATCGTTGGACACCGCTGGACACCGTGGGACAACGTGGGACAACGTGGGACAACGTGGGACACCGTTGGACACCGTTGGACATCGTTGGACAACGTGGGACAACGTGGGACAACGTGGGACATCGTTGGACACCGTCGGACAACGTGGGACAACGTGGGACAACGTGGGACAACGTGGGACACCGTTGGACATCGTTGGACAACGTGGGACAACGTGGGACAACGTGGGACAACGTGGGACAACGTGGGACAACGTGGGACAACGTGGGACAACGTGGGACAACGTGGGACACCGTTGGACACCGCTGGACACCGTGGGACAACGTGGGACAACGTGGGACATCGTTGGACACCGTGGGACAACGTGGGACATCGTGGGACAACGTGGGACAACGTGGGACAACGTGGGACAACGTGGGACAACGTGGGACAACGTGGGACAACGTGGGACAACGTGGGACAACGTGGGACACCGTTGGACATCGTTGGACATCGTTGGACATCGTTGGACACCGTTGGACACCGTTGGACATCGTTGGACATCGTTGGACACCGTTGGACACCGTTGGACACCGTTGGACACCGTTGGACATCGGTGGACATCGTGGGACACCGTTGGACACCGTTGGACACCGTGGGACAACGTGGGACAACGTGGGACAACGTGGGACAACGTGGGACAACGTGGGACAACGTGGGACAACGTGGGACAACGTGGGACAACGTGGGACAACGTGGGAAAACGTGGGACAACGTGGGACACCGTTGGACATCGTTGGACACCGTGGGACAACGTGGGACAACGTGGGACACCGTTGGACACCTTTGGACATCGTTGGACACCGTTGGACACCGTGGGACAACGTGGGACAACGAGGGACAACGTGGGACAACGTGGGACAACGTGGGACAACGTGGGACAACGTGGGACACCGTTGGACATCGTGGGACACCGTTGGACACCGTTGGACATCGTTGGACAACGAGGGACAACGTGGGACAACGTGGGACAACGTGGGACACCGTTGGACACCGTTGGACACCGTGGGACAACGTGGGACAACGTGGGACACCGTTGGACACCGTTGGACACCGTTGGACACCGTGGGACATCGCTGGACACCGTTGGACATCGTTGGACATCGTTGGACATCGTTGGACACCGTGGGACACCGTTGGACACCGTTGGACATCGTTGGACATCGTTGGACACCGTTGGACATCGTTGGACACCGTTGGACATCGTTGGACATCGTGGGACACCGTTGGACGACGTTGGACATCGTTGGACATCGTTGGACATCGTGGGACACCGTTGGACATCGTTGGACATCGTTGGACACCGTTGGACATCGTTGGACATCGTTGGACACCGTTGGACATCGTTGGACACCGCTGGACATCGTTGGACATCGTTGGACACCGTTGGACATCGTTGGACATCGTTGGACATCGTTGGACATCGTTGGACACCGCTGGACATCGTTGGACACCGTTGGACACCGTTGGACATCGTGGGACACCGTGGGACACCGTTGGACACCGTTGGACACCGTTGGACATCGTTGGACAACGTGGGACAACGTGGGACAACGTGGGACAACGTGGGACAACGTGGGACAACGTGGGACAACGTGGGACAACGTGGGACACCGTTGGACATCGTTGGACATCGTGGGACACCGTTGGACATCGTTGGACACCGTTGGACACCGTTGGACACCGTTGGACACCGTTGGACACCGTTGGACACCGTTGGACACCGTTGGACACCGTTGGACACCGTTGGACACCGTTGGACATCGTTGGACATCGTTGGACATCGTTGGACACCGTTGGACATCGTTGGACATCGTTGGACACCGTTGGACACCGTTGGACACCGTTGGACACCGTTGGACACCGTTGGACACCGTTGGACACCGTTGGACATCGTTGGACATCGTTGGACATCGTTGGACACCGTTGGACACCGTTGGACATCGTTGGACACCATTGGACATCGTTGGACACCGTTGCACACCGTGGGACAACGTGGGAAACCATGGAACAACGTGGGACAACGTGGGACAACGTGGGACAACGTGGGACAACGTGGGACACCGTTGGACACCGTGGGACAACGTGGGACAACGTGGGACAACGTGGGACAACGTGGGACAACGTGGGACAACGTGGGACAACGTGGGACAACGTGGGACAACGTGGGACAACGTGGGACAACGTGGGACAACGTGGGACAACGTGGGACAACGTGGGACACCGTTGGACATCGTTGGACACCGTGGGACAACGTGGGACAACGTGGGACACCGTGGGACACCGTTGGACACCGCTGGACATCGTTGGACACCGTGGGACAACGTGGGAAAACGTGGGACAACGTGGGACACCGTTGGACATCGTTGGACACCGTGGGACAACGTGGGACAACGTGGGACACCGTTGGACACCTTTGGACATCGTTGGACACCGTTGGACACCGTGGGACAACGTGGGACAACGAGGGACAACGTGGGACAACGTGGGACAACGTGGGACAACGTGGGACAACGTGGGACACCGTTGGACATCGTGGGACACCGTTGGACACCGTTGGACATCGTTGGACATCGTTGGACATCGTTGGACACCGTTGGACACCGTTGGACACCGTTGGACACCGTTGGACATCGGTGGACATCGTGGGACACCGTTGGACACCGTTGGACATCGTTGGACACCGCGGGACACCGTGGGACAACGTGGGACAACGTGGGACAACGTGGGACACCGTTGGACACCGTTGGACATCGTTGGACAACGTGGGACAACGTGGGACAACGTGGGACAACGTGGGACACCGTTGGACATCGTTGGACACCGTGGGACAACGTGGGACAACGTGGGACAACGTGGGACAACGTGGGACACCGTTGGACATCGTTGGACAACGTTGGACATCGTGGGACAACGTGGGACAACGTGGGACAACGTGGGACAACGTGGGACATCGTGGGACAACGTGGGACAACGTGGGACAACGTGGGACAACGTGGGACACCGTTGGACAACGTGGGACACCGTTGGACATCGTTGGACACCGTGGGACAACGTGGGACAACGTGGGACAACGTGGGACACCGTTGGACACCGTTGGACATCGTTGGACATCGTTGGACATCGTGGGACACCGTTGGACATCGTTGGACATCGTTGGACACCGTTGGACATCGTTGGACATCGTTGGACATCGTTGGACACCGTTGGACACCGTTGGACACCGTTGGACACCGTTGGACATCGGTGGACATCGTGGGACACCGTTGGACACCGTTGGACATCGTTGGACACCGTTGGACACCGTGGGACAACGTGGGACAACGTGGGACAACGTGGGACAACGTGGGACAACGTGGGACAACGTGGGACAACGTGGGACAACGTGGGACACCGTTGGACACGGTTGGACATCGTTGGACACCGTTGGACACCGTGGGACAACGTGGGACAACGTGGGACAACGTGGGACAACGTGGGACAACGTGGGACAACGTGGGACAACGTGGGACACGGTTGGACACCGTTGGACATCGTTGGACACCGTTGGACACCGTGGGACAACGTGGGAAACCATGGAACAACGTGGGACAACGTGGGACAACGTGGGACAACGTGGGACAACGTGGGACACCGTTGGACACCGTTGGACACCGTGGGACAACGTGGGACAACGTGGGACACCGTTGGACACCGTTGGACATCGTTGGACATCGTTGGACACCGTTGGACACCGTTGGACACCGTTGGACACCGTGGGACATCGCTGGACACCGTTGGACATCGTTGGACATCGTTGGACATCGTTGGACACCGTGGGACACCGTTGGACACCGTTGGACATCGTTGGACATCGTTGGACACCGTTGGACATCGTTGGACACCGTTGGACATCGTTGGACATCGTGGGACACCGTTGGACGACGTTGGACATCGTTGGACATCGTTGGACATCGTGGGACACCGTTGGACATCGTTGGACATCGTTGGACACCGTTGGACATCGTTGGACATCGTTGGACACCGTTGGACATCGTTGAACACCGCTGGACATCGTTGGACATCGTTGGACACCGTTGGACATCGTTGGACATCGTTGGACATCGTTGGACATCGTTGGACACCGCTGGACATCGTTGGACACCGTTGGACACCGTTGGACATCGTGGGACACCGTGGGACACCGTTGGACACCGTTGGACACCGTTGGACATCGTTGGACAACGTGGGACAACGTGGGACAACGTGGGACAACGTGGGACAACGTGGGACAACGTGGGACAACGTGAGACAACGTGGGACACCGTTGGACATCGTTGGACATCGTGGGACACCGTTGGACATCGTTGGACACCGTTGGACACCGTTGGACACCGTTGGACACTGTTGGACACCGTTGGACACCGTTGGACACCGTTGGACACCGTTGGACACCGTTGGACACCGTTGGACATCGTTGGACATCGTTGGACATCGTTGGACACCGTTGGACATCGTTGGACACCGCTGGACACCGTGGGACAACGTGGGACAACGTGGGACAACGTGGGACACCGTTGGACACCGTGGGACAACGTGGGACAACGTGGGACAACGTGGGACACCGTTGGACACCGCTGGACACCGTGGGACAACGTGGGACAACGTGGGACATCGTTGGACACCGTGGGACAACGTGGGACATCGTGGGACAACGTGGGACAACGTGGGACAACGTGGGACAACGTGGGACAACGTGGGACAACGTGGGACAACGTGGGACAACGTGGGACAACGTGGGACACCGTTGGACATCGTTGGACATCGTTGGACATCGTTGGACACCGTTGGACACCGTTGGACATCGTTGGACATCGTTGGACACCGTTGGACACCGTTGGACACCGTTGGACACCGTTGGACATCGGTGGACATCGTGGGACACCGTTGGACACCGTTGGACACCGTTGGACACCGTTGGACACCGTTGGACACTGTGGGACACCGTTGGACACCGCTGGACATCGTTGGACACCGTGGGACAACGTGGGACAACGTGGGACAACGTGGGACAACGTGGGACAACGTGGGACAACGTGGGACAACGTGGGACAACGTGGGACAACGTGGGACAACGTGGGACAACGTGGGACAACGTGGGACAACGTGGGACACCGTTGGACATCGTTGGACACCGTGGGACAACGTGGGACAACGTGGGACACCGTGGGTCACCGTTGGACACCGTTAGACATCGTTGGACACCGTGGGACAACGTGGGAAAACGTGGGACAACGTGGGACACCGTTGGACATCGTTGGACACCGTGGGACAACGTGGGACAACGTGGGACACCGTTGGACACCTTTGGACATCGTTGGACATCGTTGGACACCGTGGGACAACGTGGGACAACGAGGGACAACGTGGGACAACGTGGGACAACGTGGGACAACGTGGGACAACGTGGGACACCGTTGGACATCGTTGGACAACGTGGGACAACGTGGGACAACGTGGGACATCGTTGGACACCGTCGGACAACGTGGGACAACGTGGGACAACGTGGGACAACGTGGGACACCGTTGGACATCGTTGGACAACGTGGGACAACGTGGGACAACGTGGGACAACGTGGGACAACGTGGGACAACGTGGGACAACGTGGGACAACGTGGGACACCGTTGGACATCGTTGGACACCGTGGGACAACGTGGGACAACGTGGGACACCGTTGGACACCTTTGGACACCGTTGGACACCGTTGGACATCGGTGGACATCGTGGGACACCGTTGGACACCGTTGGACATCGTTGGACAACGTGGGACAACGTGGGACAACGTGGGACAACGTGGGACAACGTGGGACACCGTTGGACATCGTTGGACATCTTTGGACATCGTTGGACACCGTTGGACACCGTTGGACATCGTTGGACATCGTTGGACACCGTTGGACACCGTTGGACACCGTTGGACACCGCTGGACATCGGTGGACATCGCGGGACACCGTTGGACACCGTTGGACACCGTTGGACACCGTTGGACACCGTTGGACACCGTGGGACAACGTGGGACAACGTGGGACAACGTGGGACAACGTGGGACAACGTGGGACAACGTGGGACAACGTGGGACAACGTGGGACACCGTTGGACACCGTTGGACACCGTTGGATATCGGTGGACATCGGTGGACATCGTGGGACACCGTTGGACACCGTTGGACATCGTTGGACACCGCTGGACACCGTGGGACAACGTGGGACAACGTGGGACAACGTGGGACACCGTTGGACACCGTTGGACATCGTTGGACAACGTGGGACAACGTGGGACAACGTGGGACAACGTGGGACACCGTTGGACATCGTTGGACACCGTGGGACAACGTGGGACAACGTGGGACAACGTGGGACAACGTGGGACACCGTTGGACATCGTTGGACAACGTGGGACATCGTGGGACAACGTGGGACAACGTGGGACAACGTGGGACAACGTGGGACAACGTGGGACAACGTGGGACAACGTGGGACAACGTGGGACAACGTGGGACAACGTGGGACAACGTGGGACAACGTGGGACACCGTTGGACATCGTGGGACACCGTTGGACACCGTTGGACATCGTTGGACATCGTTGGACATCGTTGGACACCGTTGGACACCGTTGGACACCGTTGGACACCGTTGGACATCGGTGGACATTGTGGGACACCGTTGGACACCGTTGGACATCGTTGGACACCGCTGGACACCGTGGGACAACGTGGGACAACGTGGGACAACGTGGGACAACGTGGGACACCGTTGGACACCGCTGGACACCGTGGGACAACGTGGGACAACGTGGGACATCGTTGGACACCGTGGGACAACGTGGGACATCGTGGGACAACGTGGGACAACGTGGGACAACGTGGGACAACGTGGGACAACGTGGGACAACGTGGGACAACGTGGGACAACGTGGGACAACGTGGGACAACGTGGGACAACGTGGGACAACGTGGGACACCGTTGGACATCGTTGGACATCGTTGGACATCGTTGGACACCGTTGCACACCGTTGGACATCGTTGGACATCGTTGGACACCGTTGGACACCGTTGGACACCGTTGGACACCGTTGGACATCGGTGGACATCGTGGGACACCGTTGGACACCGTTGGACACCGTTGGACATCGGTGGACATCGTGGGACACCGTTGGACACCGTTGGACACCGTTGGACACCGTTGGACACCGTGGGACACCGTTGGACACCGCTGGACATCGTTGGACACCGTGGGACAACGTGGGACAACGTGGGACAACGTGGGACAACGTGGGACAACGTGGGACAACGTGGGACAACGTGGGACAACGTGGGACAACGTGGGACAACGTGGGACAACGTGGGACACCGTTGGACATCGTTGGACACCGTGGGACAACGTGGGACAACGTGGGACACCGTGGGTCACCGTTGGACACCGTTGGGACATCGTTGGACACCGTGGGACAACGTGGGAAAACGTGGGACAACGTGGGACACCGTTGGACATCGTTGGACACCGTGGGACAACGTGGGACAACGTGGGACACCGTTGGACACCGTTGGACATCGTTGGACACCGTGGGACAACGTGGGACAACGTGGGACAACGTGGGACAACGTGGGACACCGTTGGACATCGTTGGACATCGTTGGACAACGTGGGACAACGTGGGACAACGTGGGACACCGTTGGACACCGTTGGACACCGTTGGACATCGTTGGACAACGTGGGACAACGTGGGACAACGTGGGACAACGTGGGACACCGTTGGACACCGTTGGACACCGTTGGATATCGGTGGACATCGGTGGACATCGTGGGACACCGTTGGACACCGTTGGACATCGTTGGACACCGCTGGACACCGTGGGACAACGTGGGACAACGTGGGACAACGTGGGACACCGTTGGACACCGTTGGACATCGTTGGACAACGTGGGACAACGTGGGACAACGTGGGACAACGTGGGACACCGTTGGACATCGTTGGACACCGTGGGACAACGTGGGACAACGTGGGACAACGTGGGACAACGTGGGACACCGTTGGACATCGTTGGACAACGTGGGACATCGTGGGACAACGTGGGACAACGTGGGACAACGTGGGACAACGTGGGACAACGTGGGACAACGTGGGACAACGTGGGACAACGTGGGACAACGTGGGACAACGTGGGACAACGTGGGACACCGTTGGACATCGTGGGACACCGTTGGACACCGTTGGACATCGTTGGACATCGTTGGACATCGTTGGACACCGTTGGACACCGTTGGACACCGTTGGACACCGTTGGACATCGGTGGACATTGTGGGACACCGTTGGACACCGTTGGACATCGTTGGACACCGTTGGACACCGTGGGACAACGTGGGACAACGTGGGACAACGTGGGACAACGTGGGACACCGTTGGACACCGCTGGACACCGTGGGACAACGTGGGACAACGTGGGACATCGTTGGACACCGTGGGACAACGTGGGACATCGTGGGACAACGTGGGACAACGTGGGACAACGTGGGACAACGTGGGACAACGTGGGACAACGTGGGACAACGTGGGACAACGTGGGACAACGTGGGACAACGTGGGACAACGTGGGACAACGTGGGACACCGTTGGACATCGTTGGACATCGTTGGACATCGTTGGACACCGTTGCACACCGTTGGACATCGTTGGACATCGTTGGACACCGTTGGACACCGTTGGACACCGTTGGACACCGTTGGACATCGGTGGACATCGTGGGACACCGTTGGACACCGTTGGACACCGTTGGACATCGGTGGACATCGTGGGACACCGTTGGACACCGTTGGACACCGTTGGACACCGTTGGACACCGTGGGACACCGTTGGACACCGTTGGACATCGTTGGACACCGTGGGACAACGTGGGACAACGTGGGACAACGTGGGACAACGTGGGACAACGTGGGACAACGTGGGACAACGTGGGACAACGTGGGACAACGTGGGGCAACGTGGGACAACGTGGGACAACGTGGGACAACGTGGGACAACGTGGGACACCGTTGGACATCGTTGGACACCGTGGGACAACGTGGGACAACGTGGGACACCGTGGGTCACCGTTGGACACCGTTGGGACATCGTTGGACACCGTGGGACAACGTGGGAAAACGTGGGACAACGTGGGACACCGTTGGACATCGTTGGACACCGTGGGACAACGTGGGACAACGTGGGACACCGTTGGACACCTTTGGACATCGTTGGACACCGTTGGACACCGTGGGACAACGTGGGACAACGAGGGACAACGTGGGACAACGTGGGACAACGTGGGACAACGTGGGACACCGTTGGACATCGTTGGACAACGTGGGACATCGTGGGACAACGTGGGACAACGTGGGACAACGTGGGACACCGTTGGACACCGTTGGACATCGTTGGACACCGCTGGACACCGTGGGACAACGTGGGACAACGTGGGACAACGTGGGACACCGTTGGACACCGTTGGACATCGTTGGACAACGTGGGACAACGTGGGACAACGTGGGACATCGTTGGACACCGTCGGACAACGTGGGACAACGTGGGACAACGTGGGACAACGTGGGACAACGTGGGACAACGTGGGACAACGTGGGACAACGTGGGACACCGTTGGACACCGCTGGACACCGTGGGACAACGTGGGACAACGTGGGACATCGTTGGACACCGTGGGACAACGTGGGACATCGTGGGACAACGTGGGACAACGTGGGACAACGTGGGACAACGTGGGACAACGTGGGACAACGTGGGACAACGTGGGACAACGTGGGACAACGTGGGACAACGTGGGACAACGTGGGACAACGTGGGACACCGTTGGACATCGTTGGACATCGTTGGACATCGTTGGACACCGTTGGACACCGTTGGACATCGTTGGACATCGTTGGACACCGTTGGACACCGTTGGACACCGTTGGACAACGTGGGACACCGTTGGACACCGTTGGACATCGTTGGACACCGTTGGACACCGTTGGACATCGTGGGACAACGTGGGACAACGTGGGACAACGTGGGACAACGTGGGACAACGTGGGACAACGTGGGACAACGTGGGACAACGTGGGACAACGTGGGACATCGTGGGACAACGTGGGACAACGTGGGACAACGTGCGACAACGTGGGACAACGTGGGACACCGTTGGACAACGTGGGACACCGTTGGACATCGTTGGACACCGTGGGACAACGTGGGACAACGTGGGACAACGTGGGACAACGTGGGACAACGTGGGACACCGTTGGACATCGTTGGACAACGTGGGACATCGTGGGACAACGTGGGACAACGTGGGACAACGTGGGACAACGTGGGACAACGTGGGACAACGTGGGACACCGTTGGACATCGTTGGACACCGTGGGACAACGCGGGACAACGTGGGACAGCGTTGGACACCGTTGGACATCGTTGGACATCGTTGGACACCGTTGGACACCGTTGGACACCGTTGGACACCGTGGGACAACGTGGGACAACGTGGGACACCGTTGGACATCGTTGGACATCGTTGGACATCGTTGGACACCGTTGGACACCGTTGGACACCGTTGGACACCGTTGGACATCGGTGGACATCGTGGGACACCGTTGGACACCGTTGGACATCGTTGGACACCGCTGGACACCGTGGGACAACGTGGGACAACGTGGGACAACGTGGGACAACGTGGGACAACGTGGGACAACGTGGGACACCGTTGGACATCGTTGGACACCGTGGGACAACGTGGGACAACGTGGGACAACGTGGGACAACGTGGGACAACGTGGGACACCGTTGGACATCGTTGGACACCGTGGGACAACGTGGGACAACGTGGGACAGCGTTGGACACCTTTGGACACCGTTGGACACCGTTGGACATCGGTGGACATCGTGGGACACCGTTGGACACCGTTGGACATCGTTGGACAACGTGGGACAACGTGGGACAACGTGGGACAACGTGGGACAACGTGGGACACCGTTGGACATCGTTGGACATCGTTGGACATCGTTGGACACCGTTGGACACCGTTGGACATCGTTGGACATCGTTGGACACCGTTGGACACCGTTGGACACCGTTGGACACCGTTGGACATCGGTGGACATCGTGGGACACCGTTGGACACCGTTGGACACCGTTGGACACCGTGGGACAACGTGGGACACCGTTGGACATCGTTGGACAACGTGGGACATCGTTGGACACCGTTGGACACCGTGGGACAACGTGGGACAACGTGGGACAACGTGGGACAACGTGGGACAACGTGGGACAACGTGGGACAACGTGGGACAACGTGGGACATCGTGGGACAACGTGGGACAACGTGGGACAACGTGGGACAACGTGGGACACCGTTGGACAACGTGGGACACCGTTGGACATCGTTGGACACCGTGGGACAACGTGGGACAACGTGGGACAACGTGGGACACCGTTGGACACCGTTGGACATCGTTGGACATCGTTGGACATCGTGGGACACCGTTGGACATCGTTGGACATCGTTGGACACCGTTGGCCATCGTTGGACATCGTTGGACATCGTTGGACACCGTTGGACACCGTTGGACACCGTTGGACACCGTTGGACATCGGTGGACATCGTGGGACACCGTTGGACACCGTTGGACATCGTTGGACACCGTTGGACACCGTGGGACAACGTGGGACAACGTGGGACAACGTGGGACAACGTGGGACAACGTGGGACAACGTGGGACAACGTGGGACAACGTGGGACACCGTTGAACACCGTGGGACACCGTTGGACAACGTGGGACAACGTGGGACAACGTGGGACAACGTGGGACACCGTTGGACACCGTGGGACACCGTTGGACACCGTTGGACATCGTTGGACACCGTGGGACAACGTGGGACAACGTGGGACAACGTGGGACACCGTTGGACATCGTTGGACACCGTGGGACAACGTGGGACAACGTGGGACACCGTTGGACACCGTGGGACAACGTGGGACAACGTGGGACAACGTGGGACACCGTTGGACATCGTTGGACACCGTGGGACAACGTGGGACAACGTGGGACACCGTTGGACACGGTTGGACATCGTTGGACACCGTTGGACACCGTGGGACAACGTGGGACAACGTGGGACAACGTGGGACAACGTGGGACAACGTGGGACAACGTGGGACAACGTGGGACACGGTTGGACACCGTTGGACATCGTTGGACACCGTTGGACACCGTGGGACAACGTGGGAAACCATGGAACAACGTGGGACAACGTGGGACAACGTGGGACAACGTGGGACAACGTGGGACACCGTTGGACACCGTTGGACACCGTGGGACAACGTGGGACAACGTGGGACACCGTTGGACACCGTTGGACATCGTTGGACATCGTTGGACACCGTTGGACACCGTTGGACACCGTTGGACACCGTGGGACATCGCTGGACACCGTTGGACATCGTTGGACATCGTTGGACATCGTTGGACACCGTGGGACACCGTTGGACACCGTTGGACATCGTTGGACATCGTTGGACACCGTTGGACATCGTTGGACACCGTTGGACATCGTTGGACATCGTGGGACACCGTTGGACGACGTTGGACATCGTTGGACATCGTTGGACATCGTGGGACACCGTTGGACATCGTTGGACATCGTTGGACACCGTTGGACATCGTTGGACATCGTTGGACACCGTTGGACATCGTTGGACACCGCTGGACATCGTTGGACATCGTTGGACACCGTTGGACATCGTTGGACATCGTTGGACATCGTTGGACATCGTTGGACACCGCTGGACATCGTTGGACACCGTTGGACACCGTTGGACATCGTGGGACACCGTGGGACACCGTTGGACACCGTTGGACACCGTTGGACATCGTTGGACAACGTGGGACAACGTGGGACAACGTGGGACAACGTGGGACAACGTGGGACAACGTGGGACAACGTGAGACAACGTGGGACACCGTTGGACATCGTTGGACATCGTGGGACACCGTTGGACATCGTTGGACACCGTTGGACACCGTTGGACACCGTTGGACACCGTTGGACACCGTTGGACATCGTTGGACATCGTTGGACATCGTTGGACACCGTTGGACATCGTTGGACATCGTTGGACACCGTTGGACACCGTTGGACACCGTTGGACACCGTTGGACACCGTTGGACACCGTTGGACACCGTTGGACATCGTTGGACATCGTTGGACATCGTTGGACACCGTTGGACACCGTTGGACATCGTTGGACACCATTGGACATCGTTGGACACCGTTGCACACCGTGGGACAACGTGGGAAACCATGGAACAACGTGGGACAACGTGGGACAACGTGGGACAACGTGGGACAACGTGGGACACCGTTGGACACCGTTGGACACCGTTGGACACCGTTGGACATCGGTGGACATCGGTGGACATCGTGGGACACCGTTGGACACCGTTGGACATCGTTGGACACCGTTGGACACCGTGGGACACCGTTGGACACCGTTGGACACCGTGGGACACCGTTGGACACCGCTGGACATCGTTGGACACCGTGGGACAACGTGGGACAACGTGGGACAACGTGGGACAACGTGGGACAACGTGGGACAACGTGGGACAACGTGGGACAACGTGGGACAACGTGGGACAACGTGGGACAACGTGGGACAACGTGGGACAACGTGGGACAACGTGGGACAACGTGGGACACCGTTGGACATCGTTGGACACCGTGGGACAACGTGGGACAACGTGGGACACCGTGGGACACCGTTGGACACCGTTGGACATCGTTGGACACCGTGGGACAACGTGGGAAAACGTGGGACAACGTGGGACACCGTTGGACATCGTTGGACACCGTGGGACAACGTGGGACAACGTGGGACACCGTTGGACACCTTTGGACATCGTTGGACACCGTTGGACACCGTGGGACAACGTGGGAAACCATGGAACAACGTGGGACAACGTGGGACAACGTGGGACAACGTGGGACAACGTGGGACACCGTTGGACACCGTTGGACACCGTGGGACAACGTGGGACAACGTGGGACACCGTTGGACACCGTTGGACATCGTTGGACATCGTTGGACACCGTTGGACACCGTTGGACACCGTTGGACACCGTGGGACATCGCTGGACACCGTTGGACATCGTTGGACATCGTTGGACATCGTTGGACACCGTGGGACACCGTTGGACACCGTTGGACACCATTGGACATCGTTGGACACCGTTGCACACCGTGGGACAACGTGGGAAACCATGGAACAACGTGGGACAACGTGGGACAACGTGGGACAACGTGGGACAACGTGGGACAACGTGGGACAACGTGGGACAACGTGGGACAACGTGGGACAACGTGGGACAACGTGGGACAACGTGGGACAACGTGGGACAACGTGGGACAACGTGGGACACCGTTGGACATCGTTGGACACCGTGGGACAACGTGGGACAACGTGGGACACCGTGGGACACCGTTGGACACCGTGGGACACCGTTGAACACCGTTGGACATCGTTGGACATCGTTGGACATCGTTGGACACCGTTGGACACCGTTGGACACCGTTGGACATCGGTGGACATCGTGGGACACCGTTGGACACCGTTGGACATCGTTGGACACCGTTGGACACCGTGGGACAACGTGGGACAACGTGGGACAACGTGGGACAACGTGGGACAACGTGGGACAACGTGGGACAACGTGGGACACGGTTGGACACCGTTGGACATCGTTGGACACCGTTGGACACCGTGGGACAACGTGGGAAACCATGGAACAACGTGGGACAACGTGGGACAACGTGGGACAACGTGGGACAACGTGGGACACCGTTGGACACCGTTGGACACCGTGGGACAACGTGGGACAACGTGGGACACCGTTGGACACCGTTGGACACCGTTGGACACCGTGGGACATCGCTGGACACCGTTGGACACCGTTGGACATCGTTGGACATCGTTGGACACCGTGGGACACCGTTGGACACCGTTGGACATCGTTGGACATCGTTGGACACCGTTGGACATCGTTGGACACCGTTGGACATCGTTGGACATCGTGGGACACCGTTGGACGACGTTGGACATCGTTGGACATCGTTGGACATCGTGGGACACCGTTGGACATCGTTGGACATCGTTGGACACCGTTGGACATCGTTGGACATCGTTGGACACCGTTGGACATCGTTGGACACCGCTGGACATCGTTGGACATCGTTGGACACCGTTGGACATCGTTGGACATCGTTGGACATCGTTGGACATCGTTGGACACCGCTGGACATCGTTGGACACCGTTGGACACCGTTGGACATCGTGGGACACCGTGGGACACCGTTGGACACCGTTGGACACCGTTGGATATCGTTGGACAACGTGGGACAACGTGGGACAACGTGGGACAACGTGGGACAACGTGGGACAACGTGGGACAACGTGAGACAACGTGGGACACCGTTGGACATCGTTGGACATCGTGGGACACCGTTGGACATCGTTGGACACCGTTGGACACCGTTGGACACCGTTGGACACTGTTGGACACCGTTGGACACCGTTGGACACCGTTGGACACCGTTGGACACCGTTGGACATCGTTGGACATCGTTGGACACCGTTGGACACCGTTGGACATCGTTGGACATCGTTGGACATCGTTGGACACCGTTGGACACCGTTGGACATCGTTGGACACCATTGGACATCGTTGGACACCGTTGCACACCGTGGGACAACGTGGGAAACCATGGAACAACGTGGGACAACGTGGGACAACGTGGGACAACGTGGGACAACGTGGGACACCGTTGGACACCGTTGGACACCGTTGGACACCGTTGGACATCGGTGGACATCGGTGGACATCGTGGGACACCGTTGGACACCGTTGGACATCGTTGGACACCGCTGGACACCGTGGGACAACGTGGGACAACGTGGGACAACGTGGGACAACGTGGGACAACGTGGGACAACGTGGGACACCGTTGGACATCGTTGGACAACGTGGGACATCGTGGGACAACGTGGGACAACGTGGGACAACGTGGGACAACGTGGGACACCGTTGGACACCGTGGGACACCGTTGGACACCGTGGGACACCGTGGGACACCGTTGGACACCGTGGGACACCGTTGGACACCGCTGGACATCGTTGGACACCGTGGGACAACGTGGGACAACGTGGGACAACGTGGGACAACGTGGGACAACGTGGGACAACGTGGGACAACGTGGGACAACGTGGGACAACGTGGGACAACGTGGGACAACGTGGGACAACGTGGGACAACGTGGGACAACGTGGGACAACGTGGGACACCGTGGGACATCGTTGGACACCGTGGGACAACGTGGGACAACGTGGGACACCGTGGGACACCGTTGGACACCGTTGGACATCGTTGGACACCGTGGGACAACGTGGGAAAACGTGGGACAACGTGGGACACCGTTGGACATCGTTGGACACCGTGGGACAACGTGGGACAACGTGGGACACCGTTGGACACCTTTGGACATCGTTGGACACCGTTGGACACCGTGGGACAACGTGGGACAACGAGGGACAACGTGGGACAACGTGGGACAACGTGGGACAACGTGGGACAACGTGGGACACCGTTGGACATCGTGGGACACCGTTGGACACCGTTGGACATCGTTGGACATCGTTGGACATCGTTGGACACCGTTGGACACCGTTGGACACCGTTGGACACCGTTGGACATCGGTGGACATCGTGGGACACCGTTGGACACCGTTGGACATCGTTGGACACCGCTGGACACCGTGGGACAACGTGGGACAACGTGGGACAACGTGGGACACCGTTGGACACCGTTGGACATCGTTGGACACCGTGGGACAACGTGGGACAACGTGGGACAACGTGGGACACCGTTGGACATCGTTGGACACCGTGGGACAACGTGGGACAACGTGGGACAACGTGGGACAACGTGGGACACCGTTGGACATCGTTGGACAACGTGGGACATCGTGGGACAACGTGGGACAACGTGGGACAACGTGGGACAACGTGGGACATCGTGGGACAACGTGGGACAACGTGGGACAACGTGGGACAACGTGGGACACCGTTGGACAACGTGGGACACCGTTGGACATCGTTGGACACCGTGGGACAACGTGGGACAACGTGGGACAACGTGGGACACCGTTGGACACCGTTGGACATCGTTGGACATCGTTGGACATCGTGGGACACCGTTGGACATCGTTGGACATCGTTGGACACCGTTGGACATCGTTGGACATCGTTGGACATCGTTGGACACCGTTGGACACCGTTGGACACCGTTGGACACCGTTGGACATCGGTGGACATCGTGGGACACCGTTGGACACCGTTGGACATCGTTGGACACCGTTGGACACCGTGGGACAACGTGGGACAACGTGGGGCAACGTGGGACAACGTGGGACAACGTGGGACAACGTGGGACAACGTGGGACACCGTTGAACACCGTGGGACACCGTTGGACAACGTGGGACAACGTGGGACAACGTGGGACACGGTTGGACACCGTTGGACATCGTTGGACACCGTTGGACACCGTGGGACAACGTGGGAAACCATGGAACATCGTTGGACACCGTGGGACAACGTGGGACAACGTGGGACAACGTGGGACACCGTTGGACACCGTTGGACATCGTTGGACATCGTTGGACATCGTGGGACACCGTTGGACATCGTTGGACATCGTTGGACACCGTTGGACATCGTTGGACATCGTTGGACATCGTTGGACACCGTTGGACACCGTTGGACACCGTTGGACACCGTTGGACATCGGTGGACATCGTGGGACACCGTTGGACACCGTTGGACATCGTTGGACACCGTTGGACACCGTGGGACAACGTGGGACAACGTGGGACAACGTGGGACAACGTGGGACAACGTGGGACAACGTGGGACAACGTGGGACACCGTTGAACACCGTGGGACACCGTTGGACAACGTGGGACAACGTGGGACAACGTGGGACACGGTTGGACACCGTTGGACATCGTTGGACACCGTTGGACACCGTGGGACAACGTGGGAAACCATGGAACAACGTGGGACAACGTGGGACAACGTGGGACAACGTGGGACAACGTGGGACAACGTGGGACACCGTTGGACACCGTTGGACACCGTGGGACAACGTGGGACAACGTGGGACACCGTTGGACACCGTTGGACATCGTTGGACATCGTTGGACAACGTTGGACACCGTTGGACACCGTTGGACACCGTGGGACATCGCTGGACACCGTTGGACATCGTTGGACATCGTTGGACATCGTTGGACACCGTGGGACACCGTTGGACACCGTTGGACATCGTTGGACATCGTTGGACACCGTTGGACATCGTTGGACACCGTTGGACATCGTTGGACATCGTGGGACACCGTTGGACGACGTTGGACATCGTTGGACATCGTTGGACATCGTGGGACACCGTTGGACATCGTTGGACATCGTTGGACACCGTTGGACATCGTTGGACATCGTTGGACACCGTTGGACATCGTTGGACACCGCTGGACATCGTTGGACATCGTTGGACACCGTTGGACATCGTTGGACATCGTTGGACATCGTTGGACATCGTTGGACACCGCTGGACATCGTTGGACACCGTTGGACACCGTTGGACATCGTGGGACACCGTGGGACACCGTTGGACACCGTTGGACACCGTTGGACATCGTTGGACAACGTGGGACAACGTGGGACAACGTGGGACAACGTGGGACAACGTGGGACAACGTGGGACAACGTGAGACAACGTGGGACACCGTTGGACATCGTTGGACATCGTGGGACACCGTTGGACATCGTTGGACACCGTTGGACACCGTTGGACACCGTTGGACACTGTTGGACACCGTTGGACACCGTTGGACACCGTTGGACACCGTTGGACACCGTTGGACACCGTTGGACATCGTTGGACATCGTTGGACATCGTTGGACACCGTTGGACATCGTTGGACATCGTTGGACACCGTTGGACACCGTTGGACACCGTTGGACACCGTTGGACACCGTTGGACACCGTTGGACACCGTTGGACATCGTTGGACATCGTTGGACATCGTTGGACACCGTTGGACACCGTTGGACATCGTTGGACACCATTGGACATCGTTGGACACCGTTGCACACCGTGGGACAACGTGGGAAACCATGGAACAACGTGGGACAACGTGGGACAACGTGGGACAACGTGGGACAACGTGGGACACCGTTGGACACCGTTGGACACCGTTGGACACCGTTGGACATCGGTGGACATCGGTGGACATCGTGGGACACCGTTGGACACCGTTGGACATCGTTGGACACCGCTGGACACCGTGGGACAACGTGGGACAACGTGGGACAACGTGGGACAACGTGGGACAACGTGGGACAACGTGGGACAACGTGGGACACCGTTGGACATCGTTGGACAACGTGGGACATCGTGGGACAACGTGGGACAACGTGGGACAACGTGGGACAACGTGGGACACCGTTGGACACCGTGGGACACCGTTGGACACCGTGGGACACCGTTGGACACCGTTGGACACCGTGGGACACCGTTGGACACCGCTGGACATCGTTGGACACCGTGGGACAACGTGGGACAACGTGGGACAACGTGGGACAACGTGGGACAACGTGGGACAACGTGGGACAACGTGGGACAACGTGGGACAACGTGGGACAACGTGGGACAACGTGGGACAACGTGGGACAACGTGGGACAACGTGGGACAACGTGGGACACCGTTGGACATCGTTGGACACCGTGGGACAACGTGGGACCACGTGGGACACCGTTGGACACCTTTGGACATCGTTGGACACCGTTGGACACCGTGGGACAACGTGGGAAACCATGGAACAACGTGGGACAACGTGGGACAACGTGGGACAACGTGGGACAACGTGGGACAACGTGGGACAACGTGGGACACCGTTGGACACCGTGGGACTCCGTTGGACACCGTTGGACACCGTGGGACACCGTTGGACACCGCTGGACATCGTTGGACACCGTGGGACAACGTGGGACAACGTGGGACAACGTGGGACAACGTGGGACAACGTGGGACAACGTGGGACAACGTGGGACACTGTTGGACATCGTTGGACATCGTTGGACACCGTTGGACACCGTGGGACAACGTGGGACAACGTGGGAAAACGTGGGACAACGTGGGACACCGTTGGACACCGTTGGACATCGTTGGACATCGTTGGACACCGTTGGACACCGTTGGACACCGTTGGACACCGTGGGACATCGCTGGACACCGTTGGACATCGTTGGACATCGTTGGACATCGTTGGACACCGTGGGACACCGTTGGACACCGTTGGACACCATTGGACATCGTTGGACACCGTTGCACACCGTGGGACAACGTGGGAAACCATGGAACAACGTGGGACAACGTGGGACAACGTGGGACAACGTGGGACAACGTGGGACAACGTGGGACAACGTGGGACAACGTGGGACAACGTGGGACAACGTGGGACAACGTGGGACAACGTGGGACAACGTGGGACAACGTGGGACAACGTGGGACACCGTTGGACATCGTTGGACACCGTGGGACAACGTGGGACAACGTGGGACACCGTGGGACACCGTTGGACACCGTGGGACACCGTTGAACACCGTTGGACATCGTTGGACATCGTTGGACATCGTTGGACACCGTTGGACACCGTTGGACACCGTTGGACATCGGTGGACATCGTTGGACACCGCTGGACACCGTGGGACAACGTGGGACAACGTGGGACAACGTGGGACAACGTGGGACAACGTGGGACAACGTGGGACACCGTTGGACATCGTTGGACAACGTGGGACATCGTGGGACAACGTGGGACAACGTGGGACAACGTGGGACAACGTGGGACACCGTTGGACACCGTGGGACACCGTTGGACACCGTGGGACACCGTTGGACACCGTTGGACACCGTGGGACACCGTTGGACACCGCTGGACATCGTTGGACACCGTGGGACAACGTGGGACAACGTGGGACAACGTGGGACAACGTGGGACAACGTGGGACAACGTGGGACAACGTGGGACAACGTGGGACAACGTGGGACAACGTGGGACAACGTGGGACAACGTGGGACAACGTGGGACAACGTGGGACAACGTGGGACACCGTTGGACATCGTTGGACACCGTGGGACAACGTGGGACAACGTGGGACACCGTGGGACACCGTTGGACACCGTTGGACATCGTTGGACACCGTGGGACAACGTGGGAAAACGTGGGACAACGTGGGACACCGTTGGACATCGTTGGACACCGTGGGACAACGTGGGACAACGTGGGACACCGTTGGACACCTTTGGACATCGTTGGACACCGTTGGACACCGTGGGACAACGTGGGACAACGAGGGACAACGTGGGACAACGTGGGACAACGTGGGACAACGTGGGACAACGTGGGACACCGTTGGACATCGTGGGACACCGTTGGACACCGTTGGACATCGTTGGACATCGTTGGACATCGTTGGACACCGTTGGACACCGTTGGACACCGTTGGACACCGTTGGACATCGGTGGACATCGTGGGACACCGTTGGACACCGTTGGACATCGTTGGACACCGCTGGACACCGTGGGACAACGTGGGACAACGTGGGACAACGTGGGACACCGTTGGACACCGTTGGACATCGTTGGACAACGTGGGACAACGTGGGACAACGTGGGACAACGTGGGACACCGTTGGACATCGTTGGACACCGTGGGACAACGTGGGACAACGTGGGACAACGTGGGACAACGTGGGACACCGTTGGACATCGTTGGACAACGTGGGACATCGTGGGACAACGTGGGACAACGTGGGACAACGTGGGACAACGTGGGACATCGTGGGACAACGTGGGACAACGTGGGACAACGTGGGACAACGTGGGACACCGTTGGACAACGTGGGACACCGTTGGACATCGTTGGACACCGTGGGACAACGTGGGACAACGTGGGACAACGTGGGACACCGTTGGACACCGTTGGACATCGTTGGACATCGTTGGACATCGTGGGACACCGTTGGACATCGTTGGACATCGTTGGACACCGTTGGACATCGTTGGACATCGTTGGACATCGTTGGACACCGTTGGACACCGTTGGACACCGTTGGACACCGTTGGACATCGGTGGACATCGTGGGACACCGTTGGACACCGTTGGACATCGTTGGACACCGTTGGACACCGTGGGACAACGTGGGACAACGTGGGACAACGTGGGACAACGTGGGACAACGTGGGACAACGTGGGACAACGTGGGACACCGTTGAACACCGTGGGACACCGTTGGACAACGTGGGACAACGTGGGACAACGTGGGACACGGTTGGACACCGTTGGACATCGTTGGACACCGTTGGACACCGTGGGACAACGTGGGAAACCATGGAACATCGTTGGACACCGTGGGACAACGTGGGACAACGTGGGACAACGTGGGACACCGTTGGACACCGTTGGACATCGTTGGACATCGTTGGACATCGTGGGACACCGTTGGACATCGTTGGACATCGTTGGACACCGTTGGACATCGTTGGACATCGTTGGACATCGTTGGACACCGTTGGACACCGTTGGACACCGTTGGACACCGTTGGACATCGGTGGACATCGTGGGACACCGTTGGACACCGTTGGACATCGTTGGACACCGTTGGACACCGTGGGACAACGTGGGACAACGTGGGACAACGTGGGACAACGTGGGACAACGTGGGACAACGTGGGACAACGTGGGACACCGTTGGACACCGTGGGACACCGTTGGACAACGTGGGACAACGTGGGACAACGTGGGACACGGTTGGACACCGTTGGACATCGTTGGACACCGTTGGACACCGTGGGACAACGTGGGAAACCATGGAACAACGTGGGACAACGTGGGACAACGTGGGACAACGTGGGACAACGTGGGACAACGTGGGACACCGTTGGACACCGTTGGACACCGTGGGACAACGTGGGACAACGTGGGACACCGTTGGACACCGTTGGACATCGTTGGACATCGTTGGACACCGTTGGACACCGTTGGACACCGTTGGACACCGTGGGACATCGCTGGACACCGTTGGACATCGTTGGACATCGTTGGACATCGTTGGACACCGTGGGACACCGTTGGACATCGTTGGACATCGTTGGACACCGTTGGACATCGTTGGACACCGTTGGACATCGTTGGACATCGTGGGACACCGTTGGACGACGTTGGACATCGTTGGACATCGTTGGACATCGTGGGACACCGTTGGACATCGTTGGACATCGTTGGACACCGTTGGACATCGTTGGACATCGTTGGACACCGTTGGACATCGTTGGACACCGCTGGACATCGTTGGACATCGTTGGACACCGTTGGACATCGTTGGACATCGTTGGACATCGTTGGACATCGTTGGACACCGCTGGACATCGTTGGACACCGTTGGACACCGTTGGACATCGTGGGACACCGTGGGACACCGTTGGACACCGTTGGACACCGTTGGACATCGTTGGACAACGTGGGACAACGTGGGACAACGTGGGACAACGTGGGACAACGTGGGACAACGTGGGACAACGTGAGACAACGTGGGACACCGTTGGACATCGTTGGACATCGTGGGACACCGTTGGACATCGTTGGACACCGTTGGACACCGTTGGACACCGTTGGACACCGTTGGACACCGTTGGACACCGTTGGACACCGTTGGACACCGTTGGACACCGTTGGACACCGTTGGACATCGTTGGACATCGTTGGACATCGTTGGACACCGTTGGACATCGTTGGACATCGTTGGACACCGTTGGACACCGTTGGACACCGTTGGACACCGTTGGACACCGTTGGACACCGTTGGACACCGTTGGACATCGTTGGACATCGTTGGACATCGTTGGACACCGTTGGACACCGTTGGACATCGTTGGACACCATTGGACATCGTTGGACACCGTTGCACACCGTGGGACAACGTGGGAAACCATGGAACAACGTGGGACAACGTGGGACAACGTGGGACAACGTGGGACACCGTGGGACACCGTTGGACACCGTTGGACACCGTTGGACACCGTTGGACATCGGTGGACATCGGTGGACATCGTGGGACACCGTTGGACACCGTTGGACATCGTTGGACACCGCTGGACACCGTGGGACAACGTGGGACAACGTGGGACAACGTGGGACAACGTGGGACAACGTGGGACAACGTGGGACAACGTGGGACACCGTTGGACATCGTTGGACAACGTGGGACATCGTGGGACAACGTGGGACAACGTGGGACAACGTGGGACAACGTGGGACACCGTTGGACACCGTGGGACACCGTTGGACACCGTGGGACACCGTTGGACACCGTTGGACACCGTGGGACACCGTTGGACACCGTTGGACATCGTTGGACACCGTGGGACACCGTGGGACAACGTGGGACAACGTGGGACAACGTGGGACAACGTGGGACAACGTGGGACAACGTGGGACAACGTGGGACAACGTGGGACAACGTGGGACAACGTGGGACAACGTGGGACAACGTGGGACAACGTGGGACAACGTGGGACACCGTTGGACATCGTTGGACACCGTGGGACAACGTGGGACCACGTGGGACACCGTTGGACACCTTTGGACATCGTTGGACACCGTTGGACACCGTGGGACAACGTGGGAAACCATGGAACAACGTGGGACAACGTGGGACAACGTGGGACAACGTGGGACAACGTGGGACAACGTGGGACAACGTGGGACACCGTTGGACACCGTGGGACTCCGTTGGACACCGTTGGACACCGTGGGACACCGTTGGACACCGCTGGACATCGTTGGACACCGTGGGACAACGTGGGACAACGTGGGACAACGTGGGACAACGTGGGACAACGTGGGACAACGTGGGACAACGTGGGACACTGTTGGACATCGTTGGACATCGTTGGACACCGTTGGACACCGTGGGACAACGTGGGACAACGTGGGAAAACGTGGGACAACGTGGGACACCGTTGGACACCGTTGGACATCGTTGGACATCGTTGGACACCGTTGGACACCGTTGGACACCGTTGGACACCGTGGGACATCGCTGGACACCGTTGGACATCGTTGGACATCGATGGACATCGTTGGACACCGTGGGACACCGTTGGACACCGTTGGACACCATTGGACATCGTTGGACACCGTTGCACACCGTGGGACAACGTGGGAAACCATGGAACAACGTGGGACAACGTGGGACAACGTGGGACAACGTGGGACAACGTGGGACAACGTGGGACAACGTGGGACAACGTGGGACAACGTGGGACAACGTGGGACAACGTGGGACAACGTGGGACAACGTGGGACAACGTGGGACAACGTGGGACACCGTTGGACATCGTTGGACACCGTGGGACAACGTGGGACAACGTGGGACACCGTGGGACACCGTTGGACACCGTGGGACACCGTTGAACACCGTTGGACATCGTTGGACATCGTTGGACATCGTTGGACACCGTGGGACACCGTTGGACACCGTTGGACATCGGTGGACATCGTGGGACACCGTTGGACACCGTTGGACATCGTTGGACACCGTTGGACACCGTGGGACAACGTGGGACAACGTGGGACAACGTGGGACAACGTGGGACAACGTGGGACAACGTGGGACAACGTGGGACACGGTTGGACACCGTTGGACATCGTTGGACACCGTTGGACACCGTGGGACAACGTGGGACAACGTGGGACAACGTGGGACAACGTGGGACAACGTGGGACAACGTGGGACAACGTGGGACAACGTGGGACAACGTGGGACACCGTTGAACACCGTGGGACACCGTTGGACAACGTGGGACAACGTGGGACAACGTGGGACAACGTGGGACACCGTTGGACACCGTGGGACACCGTTGGACACCGTTGGACATCGTTGGACACCGTGGGACAACGTGGGACAACGTGGGACAACGTGGGAAAACATGGAACAACGTGGGACAACGTGGGACAACGTGGGAAAACGTGGGACACCGTTGGACATCGTTGGACACCGTGGGACAACGTGGGACAACGTGGGACACCGTTGGACACCGTTGGACATCGTTGGACACCGTTGGACACCGTGGGACAGCGTGGGACAACGTGGGACAACGTGGGACAACGTGGGACAACGTGGGACAACGTGGGACAACGTGGGACACCGTTGGACACCGTGGGACACCGTTGGACACCGTTGGACATCGTTGGACATCGTTGGACATCGTTGGACACCGTTGGACACCGTTGGACACCGTTGGACACCGTTGGACATCGGTGGACATCGTGGGACACCGTTGGACACCGTTGGACATCGTTGGACACCGTTGGACACCGTGGGACAACGTGGGACAACGTGGGACAACGTGGGACAACGTGGGACAACGTGGGACAACGTGGGACAACGTGTCCCACGGTTGGACACCGTTGGACATCGTTGGACACCGTTGGACACCGTGGGACAACGTGGGAAACCGTGGGACAACGTGGGACAACGTGGGACAACGTGGGACAACGTGGGACAACGTGGGACACCGTTGGACACCGTTGGACACGGTGGGACAACGTGGGACAACGTGGGACACCGTTGGACACCGTTGGACATCGTTGGACATCGTTGGACACCGTTGGACACCGTTGGACACCGTTGGACACCGTGGGACATCGCTGGACACCGTTGGACATCGTTGGACATCGTTGGACATCGTTGGACACCGTGGGACACCGTTGGACACCGTTGGACATCGTTGGACATCGTTGGACACCGTTGGACATCGTTGGACACCGTTGGACATCGTTGGACATCGTTGGACATCGTTGGACACCGTGGGACACCGTTGGACACCTTTGGACATCGTTGGACATCGTTGGACACCGTTGGACATCGTTGGACACCGTTGGACATCGTTGGACATCGTGGGACACCGTTGGACGACGTTGGACATCGTTGGACATCGTTGGACATCGTTGGACAACGTGGGACAACGTGGGGCAACGTGGGACAACGTGGGACAACGTGGGACAACGTGGGACAACGTGAGACAACGTGGGACACCGTTGGACATCGTTGGACATCGTGGGACACCGTTGGACATCGTTGGACACCGTTGGACACCGTTGGACACCGTTGGACACTGTTGGACACCGTTGGACACCGTTGGACACCGTTGGACACCGTTGGACACCGTTGGACACCGTTGGACATCGTTGGACATCGTTGGACATCGTTGGACACCGTTGGACATCGTTGGACATCGTTGGACACCGTTGGACACCGTTGGACACCGTTGGACACCGTTGGACACCGTTGGACACCGTTGGACACCGTGGGACAACGTGGGACAACGTGGGACAACGTGGGACACCGTTGGACATCGTTGGACACCGTGGGACAACGTGGGACAACGTGGGACAACGTGGGACAACGTGGGACAACGTGGGACAACGTGGGACAACGTGGGACACCGTTGGACATCGTGGGACACCGTTGGACACCGTTGGACATCGTTGGACATCGTTGGACATCGTTGGACACCGTTGGACACCGTTGGACACCGTTGGACACCGTTGGACATCGGTGGACATCGTGGGACAACGTGGGACAACGTGGGACAACGTGGGACAACGTGGGACAACGTGGGACAACGTGGGACAACGTGGGACAACGTGGGACACCGTTGGACATCGTTGGAAAACGTGGGACATCGTGGGACAACGTGGGACAACGTGGGACAACGTGGGACACCGTTGGACACCGTGGGACTCCGTTGGACACCGTTGGACACCGTTGGACAACGTGGGACACCGTTGGGCATCGTTGGACACCGTGGGACAACGTGGGACAACGTGGGACAACGTGGGACAACGTGGGACAACGTGGGACAACGTGGGACAACGTGGGACAACGTGGGACACCGTTGGACATCGTGGGACACCGTTGGACACCGTTGGACATCGTTGGACATCGTTGGACATCGTTGGACACCGTTGGACACCGTTGGACACCGTTGGACACCGTTGGACATCGGTGGACATCGTGGGACAACGTGGGACAACGTGGGACAACGTGGGACAACGTGGGACAACGTGGGACAACGTGGGACAACGTGGGACAACGTGGGACACCGTTGGACATCGTTGGAAAACGTGGGACATCGTGGGACAACGTGGGACAACGTGGGACAACGTGGGACACCGTTGGACACCGTGGGACTCCGTTGGACACCGTTGGACACCGTGGGACACCGTTGGACACCGCTGGACATCGTTGGACACCGTGGGACAACGTGGGACAACGTGGGACAACGTGGGACAACGTGGGACAACGTGGGACAAAGTGGGACAACGTGGGACACTGTTGGACATCGTTGGACACCGTGGGACAACGTGGGACAACGTGGGACACCGTGGGACACCGTTGGACACCGTTGGACATCGTTGGACACCGTGGGACAACGTGGGACAACGTGGGACAACGTGGGACACCGTTGGACATCGTTGGACACCGTGGGACAACGTGGGACAACGTGGGACACCGTTGGACAACTTTGGACATCGTTGGACACCGTTGGACACCGTGGGACAACGTGGGACAACGTGGGACAACGTGGGACACCGTTGGACACCGTGGGACTCCGTTGGACACCGTTGGACACCGTGGGACACCGTTGGACACCGCTGGACATCGTTGGACACCGTGGGACAACGTGGGACAACGTGGGACAACGTGGGACAACGTGGGACAACGTCGGACAACGTGGGACAACGTGGGACACTGTTGGACATCGTTGGACATCGTTGGACACCGTTGGACACCGTGGGACAACGTGGGACAACGTGGGACAACGTGGGACAACGTGGGACAACGTGGGACAACGTAGGACAACGTGGGACAACGTGGGACACCGTTGGACATCGTTGGAAAACGTGGGAAATCGTGGGACAACGTGGGACAACGTGGGACAACGTGGGACAACGTGGGACACCGTTGGACACCGTGGGACTCCGTTGGACACCGTTGGACACCGTGGGACACCGTTGGACACCGCTGGACATCGTTGGACACCGTGGGACAACGTGGGACAACGTGGGACAACGTGGGACAACGTGGGACAACGTGGGACAACGTGGGACAACGTGGGACACTGTTGGACATCGTTGGACACCGTGGGACAACGTGGGACAACGTGGGACACCGTGGGACACCGTTGGACACCGTTGGACATCGTTGGACACCGTGGGACAACGTGGGAAAACGTGGGACAACGTGGGACACCGTTGGACATCGTTGGACACCGTGGGACAACGTGGGACAACGTGGGACACCGTTGGACAACTTTGGACATCGTTGGACACCGTTGGACACCGTGGGACAACGTGGGACAACGTGGGACAACGTGGGACACCGTTGGACACCGTGGGACACCGTTGGACACCGCTGGACATCGTTGGACACCGTGGGACAACGTGGGACAACGTGGGACAACGTGGGACAACGTGGGACAACGTGGGACAACGTGGGACACTGTTGGACATCGTTGGACACCGTGGGACAACGTGGGACAACGTGGGACACCGTGGGACACCGTTGGACACCGTTGGACATCGTTGGACACCGTGGGACAACGTGGGAAAACGTGGGACAACGTGGGACACCGTTGGACATCGTTGGACACCGTGGGACAACGTGGGACAACGTGGGACACCGTTGGACAACTTTGGACATCGTTGGACACCGTTGGACACCGTGGGACAACGTGGGACAACGTGGGACAACGTGGGACAACCTGGGACAACGTGGGACAACGTGGGACAACGTGGGACACCGTTGGACATCGTGGGACACCGTTGGACACCGTTGGACATCGTTGGACATCGTTGGACATCGTTGGACACCGTTGGACACCGTTGGACACCGTTGGACACCGTTGGACATCGGTGGACATCGTGGGACACCGTTGGACACCGTTGGACATCGTTGGACACCGCGGGACACCGTGGGACAACGTGGGACAACGTGGGACAACGTGGGACACCGTTGGACACCGTTGGACATCGTTGGACAACGTGGGACAACGTGGGACAACGTGGGACAACGTGGGACACCGTTGGACATCCTTGGACACCGTGGGACACCGTGGGACAACGTGGGACAACGTGGGACAACGTGGGACACCGTTGGACATCGTTGGACAACGTGGGACATCGTGGGACAACGTGGGACAACGTGGGACAACGTGGGACAACGTGGGACAACGTGGGACAACGTAGGACAACGTGGGACAACGTGGGACAACGTGGGACAACGTGGGACAACGTGGGACACCGTTGGACATCGTTGGACACCGTGGGACAACGTGGGACAACGTGGGACACCGTGGGACACCGTTGGACACCGTTGGACATCGTGGGACAACGTGGGACAACGTGGGACAACGTGGGACAACGTGGGACACCGTTGGACATCGGTGGACATCGTGGGACACCGTTGGACATCGTTGGACACCGTGGGACAACGTGGGACAACGTGGGACAACGTGGGACAACGTGGGACAACGTGGGACAACGTGGGACAACGTGGGACACCGTTGGACATCGTGGGACACCGTTGGACACCGTTGGACATCGTTGGACATCGTTGGACATCGTTGGACACCGTTGGACACCGTTGGACACCGTTGGACACCGTTGGACATCGGTGGACATCGTGGGACAACGTGGGACAACGTGGGACAACGTGGGACAACGTGGGACAACGTGGGACAACGTGGGACAACGTGGGACATCGTGGGACACCGTTGGACATCGTTGGAAAACGTGGGACATCGTGGGACAACGTGGGACAACGTGGGACAACGTGGGACACCGTTGGACACCGTGGGACTCCGTTGGACACCGTTGGACACCGTTGGACAACGTGGGACACCGTTGGGCATCGTTGGACACCGTGGGACAACGTGGGACAACGTGGGACAACGTGGGACAACGTGGGACAACGTGGGACAACGTGGGACAACGTGGGACAACGTGGGACACCGTTGGACATCGTGGGACACCGTTGGACACCGTTGGACATCGTTGGACATCGTTGGACATCGTTGGACACCGTTGGACACCGTTGGACACCGTTGGACACCGTTGGACATCGGTGGACATCGTGGGACAACGTGGGACAACGTGGGACAACGTGGGACAACGTGGGACAACGTGGGACAACGTGGGACAACGTGGGACAACGTGGGACACCGTTGGACATCGTTGGAAAACGTGGGACATCGTGGGACAACGTGGGACAACGTGGGACAACGTGGGACACCGTTGGACACCGTGGGACTCCGTTGGACACCGTTGGACACCGTGGGACACCGTTGGACACCGCTGGACATCGTTGGACACCGTGGGACAACGTGGGACAACGTGGGACAACGTGGGACAACGTGGGACAACGTGGGACAAAGTGGGACAACGTGGGACACTGTTGGACATCGTTGGACACCGTGGGACAACGTGGGACAACGTGGGACACCGTGGGACACCGTTGGACACCGTTGGACATCGTTGGACACCGTGGGACAACGTGGGAAAACGTGGGACAACGTGGGACACCGTTGGACATCGTTGGACACCGTGGGACAACGTGGGACAACGTGGGACACCGTTGGACAACTTTGGACATCGTTGGACACCGTTGGACACCGTGGGACAACGTGGGACAACGTGGGACAACGTGGGACACCGTTGGACACCGTGGGACTCCGTTGGACACCGTTGGACACCGTGGGACACCGTTGGACACCGCTGGACATCGTTGGACACCGTGGGACAACGTGGGACAACGTGGGACAACGTGGGACAACGTGGGACAACGTCGGACAACGTGGGACAACGTGGGACACTGTTGGACATCGTTGGACATCGTTGGACACCGTTGGACACCGTGGGACAACGTGGGACAACGTGGGACAACGTGGGACAACGTGGGACAACGTGGGACAACGTAGGACAACGTGGGACAACGTGGGACACCGTTGGACATCGTTGGAAAACGTGGGACATCGTGGGACAACGTGGGACAACGTGGGACAACGTGGGACAACGTGGGACACCGTTGGACACCGTGGGACTCCGTTGGACACCGTTGGACACCGTGGGACACCGTTGGACACCGCTGGACATCGTTGGACACCGTGGGACAACGTGGGACAACGTGGGACAACGTGGGACAACGTGGGACAACGTGGGACAACGTGGGACAACGTGGGACACTGTTGGACATCGTTGGACACCGTGGGACAACGTGGGACAACGTGGGACACCGTGGGACACCGTTGGACACCGTTGGACATCGTTGGACACCGTGGGACAACGTGGGAAAACGTGGGACAACGTGGGACACCGTTGGACATCGTTGGACACCGTGGGACAACGTGGGACAACGTGGGACACCGTTGGACAACTTTGGACATCGTTGGACACCGTTGGACACCGTGGGACAACGTGGGACAACGTGGGACAACGTGGGACACCGTTGGACACCGTGGGACACCGTTGGACACCGCTGGACATCGTTGGACACCGTGGGACAACGTGGGACAACGTGGGACAACGTGGGACAACGTGGGACAACGTGGGACAACGTGGGACACTGTTGGACATCGTTGGACACCGTGGGACAACGTGGGACAACGTGGGACACCGTGGGACACCGTTGGACACCGTTGGACATCGTTGGACACCGTGGGACAACGTGGGAAAACGTGGGACAACGTGGGACACCGTTGGACATCGTTGGACACCGTGGGACAACGTGGGACAACGTGGGACACCGTTGGACAACTTTGGACATCGTTGGACACCGTTGGACACCGTGGGACAACGTGGGACAACGTGGGACAACGTGGGACAACGTGGGACAACGTGGGACAACGTGGGACAACGTGGGACACCGTTGGACATCGTGGGACACCGTTGGACACCGTTGGACATCGTTGGACATCGTTGGACATCGTTGGACACCGTTGGACACCGTTGGACACCGTTGGACACCGTTGGACATCGGTGGACATCGTGGGACACCGTTGGACACCGTTGGACATCGTTGGACACCGCTGGACACCGTGGGACAACGTGGGACAACGTGGGACAACGTGGGACACCGTTGGACACCGTTGGACATCGTTGGACAACGTGGGACAACGTGGGACAACGTGGGACAACGTGGGACACCGTTGGACATCCTTGGACACCGTGGGACAACGTGGGACAACGTGGGACAACGTGGGACAACGTGGGACACCGTTGGACATCGTTGGACAACGTGGGACATCGTGGGACAACGTGGGACAACGTGGGACAACGTGGGACAACGTGGGACAACGTGGGACAACGTAGGACAACGTGGGACAACGTGGGACAACGTGGGACAACGTGGGACAACGTGGGACACCGTTGGACATCGTTGGACACCGTGGGACAACGTGGGACAACGTGGGACACCGTGGGACACCGTTGGACACCGTTGGACATCGTGGGACAACGTGGGACAACGTGGGACAACGTGGGACAACGTGGGACACCGTTGGACATCGGTGGACATCGTGGGACACCGTTGGACATCGTTGGACACCGTGGGACAACGTGGGACAACGTGGGACACCGTGGGACACCGTTGGACACCGTTGGACATCGTTGGACACCGTGGGACAACGTGGGAAAACGTGGGACAACGTGGGACACCGTTGGACATCGTTGGACACCGTGGGACAACGTGGGACAACGTGGGACACCGTTGGACACCTTTGGACATCGTTGGACACCGTTGGACACCGTGGGACAACGTGGGACAACGAGGGACAACGTGGGACAACGTGGGACAACGTGGGACAACGTGGGACAACGTGGGACACCGTTGGACATCGTGGGACACCGTTGGACACCGTTGGACATCGTTGGACATCGTTGGACATCGTTGGACACCGTTGGACACCGTTGGACACCGTTGGACACCGTTGGACATCGGTGGACATCGTGGGACACCGTTGGACACCGTTGGACATCGTTGGACACCGCTGGACACCGTGGGACAACGTGGGACAACGTGGGACAACGTGGGACACCGTTGGACACCGTTGGACATCGTTGGACAACGTGGGACAACGTGGGACAACGTGGGACAACGTGGGACACCGTTGGACATCGTTGGACACCGTGGGACAACGTGGGACAACGTGGGACAACGTGGGACAACGTGGGACACCGTTGGACATCGTGGGACAACGTGGGACATCGTGGGACAACGTGGGACAACGTGGGACAACGTGGGACAACGTGGGACAACGTGGGACAACGTGGGACAACGTGGGACAACGTGGGACAACGTGGGACAACGTGGGACAACGTGGGACACCGTTGGACATCGTTGGACACCGTGGGACAACGTGGGACAACGTGGGACACCGTGGGACACCGTTGGACACCGTTGGACATCGTGGGACAACGTGGGACACCGTGGGACAACGTGGGACAACGTGGGACACCGTTGGACATCGGTGGACATCGTGGGACACCGTTGGACACCGTTGGACATCGTTGGACACCGTTGGACACCGTGGGACAACGTGGGACAACGTGGGACAACGTGGGACACCGTTGGACATCGTTGGACACCTTTGGACACCGTGGGACAACGTGGGACAACGTGGGACAACGTGGGACAACGTGGGACAACGTGGGACAACGTGGGACAACGTGGGACAACGTGGGACAACGTAGGACAACGTGGGACAACGTGGGACACCGTTGGACATCGTTGGACAACGTGGGACATCGTTGGACACCGTTGGACACCGTGGGACAACGTGGGACAACGTGGGACAACGTGGGACAACGTGGGACAACGTGGGACAACGTGGGACAACGTGGGACAACGTGGGACAACGTGGGACATCGTGGGACAACGTGGGACAACGTGGGACAACGTGGGACAACGTGGGACACCGTTGGACAACGTGGGACACCGTTGGACATCGTTGGACACCGTGGGACAACGTGGGACAACGTGGGACAACGTGGGACACCGTTGGACACCGTTGGACATCGTTGGACATCGTTGGACATCGTGGGACACCGTTGGACATCGTTGGACATCGTTGGACACCGTTGGACATCGTTGGACATCGTTGGACATCGTTGGACACCGTTGGACACCGTTGGACACCGTTGGACACCGTTGGACATCGGTGGACATCGTGGGACACCGTTGGACACCGTTGGACATCGTTGGACACCGTTGGACACCGTGGGACAACGTGGGACAACGTGGGACAACGTGGGACAACGTGGGACAACGTGGGACAACGTGGGACAACGTGGGACAACGTGGGACAACGTGGGACACCGTTGAACACCGTGGGACACCGTTGGACAACGTGGGACAACGTGGGACAACGTGGGACAACGTGGGACACCGTTGGACACCGTGGGACACCGTTGGACACCGTTGGACATCGTTGGACACCGTGGGACAACGTGGGACAACGTGGAAAACGTGGGACAACGTGGGAAAACGTGGGACACCGTTGGACATCGTTGGACACCGTGGGACAACGTGGGACAACGTGGGACACCGTTGGACACCGTTGGACATCGTTGGACACCGTTGGACACCGTGGGACAACGTGGGACAACGTGGGACAACGTGGGACAACGTGGGACAACGTGGGACAACGTGGGACAACGTGGGACACCGTTGGACACCGTGGGACACCGTTGGACACCGTTGGACATCGTTGGACATCGTTGGACATCGTTGGACACCGTTGGACACCGTTGGACACCGTTGGACACCGTTGGACATCGGTGGACATCGTGGGACACCGTTGGACACCGTTGGACATCGTTGGACACCGTTGGACACCGTGGGACAACGTGGGACAACGTGGGACAACGTGGGACAACGTGGGACAACGTGGGACAACGTGGGACAACGTGTGACACGGTTGGACACCGTTGGACATCGTTGGACACCGTTGGACACCGTGGGACAACGTGGGAAACCATGGAACAACGTGGGACAACGTGGGACAACGTGGGACAACGTGGGACAACGTGGGACACCGTTGGACACCGTTGGACACGGTGGGACAACGTGGGACAACGTGGGACACCGTTGGACACCGTTGGACACCGTTGGACATCGTTGGACATCGTTGGACACCGTTGGACACCGTTGGACACCGTTGGACACCGTGGGACATCGCTGGACACCGTTGGACATCGTTGGACATCGTTGGACATCGTTGGACACCGTGGGACACCGTTGGACACCGTTGGACATCGTTGGACATCGTTGGACACCGTTGGACATCGTTGGACACCGTTGGACATCGTTGGACATCGTTGGACATCGTTGGACACCGTGGGACACCGTTGGACACCGTTGGACATCGTTGGACATCGTTGGACACCGTTGGACATCGTTGGACACCGTTGGACATCGTTGGACATCGTGGGACACCGTTGGACGACGTTGGACATCGTTGGACATCGTTGGACATCGTTGGACAACGTGGGACAACGTGGGACAACGTGGGACAACGTGGGACAACGTGGGACAACGTGGGACAACGTGAGACAACGTGGGACACCGTTGGACATCGTTGGACATCGTGGGACACCGTTGGACATCGTTGGACACCGTTGGACACCGTTGGACACCGTTGGACACTGTTGGACACCGTTGGACACCGTTGGACACCGTTGGACACCGTTGGACACCGTTGGACACCGTTGGACATCGTTGGACATCGTTGGACATCGTTGGACACCGTTGGACATCGTTGGACATCGTTGGACACCGTTGGACACCGTTGGACACCGTTGGACACCGTTGGACACCGTTGGACACCGTTGGACACCGTGGGACAACGTGGGACAACGTGGGACAACGTGGGACACCGTTGGACATCGTTGGACACCGTGGGACAACGTGGGACAACGTGGGACAACGTGGGACAACGTGGGACACCGTTGGACATCGTTGGACACCGTGGGACAACGTGGGACAACGTGGGACAACGTGGGACAACGTGGGACAACGTGGGACATCGTGGGACAACGTGGGACAACGTGGGACAACGTGGGACACCGTTGGACAACGTGGGACACCGTTGGGCATCGTTGGACACCGTGGGACAACGTGGGACAACGTGGGACAACGTGGGACAACGTGGGACAACGTGGGACAACGTGGGACAACGTGGGACAACGTGGGACACCGTTGGACATCGTGGGACACCGTTGGACACCGTTGGACATCGTTGGACATCGTTGGACATCGTTGGACACCGTTGGACACCGTTGGACACCGTTGGACACCGTTGGACATCGGTGGACATCGTGGGACAACGTGGGACAACGTGGGACAACGTGGGACAACGTGGGACAACGTGGGACAACGTGGGACAACGTGGGACAACGTGGGACACCGTTGGACAACGCTGGACACCGTAGGACAACGTGGGACAACGTGGGACATCGTTGGACACCGTGGGACAACGTGGGACATCGTGGGACAACGTGGGACAACGTGGGACAACGTGGGACAACGTGGGACAACGTGGGACAACGTGGGACAACGTGGGACAACGTGGGACAACGTGGGACAAAGTGGGACACCGTTGGACATCGTTGGACACCGTGGGACAACGTGGGACAACGTGGGACAACGTGGGACAACGTGGGACACTGCTGGACACCGTTGGACATCGTTGGACACCGTTGGACACCGTGGGACAACGTGGGACAACGTGGGACAACGTGGGACAACGTGGGACAACGTGGGACAACGTGGGACAACGTGGGACAACGTGGGACACCGTTGGACATCGTTGGACAACGTGGGACATCGTGGGACAACGTGGGACAACGTGGGACAACGTGGGACAACGTGGGACACCGTTGGACACCGTTGGACATCGTTGGACACCGTTGGACACCGTGGGACAACGTGGGACAACGTGGGACAACGTGGGACAACGTGGGACAACGTGGGACAACGTAGGACAACGTGGGACAACGTGGGACACCGTTGGACATCGTTGGAAAACGTGGGACATCGTGGGACAACGTGGGACAACGTGGGACAACGTGGGACAACGTGGGACACCGTTGGACACCGTGGGACTCCGTTGGACACCGTTGGACACCGTGGGACACCGTTGGACACCGCTGGACATCGTTGGACACCGTGGGACAACGTGGGACAACGTGGGACAACGTGGGACAACGTGGGACAACGTGGGACAACGTGGGACAACGTGGGACACTGTTGGACATCGTTGGACACCGTGGGACAACGTGGGACAACGTGGGACACCGTGGGACACCGTTGGACACCGTTGGACATCGTTGGACACCGTGGGACAACGTGGGAAAACGTGGGACAACGTGGGACACCGTTGGACATCGTTGGACACCGTGGGACAACGTGGGACAACGTGGGACACCGTTGGACAACGTTGGACATCGTTGGACACCGTGGGACACCGTGGGACAACGTGGGACAACGTGGGACAACGTGGGACACCGTTGGACACCGTGGGACTCCGTTGGACACCGTTGGACACCGTGGGACACCGTTGGACACCGCTGGACATCGTTGGACACCGTGGGACAACGTGGGACAACGTGGGACAACGTGGGACAACGTGGGACAACGTGGGACAACGTGGGACAACGTGGGACACTGTTGGACATCGTTGGACATCGTTGGACACCGTTGGACACCGTGGGACAACGTGGGACAACGTGGGACAACGTGGGACAACGTGGGACAACGTGGGACAACGTAGGACAACGTGGGACAACGTGGGACACCGTTGGACATCGTTGGAAAACGTGGGACATCGTGGGACAACGTGGGACAACGTGGGACAACGTGGGACAACGTGGGACACCGTTGGACACCGTGGGACTCCGTTGGACACCGTTGGACACCGTGGGACACCGTTGGACACCGCTGGACATCGTTGGACACCGTGGGACAACGTGGGACAACGTGGGACAACGTGGGACAACGTGGGACAACGTGGGACAACGTGGGACAACGTGGGACACTGTTGGACATCGTTGGACACCGTGGGACAACGTGGGACAACGTGGGACACCGTGGGACACCGTTGGACACCGTTGGACATCGTTGGACACCGTGGGACAACGTGGGAAAACGTGGGACAACGTGGGACACCGTTGGACATCGTTGGACACCGTGGGACAACGTGGGACAACGTGGGACACCGTTGGACAACTTTGGACATCGTTGGACACCGTTGGACACCGTGGGACAACGTGGGACAACGTGGGACAACGTGGGACACCGTTGGACACCGTGGGACTCCGTTGGACACCGTTGGACACCGTGGGACACCGTTGGACACCGCTGGACATCGTTGGACACCGTGGGACAACGTGGGACAACGTGGGACAACGTGGGACAACGTGGGACAACGTGGGACAACGTGGGACAACGTGGGACACTGTTGGACATCGTTGGACACCGTGGGACAACGTGGGACAACGTGGGACACCGTGGGACACCGTTGGACACCGTTGGACATCGTTGGACACCGTGGGACAACGTGGGAAAACGTGGGACAACGTGGGACACCGTTGGACATCGTTGGACACCGTGGGACAACGTGGGACAACGTGGGACACCGTTGGACAACGTTGGACATCGTTGGACACCGTTGGACACCGTGGGACAACGTGGGACAACGTGGGACAACGTGGGACAACGTGGGACAACGTGGGACAACGTGGGACAACGTGGGACACCGTTGGACATCGTGGGACACCGTTGGACACCGTTGGACATCGTTGGACATCGTTGGACATCGTTGGACACCGTTGGACACCGTTGGACACCGTTGGACACCGTTGGACATCGGTGGACATCGTGGGACACCGTTGGACACCGTTGGACATCGTTGGACACCGCTGGACACCGTGGGACAACGTGGGACAACGTGGGACAACGTGGGACACCGTTGGACACCGTTGGACATCGTTGGACAACGTGGGACAACGTGGGACAACGTGGGACAACGTGGGACACCGTTGGACATCCTTGGACACCGTGGGACAACGTGGGACAACGTGGGACAACGTGGGACAACGTGGGACACCGTTGGACATCGTTGGACAACGTGGGACATCGTGGGACAACGTGGGACAACGTGGGACAACGTGGGACAACGTGGGACAACGTGGGACGACGTAGGACAACGTGGGACAACGTGGGACAACGTGGGACAACGTGGGACAACGTGGGACACCGTTGGACATCGTTGGACACCGTGGGACAACGTGGGACAACGTGGGACACCGTGGGACACCGTTGGACACCGTTGGACATCGTGGGACAACGTGGGACAACGTGGGACAACGTGGGACAACGTGGGACACCGTTGGACATCGGTGGACATCGTGGGACACCGTTGGACACCGTTGGACATCGTTGGACACCGTTGGACACCGTGGGACACCGTTGGACATCGTTGGACACCGTTGGACACCGTTGGACATCGTTGGACATCGTTGGACATCGTTGGACACCGTTGGACACCGTTGGACACCGTGGGACAACGTGGGACACCGTGGGACACCGTTGGACACCGTTGGACATCGTTGGACACCGCTGGACACCGTGGGACAACGTGGGACAACGTGGGACAACGTGGGACACCGTTGGACACCGTTGGACATCGTTGGACAACGTGGGACAACGTGGGACAACGTGGGACAACGTGGGACACCGTTGGACATCCTTGGACACCGTGGGACAACGTGGGACAACGTGGGACAACGTGGGACAACGTGGGACACCGTTGGACATCGTTGGACAACGTGGGACATCGTGGGACAACGTGGGACAACGTGGGACAACGTGGGACAACGTGGGACACCGTTGGACATCGTTGGACACCGTGGGACAACGTGGGACAACGTGGGACACCGTGGGACATCGTTGGACATCGTTGGACATCGTTGGACACCGTTGGACATCGTTGGACATCGTTGGACACCGTTGGACACCGTTGGACACCGTTGGACACCGTTGGACACCGTTGGACACCGTTGGACATCGTTGGACATCGTTGGACATCGTTGGACACCGTTGGACACCGTTGGACATCGTTGGACACCATTGGACACCGTGGGAAACCATGGAACAACGTGGGACAACGTGGGACAACGTGGGACAACGTGGGACAACGTGGGACACCGTTGGACACCGTTGGACACCGTTGGACATCGGTGGACATCGGTGGACATCGTGGGACACCGTTGGACACCGTTGGACATCGTTGGACACCGCTGGACACCGTGGGACAACATGGGACAACGTGGGACAACGTGGGACACCGTTGGACACCGTTGGACATCGTTGGACAACGTGGGACAACGTGGGACAACGTGGGACAACGTGGGACACCGTGGGACATCGTTGGACACCGTGGGACAACGTGGGACAACGTGGGACAACGTGGGACAACGTGGGACACCGTTGGACATCGTTGGACAACGTGGGACATCGTGGGACAACGTGGGACAACGTGGGACAACGTGGGACAACGTGGGACAACGTGGGACAACGTGGGACAACGTGGGACAACGTGGGACAACGTGGGACAACGTGGGACAACGTGGGACAACGTGGGACAACGTGGGACAACGTGGGACACCGTTGGACATCGTCGGACACCGTGGGACAACGTGGGACAACGTGGGACACCGTTGGACACCGTTGGACACCGTTGGACAACGTGGGACAACGTGGGACAACGTGGGACAACGTGGGACACCGTTGGACATCGTTGGACACCGTGGGACAACGTGGGACAACGTGGGACAACGTGGGACAACGTGGGACAACGTGGGACAACGTGGGACAACGTGGGACAACGTGGGACAACGTGGGACAACGTGGGACAACGTGGGACAACGTGGGACATCGGTGGACATCGTGGGACACCGTTGGACACCGTTGGACATCGTTGGACACCGTTGGACACCGTGGGACAACGTGGGACAACGTGGGACAACGTGGGACAACGTGGGACAACGTGGGACAACGTGGGACAACGTGGGACAACGTGGGACAACGTGGGACACCGTCGGACACCGTTGGACAACGTGGGACAACGTGGGACAACGTGGGACAACGTGGGACAACGTGGGACAACGTGGGACACCGTTGGACATCGTTGGACACCGTGGGACAACGTGGGACACCGTTGGACATCGTTGGACACCGTGGGACAACGTGGGACAACGTGGGACAACGTGGGACAACGTGGGACACCGCTGGACACCGTTGGACATCGTTGGACACCGTTGGACACCGTGGGACAACGTGGGACAACGTGGGACAACGTGGGACAACGTGGGACAACGTGGGACAACGTAGGACAACGTGGGACAACGTGGGACACCGTTGGACATCGTTGGACAACGTGGGACATCGTGGGACAACGTGGGACAACGTGGGACAACGTGGGACAACGTGGGACACCGTTGGACACCGTTGGACATCGTTGGACACCGTTGGACACCGTGGGACAACGTGGGACAACGTGGGACAACGTGGGACAACGTGGGACAACGTGGGACAACGTAGGACAACGTGGGACAACGTGGGACACCGTTGGACATCGTTGGACAACGTGGGACATCGTGGGACAACGTGGGACAACGTGGGACAACGTGGGACAACGTGGGACACCGTTGGACACCGTGGGACACCGTTGGACACCGTTGGACACCGTGGGACACCGTTGGACATCGTTGGACACCGTGGGACAACGTGGGAAAACGTGGGACAACGTGGGACACCGTTGGACATCGTTGGACACCGTGGGACAACGTGGGACAACGTGGATCACCGTTGGACAACTTTGGACATCGTTGGACACCGTTGGACACCGTGGGACAACGTGGGACAACGTGGGACAACGTGGGACAACGTGGGACAACGTGGGACAACGTGGGACAACGTGGGACAACGTGGGACAACGTGGGACACCGTTGGACATCGTGGGACACCGTTGGACACCGTTGGACATCGTTGGACATCGTTGGACATCGTTGGACACCGTTGGACACCGTTGGACACCGTTGGACACCGTTGGACATCGGTGGACATCGTGGGACACCGTTGGACACCGTTGGACATCGTTGGACACCGCTGGACACCGTGGGACAACGTGGGACAACGTGGGACAACGTGGGACACCGTTGGACACCGTTGGACACCGTTGGACACCGTTGGACATCGTTGGACATCGTTGGACATCGTTGGACACCGTTGGACACCGTTGGACATCGTTGGACACCATTGGACACCGTGGGACACCGTGGGACAACATGGGACAACGTGGGACAACGTGGGACAACGTGGGACAACGTGGGACAACGTGGGACACCGTGGGACACCGTTGGACACCGTGGGACAACGTGGGACAACGTGGGACACCGTGGGACACCGTTGGACACCGTTGGACATCGTGGGACAACGTGGGACAACGTGGGACAACGTGGGACAACGTGGGACACCGTTGGACACCGTTGGACATCGTTGGACACCGTTGGACACCGTGGGACACCGTTGGACATCGTTGGACATCGTTGGACACCGTTGGACATCGCTGGACATCGTTGGACACCGTTGGACACCGTTGGACACCGTTGGACACCGTTGGACACCGTTGGACACCGTTGGACACCGTTGGACACCGTTGGACATCGTTGGACATCGTTGGACATCGTTGGACACAGTTGGACATCGTTGGACATCGTTGGACACCGTTGGACACCGTTGGACACCGTTGGACACCGTTGGACACCGTTGGACACCGTTGGACACCGTTGGACATCGTTGGACATCGTTGGACATCGTTGGACACCGTTGGACACCGTTGGACACCGTTGGACATCGTTGGACACCATTGGACACCGTGGGACAACGTGGGAAACCATGGAACAACGTGGGACAACGTGGGACAACGTGGGACAACGTGGGACAACGTGGGACACCGTTGGACACCGTTGGACACGGTGGGACAACGTGGGACAACGTGGGACACCGTTGGACACCGTTGGACATCGTTGGACATCGTTGGACACCGTTGGACACCGTTGGACACCGTTGGACACCGTGGGACATCGCTGGACACCGTTGGACATCGTTGGACATCGTTGGACATCGTTGGACACCGTGGGACACCGTTGGACACCGTTGGACATCGTTGGACATCGTTGGACACCGTTGGACATCGTTGGACACCGTTGGACATCGTTGGACATCGTTGGACATCGTTGGACACCGTGGGACACCGTTGGACACCGTTGGACATCGTTGGACATCGTTGGACACCGTTGGACATCGTTGGACACCGTTGGACACCGTTGGACATCGTGGGACACCGTTGGACGACGTTGGACATCGTTGGACATCGTTGGACATCGTTGGACAACGTGGGACAACGTGGGACAACGTGGGACAACGTGGGACAACGTGGGACAACGTGGGACAACGTGAGACAACGTGGGACACCGTTGGACATCGTTGGACATCGTGGGACACCGTTGGACATCGTTGGACACCGTTGGACACCGTTGGACACCGTTGGACACTGTTGGACACCGTTGGACACCGTTGGACACCGTTGGACACCGTTGGACACCGTTGGACACCGTTGGACATCGTTGGACATCGTTGGACATCGTTGGACACCGTTGGACATCGTTGGACATCGTTGGACACCGTTGGACACCGTTGGACACCGTTGGACACCGTTGGACACCGTTGGACACCGTTGGACACCGTGGGACAACGTGGGACAACGTGGGACAACGTGGGACACCGTTGGACATCGTTGGACACCGTGGGACAACGTGGGACAACGTGGGACAACGTGGGACAACGTGGGACACCGTTGGACATCGTTGGACACCGTGGGACAACGTGGGACAACGTGGGACAACGTGGGACAACGTGGGACAACGTGGGACAACGTGGGACAACGTGGGACATCGTGGGACAACGTGGGACAACGTGGGACAACGTGGGACAACGTGGGACACCGTTGGACAACGTGGGACACCGTTGGGCATCGTTGGACACCGTGGGACAACGTGGGACAACGTGGGACAACGTGGGACAACGTGGGACAACGTGGGACAACGTGGGACAACGTGGGACACCGTTGGACATCGTGGGACACCGTTGGACACCGTTGGACATCGTTGGACATCGTTGGACATCGTTGGACACCGTTGGACACCGTTGGACACCGTTGGACACCGTTGGACATCGGTGGACATCGTGGGACAACGTGGGACAACGTGGGACAACGTGGGACAACGTGGGACAACGTGGGACAACGTGGGACAACGTGGGACAACGTGGGACACCGTTGGACAACGCTGGACACCGTAGGACAACGTGGGACAACGTGGGACATCGTTGGACACCGTGGGACAACGTGGGACATCGTGGGACAACGTGGGACAACGTGGGACAACGTGGGACAACGTGGGACAACGTGGGACAACGTGGGACAACGTGGGACAACGTGGGACAACGTGGGACAACGTGGGACACCGTGGGACAACGTGGATCACCGTTGGACAACTTTGGACATCGTTGGACACCGTTGGACACCGTGGGACAACGTGGGACAACGTGGGACAACGTGGGACAACGTGGGACAACGTGGGACAACGTGGGACAACGTGGGACAAAGTGGGACAACGTGGGACACCGTTGGACATCGTGGGACACCGTTGGACACCGTTGGACATCGTTGGACATCGTTGGACATCGTTGGACACCGTTGGACACCGTTGGACACCGTTGGACACCGTTGGACATCGGTGGACATCGTGGGACACCGTTGGACACCGTTGGACATCGTTGGACACCGCTGGACACCGTGGGACAACGTGGGACAACGTGGGACAACGTGGGACACCGTTGGACACCGTTGGACACCGTTGGACACCGTTGGACATCGTTGGACATCGTTGGACATCGTTGGACACCGTTGGACACCGTTGGACATCGTTGGACACCATTGGACACCGTGGGACACCGTGGGACAACATGGGACAACGTGGGACAACGTGGGACAACGTGGGACAACGTGGGACAACGTGGGACACCGTTGGACATCGTTGGACACCGTGGGACAACGTGGGACAACGTGGGACACCGTGGGACACCGTTGGACACCGTTGGACATCGTGGGACAACGTGGGACAACGTGGGACAACGTGGGACAACGTGGGACACCGTTGGACACCGTTGGACATCGTTGGACACCGTTGGACACCGTGGGACACCGTTGGACATCGTTGGACATCGTTGGACACCGTTGGACATCGTTGGACATCGTTGGACATCGTTGGACACCGTTGGACACCGTTGGACACCGTTGGACACCGTTGGACACCGTTGGACACCGTTGGACACCGTTGGACACCGTTGGACATCGTTGGACATCGTTGGACACAGTTGGACATCGTTGGACATCGTTGGACACCGTTGGACACCGTTGGACACCGTTGGACACCGTTGGACACCGTTGGACACCGTTGGACACCGTTGGACATCGTTGGACATCGTTGGACATCGTTGGACACCGTTGGACACCGTTGGACACCGTTGGACATCGTTGGACACCATTGGACACCGTGGGACAACGTGGGAAACCATGGAACAACGTGGGACAACGTGGGACAACGTGGGACAACGTGGGACAACGTGGGACACCGTTGGACACCGTTGGACACGGTGGGACAACGTGGGACAACGTGGGACACCGTTGGACACCGTTGGACATCGTTGGACATCGTTGGACACCGTTGGACACCGTTGGACACCGTTGGACACCGTGGGACATCGCTGGACACCGTTGGACATCGTTGGACACCGTTGGACATCGTTGGACACCGTGGGACACCGTTGGACACCGTTGGACATCGTTGGACATCGTTGGACACCGTTGGACATCGTTGGACACCGTTGGACATCGTTGGACATCGTTGGACATCGTTGGACACCGTGGGACACCGTTGGACACCGTTGGACATCGTTGGACATCGTTGGACACCGTTGGACATCGTTGGACACCGTTGGACATCGTTGGACATCGTGGGACACCGTTGGACGACGTTGGACATCGTTGGACATCGTGGGACACCGTTGGACAACGTGGGACAACGTGGGACAACGTGGGACAACGTGGGACAACGTGGGACAACGTGGGACAACGTGAGACAACGTGGGACACCGTTGGACATCGTTGGACATCGTGGGACACCGTTGGACATCGTTGGACACCGTTGGACACCGTTGGACACCGTTGGACACTGTTGGACACCGTTGGACACCGTTGGACACCGTTGGACACCGTTGGACACCGTTGGACACCGTTGGACATCGTTGGACATCGTTGGACATCGTTGGACACCGTTGGACATCGTTGGACATCGTTGGACACCGTTGGACACCGTTGGACACCGTTGGACACCGTTGGACACCGTTGGACACCGTTGGACACCGTGGGACAACGTGGGACAACGTGGGACAACGTGGGACACCGTTGGACATCGTTGGACACCGTGGGACAACGTGGGACAACGTGGGACAACGTGGGACAACGTGGGACACCGTTGGACATCGTTGGACACCGTGGGACAACGTGGGACAACGTGGGACAACGTGGGACAACGTGGGACAACGTGGGACATCGTGGGACAACGTGGGACAACGTGGGACAACGTGGGACAACGTGGGACACCGTTGGACAACGTGGGACACCGTTGGACATCGTTGGACACCGTGGGACAACGTGGGACAACGTGGGACAACGTGGGACAACGTGGGACAACGTGGGACAACGTGGGACAACGTGGGACACCGTTGGACATCGTGGGACACCGTTGGACACCGTTGGACATCGTTGGACATCGTTGGACATCGTTGGACACCGTTGGACACCGTTGGACACCGTTGGACACCGTTGGACATCGGTGGACATCGTGGGACAACGTGGGACAACGTGGGACAACGTGGGACAACGTGGGACAACGTGGGACAACGTGGGACAACGTGGGACAACGTGGGACACCGTTGGACAACGCTGGACACCGTGGGACAACGTGGGACAACGTGGGACATCGTTGGACACCGTGGGACAACGTGGGACATCGTGGGACAACGTGGGACAACGTGGGACAACGTGGGACAACGTGGGACAACGTGGGACAACGTGGGACAACGTGGGACAACGTGGGACAACGTGGGACAACGTGGGACACCGTTGGACATCGTTGGACACCGTGGGACAACGTGGGACAACGTGGGACAACGTGGGACAACGTGGGACACCGCTGGACACCGTTGGACATCGTTGGACACCGTTGGACACCGTGGGACAACGTGGGACAACGTGGGACAACGTGGGACAACGTGGGACAACGTGGGACAACGTGGGACAACGTGGGACACCGTTGGACATCGTTGGACAACGTGGGACATCGTGGGACAACGTGGGACAACGTGGGACAACGTGGGACAACGTGGGACACCGTTGGACACCGTTGGACATCGTTGGACACCGTTGGACACCGTGGGACAACGTGGGACAACGTGGGACAACGTGGGACACCGTGGGACAACGTGGGACAACGTGGGACAACGTGGGACAACGTGGGACAACGTGGGACAACGTGGGACAACGTGGGACACTGTTGGACATCGTTGGACACCGTGGGACAACGTGGGACAACGTGGGACACCGTGGGACACCGTTGGACACCGTTGGACATCGTTGGACACCGTGGGACAACGTGGGAAAACGTGGGACAACGTGGGACACCGTTGGACATCGTTGGACACCGTGGGACAACGTGGGACAACGTGGGACACCGTTGGACAACTTTGGACATCGTTGGACACCGTTGGACACCGTGGGACAACGTGGGACAACGTGGGACAACGTGGGACACCGTTGGACACCGTGGGACACCGTTGGACACCGTTGGACACCGTGGGACACCGTTGGACACCGCTGGACATCGTTGGACACCGTGGGACAACGTGGGACAACGTGGGACAACGTGGGACAACGTGGGACAACGTGGGACAACGTGGGACAACGTGGGACACTGTTGGACATCGTTGGACATCGTTGGACACCGTTGGACACCGTGGGACAACGTGGGACAACGTGGGACAACGTGGGACAACGTGGGACAACGTGGGACAACGTAGGACAACGTGGGACAACGTGGGACACCGTTGGACATCGTTGGAAAACGTGGGACATCGTGGGACAACGTGGGACAACGTGGGACAACGTGGGACAACGTGGGACACCGTTGGACACCGTGGGACTCCGTTGGACACCGTTGGACACCGTGGGACACCGTTGGACACCGCTGGACATCGTTGGACACCGTGGGACAACGTGGGACAACGTGGGACAACGTGGGACAACGTGGGACAACGTGGGACAACGTGGGACAACGTGGGACACTGTTGGACATCGTTGGACACCGTGGGACAACGTGGGACAACGTGGGACACCGTGGGACACCGTTGGACACCGTTGGACATCTTTGGACACCGTGGGACAACGTGGGAAAACGTGGGACAACGTGGGACACCGTTGGACATCGTTGGACACCGTGGGACAACGTGGGACAACGTGGGACACCGTTGGACAACTTTGGACATCGTTGGACACCGTTGGACACCGTGGGACAACGTGGGACAACGTGGGACAACGTGGGACACCGTTGGACACCGTGGGACTCCGTTGGACACCGTTGGACACCGTGGGACACCGTTGGACACCGCTGGACATCGTTGGACACCGTGGGACAACGTGGGACAACGTGGGACAACGTGGGACAACGTGGGACAACGTGGGACAACGTGGGACAACGTGGGACACTGTTGGACATCGTTGGACACCGTGGGACAACGTGGGACAACGTGGGACACCGTGGGACACCGTTGGACACCGTTGGACATCGTTGGACACCGTGGGACAACGTGGGAAAACGTGGGACAACGTGGGACACCGTTGGACATCGTTGGACACCGTGGGACAACGTGGGACAACGTGGGACACCGTTGGACAACTTTGGACATCGTTGGACACCGTTGGACACCGTGGGACAACGTGGGACAACGTGGGACAACGTGGGACAACGTGGGACAACGTGGGACAACGTGGGACAACGTGGGACACCGTTGGACATCGTGGGACACCGTTGGACACCGTGGGACATCGTTGGACATCGTTGGACATCGTTGGACACCGTTGGACACCGTTGGACACCGTTGGACACCGTTGGACATCGGTGGACATCGTGGGACACCGTTGGACACCGTTGGACATCGTTGGACACCGCTGGACACCGTGGGACAACGTGGGACAACGTGGGACAACGTGGGACACCGTTGGACACCGTTGGACATCGTTGGACAACGTGGGACAACGTGGGACAACGTGGGACAACGTGGGACACCGTTGGACATCCTTGGACACCGTGGGACAACGTGGGACAACGTGGGACAACGTGGGACAACGTGGGACACCGTTGGACATCGTTGGACAACGTGGGACATCGTGGGACAACGTGGGACAACGTGGGACAACGTGGGACAACGTGGGACAACGTAGGACAACGTGGGACAACGTGGGACAACGTGGGACAACGTGGGACAACGTGGGACACCGTTGGACATCCTTGGACACCGTGGGACAACGTGGGACAACGTGGGACAACGTGGGACAACGTGGGACACCGTTGGACATCGTTGGACAACGTGGGACATCGTGGGACAACGTGGGACAACGTGGGACAACGTGGGACAACGTGGGACACCGTTGGACATCGTTGGACACCGTGGGACAACGTGGGACAACGTGGGACACCGTGGGACATCGTTGGACATCGTTGGACATCGTTGGACACCGTTGGACATCGTTGGACATCGTTGGACACCGTTGGACACCGTTGGACACCGTTGGACACCGTTGGACACCGTTGGACACCGTTGGACATCGTTGGACATCGTTGGACATCGTTGGACACCGTTGGACACCGTTGGACATCGTTGGACACCGTTGGACACCGTGGGAAACCATGGAACAACGTGGGACAACGTGGGACAACGTGGGACAACGTGGGACAACGTGGGACACCGTTGGACACCGTTGGACACCGTTGGACATCGGTGGACATCGGTGGACATCGTGGGACACCGTTGGACACCGTTGGACATCGTTGGACACCGCTGGACACCGTGGGACAACATGGGACAACGTGGGACAACGTGGGACACCGTTGGACACCGTTGGACATCGTTGGACAACGTGGGACAACGTGGGACAACGTGGGACAACGTGGGACACCGTTGGACATCGTTGGACACCGTGGGACAACGTGGGACAACGTGGGACAACGTGGGACAACGTGGGACACCGTTGGACATCGTTGGACAACGTGGGACATCGTGGGACAACGTGGGACAACGTGGGACAACGTGGGACAACGTGGGACAACGTGGGACAACGTGGGACAACGTGGGACAACGTGGGACAACGTGGGACAACGTGGGACAACGTGGGACAACGTGGGACAACGTGGGACAACGTGGGACAACGTGGGACAACGTGGGACACCGTTGGACATCGTTGGACACCGTGGGACAACGTGGGACAACGTGGGACACCGTTGGACACCGTTGGACACCGTTGGACAACGTGGGACAACGTGGGACAACGTGGGACAACGTGGGACACCGTTGGACATCGTTGGACACCGTGGGACAACGTGGGACAACGTGGGACAACGTGGGACAACGTGGGACAACGTGGGACAACGTGGGACAACGTGGGACAACGTGGGACAACGTGGGACAACGTGGGACAACGTGGGACAACGTGGGACATCGGTGGACATCGTGGGACACCGTTGGACACCGTTGGACATCGTTGGACACCGTTGGACACCGTGGGACAACGTGGGACAACGTGGGACAACGTGGGACAACGTGGGACAACGTGGGACAACGTGGGACAACGTGGGACAACGTGGGACAACGTGGGACACCGTCGGACACCGTTGGACAACGTGGGACAACGTGGGACAACGTGGGACAACGTGGGACAACGTGGGACAACGTGGGACACCGTTGGACATCGTTGGACACCGTGGGACAACGTGGGACAACGTGGGACAACGTGGGACAACGTGGGACAACGTGGGACATCGTGGGACAACGTGGGACAACGTGGGACAACGTGGGACACCGTTGGACAACGTGGGACACCGTTGGGCATCGTTGGACACCGTGGGACAACGTGGGACAACGTGGGACAACGTGGGACAACGTGGGACAACGTGGGACAACGTGGGACAACGTGGGACAACGTGGGACACCGTTGGACATCGTGGGACACCGTTGGACACCGTTGGACATCGTTGGACATCGTTGGACATCGTTGGACACCGTTGGACACCGTTGGACACCGTTGGACACCGTTGGACATCGGTGGACATCGTGGGACACCGTTGGACACCGTTGGACACCGTGGGACAACGTGGGACAACGTGGGACAACGTGGGACACCGTTGGACACCGTTGGACATCGTTGGACAACGTGGGACAACGTGGGACAACGTGGGACATCGTTGGACACCGTGGGACAACGTGGGACAACGTGGGACAACGTGGGACAACGTGGGACACCGTTGGACATCGTTGGACAACGTGGGACAACGTGGGACAACGTGGGACAACGTGGGACAACGTGGGACAACGTGGGACAACGTGGGACAACGTGGGACAACGTGGGACAACGTGGGACACCGTTGGACACCGCTGGACACCGTAGGACAACGTGGGACAACGTGGGACATCGTTGGACACCGTGGGACAACGTGGGACATCGTGGGACAACGTGGGACAACGTGGGACAACGTGGGACAACGTGGGACAACGTGGGACAACGTGGGACAACGTGGGACAACGTGGGACACCGTTGGACATCGTTGGACACCGTGGGACAACGTGGGACAACGTGGGACAACGTGGGACAACGTGGGACACCGCTGGACACCGTTGGACATCGTTGGACACCGTTGGACACCGTGGGACAACGTGGGACAACGTGGGACAACGTGGAACAACGTGGGACAACGTGGGACAACGTAGGACAACGTGGGACAACGTGGGACACCGTTGGACATCGTTGGACAACGTGGGACATCGTGGGACAACGTGGGACAACGTGGGACAACGTGGGACAACGTGGGACACCGTTGGACACCGTTGGACATCGTTGGACACCGTTGGACACCGTGGGACAACGTGGGACAACGTGGGACAACGTGGGACAACGTGGGACAACGTGGGACAACGTAGGACAACGTGGGACAACGTGGGACACCGTTGGACATCGTTGGACAACGTGGGACATCGTGGGACAACGTGGGACAACGTGGGACAACGTGGGACAACGTGGGACACCGTTGGACACCGTGGGACACCGTTGGACACCGTTGGACACCGTGGGACACCGTTGGACACCGCTGGACATCGTTGGACACCGTGGGACAACGTGGGACAACGTGGGACAACGTGGGACAACGTGGGACAACGTGGGACAACGTGGGACAACGTGGGACAACGTGGGACAACGTGGGACAACGTGGGACAACGTGGGACAACGTGGGACAACGTGGGACAACGTGGGACACCGTTGGACATCGTTGGACACCGTGGGACAACGTGGGACAACGTGGGACACCGTGGGACACCGTTGGACACCGTTGGACATCGTTGGACACCGTGGGACAACGTGGGAAAACGTGGGACAACGTGGGACACCGTTGGACATCGTTGGACACCGTGGGACAACGTGGGACAACGTGGATCACCGTTGGACAACTTTGGACATCGTTGGACACCGTTGGACACCGTGGGACAACGTGGGACAACGTGGGACAACGTGGGACAACGTGGGACAACGTGGGACAACGTGGGACAACGTGGGACAACGTGGGACACCGTTGGACATCGTGGGACACCGTTGGACACCGTTGGACATCGTTGGACATCGTTGGACATCGTTGGACACCGTTGGACACCGTTGGACACCGTTGGACACCGTTGGACATCGGTGGACATCGTGGGACACCGTTGGACACCGTTGGACATCGTTGGACACCGCTGGACACCGTGGGACAACGTGGGACAACGTGGGACAACGTGGGACACCGTTGGACACCGTTGGACACCGTTGGACACCGTTGGACATCGTTGGACATCGTTGGACATCGTTGGACACCGTTGGACACCGTTGGACATCGTTGGACACCATTGGACACCGTGGGACACCGTGGGACAACATGGGACAACGTGGGACAACGTGGGACAACGTGGGACAACGTGGGACAACGTGGGACACCGTTGGACATCGTTGGACACCGTGGGACAACGTGGGACAACGTGGGACACCGTGGGACACCGTTGGACACCGTTGGACATCGTGGGACAACGTGGGACAACGTGGGACAACGTGGGACAACGTGGGACACCGTTGGACACCGTTGGACATCGTTGGACACCGTTGGACACCGTGGGACACCGTTGGACATCGTTGGACATCGTTGGACACCGTTGGACATCGTTGGACATCGTTGGACACCGTTGGACACCGTTGGACACCGTTGGACACCGTTGGACACCGTTGGACACCGTTGGACACCGTTGGACACCGTTGGACACCGTTGGACATCGTTGGACATCGTTGGACACAGTTGGACATCGTTGGACATCGTTGGACACCGTTGGACACCGTTGGACACCGTTGGACACCGTTGGACACCGTTGGACACCGTTGGACACCGTTGGACATCGTTGGACATCGTTGGACATCGTTGGACACCGTTGGACACCGTTGGACATCGTTGGACACCATTGGACACCGTGGGACAACGTGGGAAACCATGGAACAACGTGGGACAACGTGGGACAACGTGGGACAACGTGGGACAACGTGGGACACCGTTGGACACCGTTGGACACCGTTGGACACCGTTGGACATCGGTGGACATCGGTGGACATCGTGGGACACCGTTGGACACCGTTGGACATCGTTGGACACCGCTGGACACCGTGGGACAACGTGGGACAACGTGGGACAACGTGGGACACCGTTGGACACCGTTGGACATCGTTGGACAACGTGGGACAACGTGGGACAACGTGGGACAACGTGGGACACCGTTGGACATCGTTGGACACCGTGGGACAACGTGGGACAACGTGGGACAACGTGGGACAACGTGGGACACCGTTGGACATCGTTGGACAACGTGGGACATCGTGGGACAACGTGGGACAACGTGGGACAACGTGGGACAACGTGGGACAACGTGGGACAACGTGGGACAACGTGGGACAACGTGGGACAACGTGGGACAACGTGGGACACCGTTGGACATCGTTGGACACCGTGGGACAACGTGGGACAACGTGGGACAACGTGGGACAACGTGGGACAACGTGGGACAACGTGGGACAACGTGGGACAACGTGGGACATCGGTGGACATCGTGGGACACCGTTGGACACCGTTGGACATCGTTGGACACCGTTGGACACCGTGGGACAACGTGGGACAACGTGGGACAACGTGGGACAACGTGGGACAACGTGGGACAACGTGGGACAACGTGGGACAACGTGGGACACCGTCGGACACCGTTGGACAACGTGGGACAACGTGGGACAACGTGGGACAACGTGGGACAACGTGGGACAACGTGGGACAACGTGGGACAACGTGGGACAACGTGGGACAACGTGGGACAACGTGGGACAACGTGGGACAACGTGGGACACCGTTGGACATCGTTGGACACCGTGGGACAACGTGGGACAACGTGGGACAACGTGGGACACCGTTGGACACCGTTGGACATCGTTGGACAACGTGGGACAACGTGGGACAACGTGGGACAACGTGGGACACCGTTGGACATCGTTGGACACCGTGGGACAACGTGGGACAACGTGGGACAACGTGGGACAACGTGGGACACCGTTGGACATCGTTGGACAACGTGGGACATCGTGGGACAACGTGGGACAACGTGGGACAACGTGGGACAACGTGGGACAACGTGGGACAACGTGGGACAACGTGGGACAACGTGGGACAACGTGGGACAACGTGGGACAACGTGGGACAACGTGGGACACCGTTGGACATCGTTGGACACCGTGGGACAACGTGGGACAACCTGGGACACCGTGGGACACCGTTGGACACCGTTGGACATCGTGGGACAACGTGGGACAACGTGGGACAACGTGGGACAACGTGGGACACCGTTGGACACCGTTGGACATCGTTGGACACCGTGGGACAACGTGGGACAACGTGGGACACCGTTGGACACCGTTGGACATCGTTGGACACCGTTGGACACCGTGGGACAACGTGGGACAACGTGGGACAACGTGGGACAACGTGGGACACCGTTGGACATCGTTGGACACCGTGGGACAACGTGGGACAACGTGGGACAACGTGGGACAACGTGGGACAACGTGGGACACCGTTGGACACCGTTGGACACAGTGGGACACCGTTGGACACCGTTGGACAACGTGGGACAACGTGGGACAACGTGGGACAACGTGGGACAACGTGGGACAACGTGGGACAACGTGGGACAACGTGGGACAACGTGGGACAACGTGGGACAACGTGGGACAACGTGGGACACCGTTGGACACCGTGGGACACCGTTGGACACCGTTGGACATCGTTGGACACCGTGGGACAACGTGGGACAACGTGGGACAACGTGGGACAACGTGGGACAACGTGGGACAACGTGGGACACCGTTGGACATCGTTGGACACCGTGGGACAACGTGGGACAACGTGGGACAACGTGGGACACCGTTGGACATCGTTGGACACCGTGGGACAACGTGGGACAACGTGGGACAACGTGGGACAACGTGGGACAACGTGGGACAACGTGGGACAACGTGGGACAACGTGGGACACCGTTGGACACCGTGGGACAACGTGGGACAACGTGGGACAACGTGGGACAACGTGGGACAACGTGGGACAACGTGGGACATCGTGGGACAACGTGGGACAACGTGGGACAACGTGGGACAACGTGGGACACCGTTGGACATCGTTGGACACCGTGGGACAACGTGGGACAACGTGGGACAACGTGGGACAGCGTGGGACACCGTTGGACATCGTTGGACACCGTGGGACAACGTGGGACAACGTGGGACACCGTGGGACACCGTTGGACACCGTTGGACATCGTTGGACACCGTGGGACAACGTGGGACAACGTGGGACAACGTGGGACAACGTGGGACAACGTGGGACACCGTTGGACACAGTTGGACATCGTTGGACACCGTTGGACACCGTGGGACAACGTGGGACAACGTGGGACAACGTGGGACAACGTGGGACAACGTGGGACAACGTAGGACAACGTGGGACAACGTGGGACACCGTTGGACATCGTTGGACAACGTGGGACATCGTGGGACAACGTGGGACAACGTGGGACAACGTGGGACAACGTGGGACAACGTGGGACACCGTTGGACACCGTTGGACAACGTGGGACAACGTGGGACAACGTGGGACAACGTGGGACAACGTGGGACAACGTGGGACACCGTTGGACATCGTTGGACAACGTGGGACAACGTGGGACAACGTGGGACAACGTGGGACACCGTTGGACATCGTTGGACAACGTGGGACAACGTGGGACAACGTGGGACAACGTGGGACAACGTGGGACAACGTGGGACACCGTTGGATATCGTTGGACAACGTGGGACAACGTGGGACAACGTGGGACAACGTGGGACAACGTGGGACACCGTGGGACACAGTTGGACACCGTGGGACACCGTTGGGCACCGTTGGACATCGTTGGACACCGTGGGACAACGTGGGACAACGTGGGACACCGTGGGACAACGTGGGACAACGTGGGACAACGTGGGACAACGTGGGACACCGTTGGACACCGTGGGACACCGTTGGACACCGTTGGACACCGTGGGACACCGTTGGACACCGTTGGACACCGTGGGACAACGTTGGACACCGTTGGACATCGTTGGACACCGTTGTACACCGCTGGACACCGTTGGACACCGTGGGACAACGTGGGACAACGTGGGACAACGTGGGACAACGTGGGACAACGTGGGACAACGTGGGACAACGTGGGACACCGTTGGACATCGTTGGACACCGTGGGACAACGTGGGACAACGTGGGACAACGTGGGACACCGTTGGACATCGTTGGACACCGTGGGACAACGTGGGACAACGTGGGACAACGTGGGACAACGTGGGACAACGTGGGACAACGTGGGACAACGTGGGACAACGTGGGACACCGTTGGACACCGTGGGACAACGTGGGACAACGTGGGACAACGTGGGACAACGTGGGACAACGTGGGACACTGTTGGACACCGTGGGACAACGTGGGACAACGTGGGACAACGTGGGACAACGTGGGACAACGTGGGACAACGTGGGACAGCGTGGGACACCGTTGGACATCGTTGGACACCGTGGGACAACGTGGGACAACGTGGGACACCGTGGGACACCGTTGGACACCGTTGGACATCGTTGGACACCGTGGGACAACGTGGGACAACGTGGGACACCGTTGGACACCGTGGGACAACGTGGGACAACCTGGGACAACGTGGGACAACGTGGGACACCGTTGGACACCGTTGGACATCGTTGGACACCGTGGGACATCGTGGGACAACGTGGGACAACGTGGGACAACGTGGGACAACGTGGGACACCGTTGGACAACGTGGGACACCGTTGGACATCGTTGGACACCGTGGGACAACGTGGGACAACGTGGGACAACGTGGGACAACGTGGGACGACGTGGGACATCGTGGGACAACGTGGGACAACGTGGGACAACGTGGGACAACGTGGGACACCGTTGGACAACGTGGGACACCGTTGGGCATCGTTGGACACCGTGGCACATCGTTGGACACCGTGGGACAACGTGGGACAACGTGGGACAACGTGGGACACCGTTGGACACCGTTGGACATCGTTGGACACCGTTGGACACCGTGGGACAACGTGGGACAACGTGGGACAACGTGGGACAACGTGGGACAACGTGGGACACCGTTGGACACCGTTGGACATCGTTGGACATCGTTGGATACCGTTGGACATCGTTGGACATCGTTGGACATCGTTGGACACCGTTGGACACCGTTGGACACCGTTGGACATCGGTGGACATCGTGGGACACCGTTGGACACCGTTGGACATCGTTGGACACCGTTGGACACCGTGGGACAACGTGGGACAACGTGGGACAACGTGGGACAACGTGGGACAACGTGGGACAACGTGGGACAACGTGGGACAACGTGGGACACCGTGGGACACCGTTGGACAACGTGGGACAACGTGGGACAACGTGGGACAACGTGGGACAACGTGGGACAACGTGGGACAACGTGGGACAACGTGGGACATCGTGGGACAACGTGGGACAACGTGGGACACCGTTGGACATCGTTGGACACCGTGGGACAACGTGGGACAACGTGGGACACCGTGGGACACCGTTGGACACCGTTGGACATCGTGGGACAACGTGGGACAACGTGGGACAACGTGGGACAACGTGGGACACCGTTGGACATCGGTGGACATCGTGGGACACCGTTGGACACCGTTGGACATCGTTGGACACCGTTGGACACCGTGGGACAACGTGGGACAACGTGGGACAACGTGGGACAACGTGGGACAACGTGGGACACCGTTGGACATCGTTGGACACCGTGGGACAACGTGGGACAACGTGGGACACCGTTGGACACCGTTGGACATCGTTGGACACCGTTGGACACCGTGGGACAACGTGGGACAACGTGGGACAACGTGGGACAACGTGGGACAACGTGGGACAACGTGGGACAACGTGGGACAACGTGGGACAACGTGGGACAACGTGGGACAACGTGGGACAACGTGGGACAACGTGGGACAACGTTGGACACCGTTGGACATCGTTGGACACCGTGGGACACCGTTGGACACCGTTGGACACCGTTGGACATCGGTGGACATCGTGGGACACCGTTGGACACCGTTGGACACCGTTGGACATCGGTGGACAACGTGGGACAACGTGGGACAACGTGGGACAACGTGGGACATCGTTGGACACCGTTGGACACCGTGGGACAACGTGGGACAACGTGGGACACCGTTGGACACCGTTGGACAACGTGGGACAACGTGGGACAACGTGGGACAACGTGGGACAACGTGGGACAACGTGGGACACCGTTGGACACCGTGGGACAACGTGGGACAACGTGGGACAACGTGGGACAACGTGGGACATCGTGGGACAACGTGGGACAACGTGGGGCAACGTGGGACAACGTGGGACATCGTTGGACACCGTTGGACACCGTGGGACAACGTGGGACAACGTGGGACAACGTGGGACAACGTGGGACAACGTGGGACAACGTGGGACACCGTTGGACATCGTTGGACACCGTGGGACAACGTGGGACAACGTGGGACAACGTGGGACACCGTTGGACATCGTTGGACACCGTGGGACAACGTGGGACAACGTGGGACAACGTGGGACAACGTGGGACAACGTGGGACAACGTGGGACAACGTGGGACAACGTGGGACACCGTTGGACACCGTGGGACAACGTGGGACAACGTGGGACAACGTGGGACAACGTGGGACAACGTGGGACAACGTGGGACATCGTGGGACAACGTGGGACAACGTGGGACAACGTGGGACAACGTGGGACAACGTGGGACAACGTGGGACAACGTGGGACAACGTGGGACAACGTGGGACAACGTGGGACATCGTGGGACAACGTGGGACAACGTGGGACAACGTGGGACAACGTGGGACACCGTTGGACAACGTGGGACACCGTTGGGCATCGTTGGACACCGTGGGACATCGTTGGACACCGTGGGACAACGTGGGACAACGTGGGACAACGTGGGACACCGTTGGACACCGTTGGACATCGTTGGACACCGTTGGACACCGTGGGACAACGTGGGACAACGTGGGACAACGTGGGACAACGTGGGACAACGTGGGACACCGTTGGACACCGTTGGACATCGTTGGACATCGTTGGATACCGTTGGACATCGTTGGACATCGTTGGACATCGTTGGACACCGTTGGACACCGTTGGACATCGGTGGACACCGCTGGACACCGTGGGACAACGTGGGACAACGTGGGACATCGTGGGACAACGTGGGACACCGTTGGACATCGTTGGACAACGTGGGACATCGTGGGACAACGTGGGACAACGTGGGACAACGTGGGACAACGTGGGACAACGTGGGACAACGTGGGACAACGTGGGACAACGTGGGACAACGTGGGACATCGTGGGACAACGTGGGACAACGTGGGACACCGTTGGACATCGTTGGACACCGTGGGACAACGTGGGACAACGTGGGACACCGTGGGACACCGTTGGACACCGTTGGACATCGTGGGACAACGTGGGACAACGTGGGACAACGTGGGACAACGTGGGACACCGTTGGACATCGGTGGACATCGTGGGACACCGTTGGACACCGTTGGACATCGTTGGACACCGTTGGACACCGTGGGACAACGTGGGACAACGTGGGACAACGTGGGACAACGTGGGACAACGTGGGACACCGTTGGACATCGTTGGACACCGTGGGACAACGTGGGACAACGTGGGACACCGTTGGACACCGTTGGACATCGTTGGACACCGTTGGACACCGTGGGACAACGTGGGACAACGTGGGACAACGTGGGACAACGTGGGACAACGTGGGACAACGTGGGACAACGTGGGACACCGTTGGACATCGTGGGACACCGTTGGACACCGTTGGACATCGTTGGACATCGTTGGACATCGTTGGACACCGTTGGACACCGTTGGACACCGTTGGACACCGTTGGACATCGGTGGACACCGCTGGACACCGTGGGACAACGTGGGACAACGTGGGACAACGTGGGACACCGTTGGACACCGTTGGACATCGTTGGACAACGTGGGACAACGTGGGACAACGTGGGACACCGTTGGACACCGTTGGACATCGTTGGACAACGTGGGACAACGTGGGACAACGTGGGACAACGTGGGACACCGTTGGACATCGTTGGACACCGTGGGACAACGTGGGACAACGTGGGACAACGTGGGACAACGTGGGACACCGTTGGACATCGTTGGACAACGTGGGACATCGTGGGACAACGTGGGACAACGTGGGACAACGTGGGACAACGTGGGACACCGTTGGACACCGTTGGACATCGTTGGACAACGTGGGACAACGTCGGACAACGTGGGACAACGTGGGACACCGTTGGACACCGTTGGACATCGTTGGACAACGTGGGACAACGTGGGACCACGTGGGACAACGTGGGACAACGTGGGACAACGTGGGACAACGTGGGACAACGTGGGACAACGTGGGACAACGTGGGACATCGTGGGACAACGTGGGACATCGTGGGACAACGTGGGACAACGTGGGACAACGTGGGACACCGTTGGACATCGTTGGACACCGTGGGACAACGTGGGACAACGTGGGACAACGTGGGACAGCGTGGGACACCGTTGGACATCGTTGGACACCGTGGGACAACGTGGGACAACGTGGGACACCGTGGGACACCGTTGGACACCGTTGGACATCGTTGGACACCGTGGGACAACGTGGGACAACGTGGGACAACGTGGGACAACGTGGGACACCGTTGGACACAGTTGGACATCGTTGGACACCGTTGGACACCGTGGGACAACGTGGGACAACGTGGGACAACGTGGGACAACGTGGGACACCGTGGGACACAGTTGGACACCGTGGGACACCGTTGGGCACCGTTGGACATCGTTGGACACCGTGGGACAACGTGGGACAACGTGGGACACCGTGGGACAACGTGGGACAACGTGGGACAACGTGGGACAACGTGGGACACCGTTGGACACCGTGGGACACCGTTGGACACCGTTGGACACCGTGGGACACCGTTGGACACCGTTGGACACCGTGGGACAACGTTGGACACCGTTGGACATCGTTGGACACCGTTGTACACCGCTGGACACCGTTGGACACCGTGGGACAACGTGGGACAACGTGGGACAACGTGGGACAACGTGGGACAACGTGGGACAACGTGGGACAACGTGGGACACCGTTGGACATCGTTGGACACCGTGGGACAACGTGGGACAACGTGGGACAACGTGGGACACCGTTGGACATCGTTGGACACCGTGGGACAACGTGGGACAACGTGGGACAACGTGGGACAACGTGGGACAACGTGGGACAACGTGGGACAACGTGGGACAACGTGGGACACCGTTGGACACCGTGGGACAACGTGGGACAACGTGGGACAACGTGGGACAACGTGGGACAACGTGGGACACTGTTGGACACCGTGGGACAACGTGGGACAACGTGGGACAACGTGGGACAACGTGGGACAACGTGGGACAGCGTGGGACACCGTTGGACATCGTTGGACACCGTGGGACAACGTGGGACAACGTGGGACACCGTGGGACACCGTTGGACACCGTTGGACATCGTTGGACACCGTGGGACAACGTGGGACAACGTGGGACACCGTTGGACACCGTGGGACAACGTGGGACAACCTGGGACAACGTGGGACAACGTGGGACACCGTTGGACACCGTTGGACATCGTTGGACACCGTGGGACATCGTGGGACAACGTGGGACAACGTGGGACAACGTGGGACAACGTGGGACACCGTTGGACAACGTGGGACACCGTTGGACATCGTTGGACACCGTGGGACAACGTGGGACAACGTGGGACAACGTGGGACAACGTGGGACAACGTGGGACATCGTGGGACAACGTGGGACAACGTGGGACAACGTGGGACAACGTGGGACACCGTTGGACAACGTGGGACACCGTTGGGCATCGTTGGACACCGTGGGACATCGTTGGACACCGTGGGACAACGTGGGACAACGTGGGACAACGTGGGACACCGTTGGACACCGTTGGACATCGTTGGACACCGTTGGACACCGTGGGACAACGTGGGACAACGTGGGACAACGTGGGACAACGTGGGACAACGTGGGACACCGTTGGACACCGTTGGACATCGTTGGACAACGTGGGACACCGTGGGACACCGTTGGACAACGTGGGACAACGTGGGACAACGTGGGACAACGTGGGACAACGTGGGACAACGTGGGACAACGTGGGACAACGTGGGACATCGTGGGACAACGTGGGACAACGTGGGACACCGTTGGACATCGTTGGACACCGTGGGACAACGTGGGACAACGTGGGACACCGTGGGACACCGTTGGACACCGTTGGACATCGTGGGACAACGTGGGACAACGTGGGACAACGTGGGACAACGTGGGACACCGTTGGACATCGGTGGACATCGTGGGACACCGTTGGACACCGTTGGACATCGTTGGACACCGTTGGACACCGTGGGACAACGTGGGACAACGTGGGACAACGTGGGACAACGTGGGACAACGTGGGACACCGTTGGACATCGTTGGACACCGTGGGACAACGTGGGACAACGTGGGACACCGTTGGACACCGTTGGACATCGTTGGACACCGTTGGACACCGTGGGACAACGTGGGACAACGTGGGACAACGTGGGACAACGTGGGACAACGTGGGACAACGTGGGACAACGTGGGACAACGTGGGACAACGTGGGACAACGTGGGACAACGTGGGACAACGTTGGACACCGTTGGACATCGTTGGACACCGTGGGACACCGTTGGACACCGTTGGACACCGTTGGACATCGGTGGACATCGTGGGACACCGTTGGACACCGTTGGACACCGTTGGACATCGGTGGACAACGTGGGACAACGTGGGACAACGTGGGACAACGTGGGACATCGTTGGACACCGTTGGACACCGTGGGACAACGTGGGACAACGTGGGACACCGTTGGACACCGTTGGACAACGTGGGACAACGTGGGACAACGTGGGACAACGTGGGACAACGTGGGACAACGTGGGACACCGTTGGACACCGTGGGACAACGTGGGACAACGTGGGACAACGTGGGACAACGTGGGACATCGTGGGACAACGTGGGACAACGTGGGACAACGTGGGACAACGTGGGACATCGTTGGACACCGTTGGACACCGTGGGACAACGTGGGACAACGTGGGACAACGTGGGACAACGTGGGACAACGTGGGACAACGTGGGACACCGTTGGACATCGTTGGACACCGTGGGACAACGTGGGACAACGTGGGACAACGTGGGACACCGTTGGACATCGTTGGACACCGTGGGACAACGTGGGACAACGTGGGACAACGTGGGACAACGTGGGACAACGTGGGACAACGTGGGACAACGTGGGACAACGTGGGACAACGTGGGACAACGTGGGACAACGTGGGACATCGTGGGACAACGTGGGACAACGTGGGACAACGTGGGACAACGTGGGACACCGTTGGACATCGTTGGACACCGTGGGACAACGTGGGACAACGTGGGACAACGTGGGACAGCGTGGGACAACGTGGGACACCGTTGGACACAGTTGGACATCGTTGGACACCGTTGGACACCGCGGGACAACGTGGGACAACGTGGGACAACGTGGGACAACGTGGGACAACGTGGGACAACGTAGGACAACGTGGGACAACGTGGGACACCGTTGGACATCGTTGGACAACGTGGGACATCGTGGGACAACGTGGGACAACGTGGGACAACGTGGGACAACGTGGGACAACGTGGGACACCGTTGGACACCGTTGGACAACGTGGGACAACGTGGGACACCGTTGGACACAGTTGGACATCGTTGGACACCGTTGGACACCGTGGGACAACGTGGGACAACGTGGGACAACGTGAGACAACGTGGGACAACGTGGGACAACGTAGGACAACGTGGGACAACGTGGGACACCGTTGGACATCGTTGGACAACGTGGGACATCGTGGGACAACGTGGGACAACGTGGGACAACGTGGGACAACGTGGGACAACGTGGGACACCGTTGGACACCGTTGGACAACGTGGGACAACGTGGGACAACGTGGGACAACGTGGGACAACGTGGGACAACGTGGGACACCGTTGGACATCGTTGGACAACGTGGGACAACGTGGGACAACGTGGGACAACGTGGGACACCGTTGGACATCGTTGGACAACGTGGGACAACGTGGGACAACGTGGGACAACGTGGGACAACGTGGGACAACGTGGGACACCGTTGGACATCGTTGGACAACGTGGGACAACGTGGGACAACGTGGGACAACGTGGGACAACGTGGGACACCGTGGGACACAGTTGGACACCGTGGGACACCGTTGGGCACCGTTGGACAACGTGGGACACCGTGGGACAACGTGGGACAACGTGGGACACCGTGGGACAACGTGGGACAACGTGGGACAACGTGGGACAACGTGGGACACCGTTGGACACCGTGGGACACCGTTGGACACCGTTGGACACCGTGGGACACCGTTGGACACCGTTGGACACCGTGGGACAACGTTGGACACCGTTGGACATCGTTGGACACCGTTGTACACCGCTGGACACCGTTGGACACCGTGGGACAACGTGGGACAACGTGGGACAACGTGGGACAACGTGGGACAACGTGGGACAACGTGGGACAACGTGGGACACCGTTGGACATCGTTGGACACCGTGGGACAACGTGGGACAACGTGGGACAACGTGGGACACCGTTGGACATCGTTGGACACCGTGGGACAACGTGGGACAACGTGGGACAACGTGGGACAACGTGGGACAACGTGGGACAACGTGGGACAACGTGGGACAACGTGGGACACCGTTGGACACCGTGGGACAACGTGGGACAACGTGGGACAACGTGGGACAACGTGGGACAACGTGGGACACTGTTGGACACCGTGGGACAACGTGGGACAACGTGGGACACCGTTGGACACCGTGGGACAACGTGGGACAACGTGGGACAACGTGGGACAACGTGGGACAACGTGGGACACTGTTGGACACCGTGGGACAACGTGGGACAACGTGGGACAACGTGGGACAACGTGGGACAACGTGGGACAACGTGGGACAGCGTGGGACACCGTTGGACATCGTTGGACACCGTGGGACAACGTGGGACAACGTGGGACACCGTGGGACACCGTTGGACACCGTTGGACACCGTTGGACACCGTGGGACAACGTGGGACAACGTGGGACAACGTGGGACAACGTGGGACACCGTTGGACATCGTTGGACACCGTGGGACAACGTGGGACAACGTGGGACAACGTGGGACAACGTGGGACAACGTGGGACAACGTGGGACAACGTGGGACACCGTTGGACATCGTGGGACACCGTTGGACACCGTTGGACATCGTTGGACATCGTTGGACATCGTTGGACACCGTTGGACACCGTTGGACACCGTTGGACACCGTTGGACATCGGTGGACACCGCTGGACAACGTGGGACAACGTGGGACAACGTGGGACAGCGTGGGACACCGTTGGACATCGTTGGACACCGTGGGACAACGTGGGACAACGTGGGACACCGTGGGACACCGTTGGACACCGTTGGACATCGTTGGACACCGTGGGACAACGTGGGACAACGTGGGACAACGTGGGACAACGTGGGACACCGTTGGACATCGTTGGACACCGTGGGACAACGTGGGACAACGTGGGACACCGTGGGACACCGTTGGACACCGTTGGACATCGTGGGACAACGTGGGACAACGTGGGACAACGTGGGACAACGTGGGACACCGTTGGACATCGGTGGACATCGTGGGACACCGTTGGACACCGTTGGACATCGTTGGACACCGTTGGACACCGTGGGACAACGTGGGACAACGTGGGACAACGTGGGACAACGTGGGACAACGTGGGACACCGTTGGACATCGTTGGACACCGTGGGACAACGTGGGACAACGTGGGACACCGTTGGACACCGTTGGACATCGTTGGACACCGTTGGACACCGTGGGACAACGTGGGACAACGTGGGACAACGTGGGACAACGTGGGACAACGTGGGACAACGTGGGACAACGTGGGACACCGTTGGACATCGTGGGACACCGTTGGACACCGTTGGACATCGTTGGACATCGTTGGACATCGTTGGACACCGTTGGACACCGTTGGACATCGTTGGACAACGTGGGACAACGTGGGACAACGTGGGACAACGTGGGACACCGTTGGACATCGTTGGACACCGTGGGACAACGTGGGACAACGTGGGACAACGTGGGACAACGTGGGACACCGTTGGACATCGTTGGACAACGTGGGACATCGTGGGACAACGTGGGACAACGTGGGACAACGTGGGACAACGTGGGACACCGTTGGACACCGTTGGACATCGTTGGACAACGTGGGACAACGTCGGACAACGTGGGACAACGTGGGACACCGTTGGACACCGTTGGACATCGTTGGACAACGTGGGACAACGTGGGACAACGTGGGACAACGTGGGACACGGTTGGACATCGTTGGACACCGTGGGACAACGTGGGACAACGTGGGACAACGTGGGACAACGTGGGACACCGTTGGACAACGTGGGACACCGTTGGGCATCGTTGGACACCGTGGGACAACGTGGGACAACGTGGGACAACGTGGGACAACGTGGGACAACGTGGGACACCGTTGGACATCGTTGGACACCGTGGGACAACGTGGGACAACGTGGGACACCGTTGGACACCGTTGGACATCGTTGGACACCGTTGGACACCGTGGGACAACGTGGGACAACGTGGGACAACGTGGGACACCGTTGGACACCGTTGGACATCGTTGGACAACGTGGGACAACGTGGGACAACGTGGGACACCGTGGGACACCGTTGGACAACGTGGGACAACGTGGGACAACGTGGGACACCGTTGGACATCGTTGGACAACGTGGGACATCGTGGGACAACGTGGGACAACGTGGGACAACGTGGGACAACGTGGGACAACGTGGGACAACGTGGGACAACGTGGGACAACGTGGGACAACGTGGGACAACGTGGGACAACGTGGGACAACGTGGGACACCGTTGGACATCGTTGGACACCGTGGGACAACGTGGGACAACGTGGGACACCGTGGGACACCGTTGGACACCGTTGGACATCGTGGGACAACGTGGGACAACGTGGGACAACGTGGGACAACGTGGGACACCGTTGGACATCGGTGGACATCGTGGGACACCGTTGGACACCGTTGGACATCGTTGGACACCGTTGGACACCGTGGGACAACGTGGGACAACGTGGGACAACGTGGGACAACGTGGGACAACGTGGGACACCGTTGGACATCGTTGGACACCGTGGGACAACGTGGGACAACGTGGGACACCGTTGGACACCGTTGGACATCGTTGGACACCGTTGGACACCGTGGGACAACGTGGGACAACGTGGGACAACGTGGGACAACGTGGGACAACGTGGGACAACGTGGGACAACGTGGGACACCGTTGGACATCGTGGGACACCGTTGGACACCGTTGGACATCGTTGGACATCGTTGGACATCGTTGGACACCGTTGGACACCGTGGGACAACGTGGGACACCGTTGGACATCGTTGGACATCGTTGGACAACGTGGGACAACGTGGGACAACGTGGGACACCGTTGGACATCGTTGGACAACGTGGGACATCGTTGGACAACGTGGGACAACGTGGGACAACGTGGGACAACGTGGGACAACGTGGGACAACGTGGGACACCGTTGGACATCGTTGGACAACGTGGGACAACGTGGGACAACGTGGGACAACGTAGGACAACGTGGGACAACGTGGGACACCGTCGGACATCGTTGGACAACGTGGGACAACGTGGGACACCGTTGGACATCGTTGGACAACGTGGGACATCGTGGGACAACGTGGGACAACGTGGGACAACGTGGGACAACGTGGGACACCGTTGGACATCGTTGGACACCGTGGGACAACGTGGGACAACGTGGGACAACGTGGGACACCGTTGGACATCGTTGGACACCGTGGGACAACGTGGGACAACGTGGGACAACGTGGGACAACGTGGGACAACGTGGGACAACGTGGGACACCGTTGGACACCGTGGGACACCGTGGGACAACGTGGGACAACGTGGGACAACGTGGGACAACGTGGGACAACGTGGGACATCGTGGGACAACGTGGGACAACGTGGGACAACGTGGGACACCGTTGGACACCGTTGGACATCGTTGGACACCGTTGGACACCGTGGGACAACGTGGGACAACGTGGGACACCGTTGGACACCGTGGGACAACGTGGGACAACGTGGGACAACGTGGGACAACGTGGGACAACGTGGGACAACGTAGGACAACGTGGGACAACGTGGGACACCGTTGGACATCGTTGGACAACGTGGGACATCGTGGGACAACGTGGGACAACGTGGGACACCGTTGGACACCGTTGGACATCGTTGGACATCGTTGGATACCGTTGGACAACGTTGGACATCGTTGGACATCGTTGGACACCGTTGGACACCGTTGGACACCGTTGGACACCGTTGGACATCGGTGGACACCGCTGGACACCGTGGGACAACGTGGGACAACGTGGGACAACGTGGGACACCGTTGGACACCGTTGGACATCGTTGGACAACGTGGGACAACGTGGGACAACGTGGGACACCGTTGGACACCGTTGGACATCGTTGGACAACGTGGGACAACGTGGGACAACGTGGGACAACGTGGGACAACGTGGGACAACGTGGGACACCGTTGGACACCGTTGGACATCGTTGGACACCGTTGGACACCGTGGGACAACGTGGGACAACGTGGGACAACGTGGGACAACGTGGGACAACGTGGGACAACGTGGGACAACGTGGGACACCGTTGGACATCGTGGGACACCGTTGGACACCGTTGGACATCGTTGGACATCGTTGGACATCGTTGGACACCGTTGGACAACGTGGGACAACGTGGGACACCGTTGGACACCGTTGGACATCGTTGGACAACGTGGGACAACGTGGGACAACGTGGGACAACGTGGGACACCGTTGGACATCGTTGGACACCGTGGGACAACGTGGGACAACGTGGGACAACGTGGGACAACGTGGGACACCGTTGGACATCGTTGGACAACGTGGGACATCGTGGGACAACGTGGGACAACGTGGGACAACGTGGGACAACGTGGGACACCGTTGGACACCGTTGGACATCGTTGGACAACGTGGGACAACGTCGGACAACGTGGGACAACGTGGGACACCGTTGGACACCGTTGGACATCGTTGGACAACGTGGGACAACGTGGGACAACGTGGGACAACGTGGGACACGGTTGGACATCGTTGGACACCGTGGGACAACGTGGGACAACGTGGGACAACGTGGGACAACGTGGGACACCGTTGGACAACGTGGGACACCGTTGGGCATCGTTGGACACCGTGGGACAACGTGGGACAACGTGGGACAACGTGGGACAACGTGGGACAACGTGGGACACCGTTGGACATCGTTGGACACCGTGGGACAACGTGGGACAACGTGGGACACCGTTGGACACCGTTGGACATCGTTGGACACCGTTGGACACCGTGGGACAACGTGGGACAACGTGGGACAACGTGGGACACCGTTGGACACCGTTGGACATCGTTGGACAACGTGGGACAACGTGGGACAACGTGGGACACCGTGGGACACCGTTGGACAACGTGGGACAACGTGGGACAACGTGGGACACCGTTGGACATCGTTGGACAACGTGGGACATCGTGGGACAACGTGGGACAACGTGGGACAACGTGGGACAACGTGGGACAACGTGGGACAACGTGGGACAACGTGGGACAACGTGGGACAACGTGGGACAACGTGGGACAACGTGGGACAACGTGGGACACCGTTGGACACCGTTGGACACCGTGGGACAACGTGGGACAACGTGGGACACCGTGGGACACCGTTGGACACCGTTGGACATCGTGGGACAACGTGGGACAACGTGGGACAACGTGGGACAACGTGGGACACCGTTGGACATCGGTGGACATCGTGGGACACCGTTGGACACCGTTGGACATCGTTGGACACCGTTGGACACCGTGGGACAACGTGGGACAACGTGGGACAACGTGGGACAACGTGGGACAACGTGGGACACCGTTGGACATCGTTGGACACCGTGGGACAACGTGGGACAACGTGGGACACCGTTGGACACCGTTGGACATCGTTGGACACCGTTGGACACCGTGGGACAACGTGGGACAACGTGGGACAACGTGGGACAACGTGGGACAACGTGGGACAACGTGGGACAACGTGGGACACCGTTGGACATCGTGGGACACCGTTGGACACCGTTGGACATCGTTGGACATCGTTGGACATCGTTGGACACCGTTGGACACCGTGGGACAACGTGGGACACCGTTGGACATCGTTGGACATCGTTGGACAACGTGGGACAACGTGGGACAACGTGGGACACCGTTGGACATCGTTGGACAACGTGGGACATCGTTGGACAACGTGGGACAACGTGGGACAACGTGGGACAACGTGGGACAACGTGGGACAACGTGGGACACCGTTGGACATCGTTGGACAACGTGGGACAACGTGGGACAACGTGGGACAACGTAGGACAACGTGGGACAACGTGGGACACCGTTGGACATCGTTGGACAACGTGGGACAACGTGGGACACCGTTGGACATCGTTGGACAACGTGGGACATCGTGGGACAACGTGGGACAACGTGGGACAACGTGGGACAACGTGGGACAACGTGGGACACCGTTGGACACCGTTGGACACAGTGGGACACCGTTGGACACCGTTGGACAACGTGGGACAACGTGGGACAACGTGGGACAACGTGGGACAACGTGGGACAACGTGGGACAACGTGGGACAACGTGGGACAACGTGGGACAACGTGGGACAACGTGGGACAACGTGGGACAACGTGGGACAACGTGGGACAACGTGGGACACCGTTGGACATCGTTGGACACCGTGGGACAACGTGGGACAACGTGGGACACCGTGGGACACCGTTGGACACCGTTGGACATCGTGGGACAACGTGGGACAACGTGGGACAACGTGGGACAACGTGGGACACCGTTGGACATCGGTGGACATCGTGGGACACCGTTGGACACCGTTGGACATCGTTGGACACCGTTGGACACCGTGGGACAACGTGGGACAACGTGGGACAACGTGGGACAACGTGGGACAACGTGGGACACCGTTGGACATCGTTGGACACCGTGGGACAACGTGGGACAACGTGGGACACCGTTGGACACCGTTGGACATCGTTGGACACCGTTGGACACCGTGGGACAACGTGGGACAACGTGGGACAACGTGGGACAACGTGGGACAACGTGGGACAACGTGGGACAACGTGGGACACCGTTGGACATCGTGGGACACCGTTGGACACCGTTGGACATCGTTGGACATCGTTGGACATCGTTGGACACCGTTGGACACCGTGGGACAACGTGGGACACCGTTGGACATCGTTGGACATCGTTGGACAACGTGGGACAACGTGGGACAACGTGGGACACCGTTGGACATCGTTGGACAACGTGGGACATCGTTGGACAACGTGGGACAACGTGGGACAACGTGGGACAACGTGGGACAACGTGGGACAACGTGGGACACCGTTGGACATCGTTGGACAACGTGGGACAACGTGGGACAACGTGGGACAACGTAGGACAACGTGGGACAACGTGGGACACCGTTGGACATCGTTGGACAACGTGGGACAACGTGGGACACCGTTGGACATCGTTGGACAACGTGGGACATCGTGGGACAACGTGGGACAACGTGGGACAACGTGGGACAACGTGGGACAACGTGGGACACCGTTGGACACCGTTGGACACAGTGGGACACCGTTGGACACCGTTGGACAACGTGGGACAACGTGGGACAACGTGGGACAACGTGGGACAACGTGGGACAACGTGGGACAACGTGGGACAAAGTGGGACAACGTGGGACAACGTGGGACAACGTGGGACAACGTGGGACACCGTTGGACACCGTGGGACACCGTTGGACACCGTTGGACATCGTTGGACACCGTGGGACAACGTGGGACAACGTGGGACAACGTGGGACAACGTGGGACAACGTGGGACAACGTGGGACAACGTGGGACAACGTGGGACAACGTGGGACAACGTGGGACAACGTGGGACAACGTGGGACAACGTGGGACAACGTGGGACAACGTGGGACATCGTGGGACTACGTGGGACAACGTGGGACAACGTGGGACAACGTGGGACATCGTTGGACACCGTTGGACACCGTGGGACAACGTGGGACAACGTGGGACAACGTGGGACAACGTGGGACAACGTGGGACAACGTGGGACAACGTGGGACAACGTGGGACACCGTTGGACATCGTTGGACACCGTGGGACAACGTGGGACAACGTGGGACAACGTGGGACACCGTTGGACATCGTTGGACACCGTGGGACAACGTGGGACAACGTGGGACAACGTGGGACACCGTTGGACATCGTTGGACACCGTGGGACAACGTGGGACAACGTGGGACAACGTGGGACAACGTGGGACAACGTGGGACAACGTGGGACACCGTTGGACACCGTGGGACACCGTGGGACAACGTGGGACAACGTGGGACAACGTGGGACAACGTGGGACAACGTGGGACATCGTGGGACAACGTGGGACAACGTGGGACAACGTGGGACACCGTTGGACACCGTGGGACAACGTGGGACAACGTGGGACACCGTTGGACACCGTGGGACAACGTGGGACAACGTGGGACAACGTGGGACAACGTGGGACAACGTGGGACAACGTGGGACAACGTGGGACACCGTTGGACATCGTTGGACAACGTGGGACATCGTGGGACAACGTGGGACAACGTGGGACAACGTGGGACAACGTGGGACACCGTTGGACACCGTTGGACATCGTTGGACAACGTGGGACAACGTGGGACAACGTGGGACAACGTGGGACACCGTTGGACATCGTTGGACACCGTGGGACAACGTGGGACAACGTGGGACAACGTGGGACAACGTGGGACACCGTTGGACATCGTTGGACATCGTTGGACAACGTGGGACAACGTGGGACAACGTGGGACACCGTTGGACACCGTTGGACACCGTTGGACATCGTTGGACAACGTGGGACAACGTGGGACAACGTGGGACACCGTGGGACACCGTTGGACACCGTTGGACACCGTTGGACATCGGTGGACATCGGTGGACATCGTGGGACACCGTTGGACACCGTTGGACATCGTTGGACACCGCTGGACACCGTGGGACAACGTGGGACAACGTGGGACAACGTGGGACACCGTTGGACACCGTTGGACACCGTTGGACATCGTTGGACAACGTGGGACATCGCGGGACAACGTGGGACAACGTGGGACAACGTGGGACAACGTGGGACAACGTGGGACAACGTGGGACAACGTGGGACAACGTGGGACAACGTGGGACAACGTGGGACAACGTGGGACAACGTGGGACAACGTGGGACAACGTGGGACAACGTGGGACAACGTGGGACACCGTTGGACATCGTTGGACAACGTGGGACATCGTGGGACAACGTGGGACAACGTGGGACAACGTGGGACAACGTGGGACACCGTTGGACACCGTTGGACATCGTTGGACAACGTGGGACAACGTGGGACAACGTGGGACAACGTGGGACACCGTTGGACATCGTTGGACACCGTGGGACAACGTGGGACAACGTGGGACAACGTGGGACAACGTGGGACACCGTTGGACATCGTTGGACATCGTTGGACAACGTGGGACAACGTGGGACAACGTGGGACACCGTTGGACACCGTTGGACACCGTTGGACATCGTTGGACAACGTGGGACAACGTGGGACAACGTGGGACACCGTGGGACACCGTTGGACACCGTTGGACACCGTTGGACATCGGTGGACATCGGTGGACATCGTGGGACACCGTTGGACACCGTTGGACATCGTTGGACACCGCTGGACACCGTGGGACAACGTGGGACAACGTGGGACAACGTGGGACACCGTTGGACACCGTTGGACACCGTTGGACATCGTTGGACAACGTGGGACATCGCGGGACAACGTGGGACAACGTGGGACAACGTGGGACAACGTGGGACAACGTGGGACAACGTGGGACAACGTGGGACAACGTGGGACAACGTGGGACAACGTGGGACAACGTGGGACAACGTGGGACACCGTTGGACATCGTGGGACACCGTTGGACACCGTTGGACATCGTTGGACATCGTTGGACATCGTTGGACACCGTTGGACACCGTTGGACACCGTTGGACACCGTTGGACATCGGTGGACATCGTGGGACACCGTTGGACACCGTTGGACATCGTTGGACACCGCTGGACACCGTGGGACAACGTGGGACAACGTTGGACACCGTTGGACACCGTTGGACACCGTTGGACACCGTTGGACATCGGTGGACATCGTGGGACACCGTTGGACACCGTTGGACATCGTTGGACACCGCTGGACACCGTGGGACAGCGTGGGACAACGTGGGACAACGTGGGACAACGTGGGACACCGTTGGACATCGTTGGACATCGTTGGACATCGTTGGACACCGTTGGACACCGTTGGACATCGTTGGACATCGTTGGACACCGTTGGACACCGTTGGACACCGTTGGACACCGTTGGACATCGGTGGACATCGTGGGGCACCGTTGGACACCGTTGGACACCGTTGGACACCGTGGGACAACGTGGGACAACGTGGGACAACGTGGGACAACGTGGGACAACGTGGGACAACGTGGGACACCGTTGGACATCGTTGGACACCGTTGGACATCGTTGGACACCGTGGGACAACGTGGGACAACGTGGGACACCGTTGGACACCGTGGGACAACGTGGGACAACGTGGGACAACGTGGGACAACGTGGGACAACGTGGGACAACGTAGGACAACGTGGGACAACGTGGGACACCGTTGGACATCGTTGGACAACGTGGGACATCGTGGGACAACGTGGGACAACGTGGGACAACGTGGGACAACGTGGGACAACGTGGGACAACGTGGGACAACGTGGGACAACGTGGGACACCGTTGGACATCGTGGGACACCGTTGGACACCGTTGGACATCGTTGGACATCGTTGGACATCGTTGGACACCGTTGGACACCGTTGGACACCGTTGGACACCGTTGGACATCGGTGGACACCGCTGGACACCGTGGGACAACGTGGGACAACGTGGGACAACGTGGGACACCGTTGGACACCGTTGGACATCGTTGGACAACGTGGGACAACGTGGGACAACGTGGGACAACGTGGGACACCGTTGGACATCGTTGGACACCGTGGGACAACGTGGGACAACGTGGGACAACGTGGGACAACGTGGGACACCGTTGGACATCGTTGGACAACGTGGGACATCGTGGGACAACGTGGGACAACGTGGGACAACGTGGGACAACGTGGGACACCGTTGGACACCGTTGGACATCGTTGGACAACGTGGGACAACGTGGGACAACGTGGGACAACGTGGGACATCGTTGGACACCGTTGGACACCGTTGGACACCGTTGGACACCGTGGGACAACGTGGGACAACGTGGGACAACGTGGGACAACGTGGGACACCGTTGGACACCGTGGGACACCGTTGGACACCGTTGGACATCGTTGGACACCGTGGGACAACGTGGGACAACGTGGGACAACGTGGGAAACCATGGAACAACGTGGGACAACGTGGGACAACGTGGGACAACGTGGGACAACGTGGGACACCGTTGGACATCGTTGGACACCGTGGGACAACGTGGGACAACGTGGGACACCGTTGGACACCGTTGGACATCGTTGGACATCGTTGGACATCGTGGGACATCGTGGGACACCGTTGGACATCGTTGGACACCGTTGGACACCGTTGGACATCGGTGGACATCGTGGGACACCGTTGGACACCGCTGGACATCGTTGGACACCGCTGGACACCGTGGGACAACGTGGGACAACGTGGGACAACGTGGGACACCGTTGGACACCGTTGGACATCGTTGGACAACGTGGGACAACGTGGGACAACGTGGGACAACGTGGGACACCGTTGGACATCGTTGGACACCGTGGGACAACGTGGGACAACGTGGGACAACGTGGGACAACGTGGGACACCGTTGGACATCGTTGGACAACGTGGGACATCGTGGGACAACGTGGGACAACGTGGGACAACGTGGGACAACGTGGGACACCGTTGGACATCGTTGGACACCGTGGGACAACGTGGGACAACGTGGGACAACGTGGGACAACGTGGGACACCGTTGGACATCGTTGGACAACGTGGGACATCGTGGGACAACGTGGGACAACGTGGGACAACGTGGGACAACGTGGGACAACGTGGGACAACGTGGGACAACGTGGGACACCGTTGGACATCGTTGGACACCGTGGGACAACGTGGGACAACGTGGGACAACGTGGGACAACGTGGGACAACGTGGGACAACGTGGGACACCGTTGGACATCGTTGGACACCGTTGGACATCGTTGGACACCGTGGGACAACGTGGGACAACGTGGGACACCGTTGGACACCGTGGGACAACGTGGGACAACGTGGGACAACGTGGGACAACGTGGGACAACGTGGGACAACGTAGGACAACGTGGGACAACGTGGGACACCGTTGGACATCGTTGGACAACGTGGGACATCGTGGGACAACGTGGGACAACGTGGGACAACGTGGGACAACGTGGGACAACGTGGGACAACGTGGGACAACGTGGGACAACGTGGGACACCGTTGGACATCGTGGGACACCGTTGGACACCGTTGGACATCGTTGGACATCGTTGGACATCGTTGGACACCGTTGGACACCGTGGGACACCGTTGGACACCGTTGGACATCGGTGGACACCGCTGGACACCGTGGGACAACGTGGGACAACGTGGGACAACGTGGGACACCGTTGGACACCGTTGGACATCGTTGGACAACGTGGGACAACGTGGGACAACGTGGGACAACGTGGGACACCGTTGGACATCGTTGGACACCGTGGGACAACGTGGGACAACGTGGGACAACGTGGGACAACGTGGGACACCGTTGGACATCGTTGGACAACGTGGGACATCGTGGGACAACGTGGGACAACGTGGGACAACGTGGGACAACGTGGGACACCGTTGGACACCGTTGGACATCGTTGGACAACGTGGGACAACGTGGGACAACGTGGGACAACGTGGGACATCGTTGGACACCGTTGGACACCGTTGGACACCGTTGGACACCGTGGGACAACGTGGGACAACGTGGGACAACGTGGGACAACGTGGGACACCGTTGGACACCGTGGGACACCGTTGGACACCGTTGGACATCGTTGGACACCGTGGGACAACGTGGGACAACGTGGGACAACGTGGGAAACCATGGAACAACGTGGGACAACGTGGGACAACGTGGGACAACGTGGGACAACGTGGGACACCGTTGGACATCGTTGGACAACGTGGGACAACGTGGGACAACGTGGGACACCGTTGGACACCGTTGGACATCGTTGGACATCGTTGGACATCGTTGGACATCGTGGGACACCGTTGGACATCGTTGGACACCGTTGGACACCGTTGGACATCGGTGGACATCGTGGGACACCGTTGGACACCGCTGGACATCGTTGGACACCGCTGGACACCGTGGGACAACGTGGGACAACGTGGGACAACGTGGGACACCGTTGGACACCGTTGGACATCGTTGGACAACGTGGGACAACGTGGGACAACGTGGGACAACGTGGGACACCGTTGGACATCGTTGGACACCGTGGGACAACGTGGGACAACGTGGGACAACGTGGGACAACGTGGGACACCGTTGGACATCGTTGGACAACGTGGGACATCGTGGGACAACGTGGGACAACGTGGGACAACGTGGGACAACGTGGGACAACGTGGGACAACGTGGGACAACGTGGGACACCGTTGGACACCGTTGGACACCGTGGGACAACGTGGGACAACGTGGGACACCGTGGGACACCGTTGGACACCGTTGGACATCGTGGGACAACGTGGGACAACGTGGGACAACGTGGGACAACGTGGGACACCGTTGGACATCGGTGGACATCGTGGGACACCGTTGGACACCGTTGGACATCGTTGGACACCGTTGGACACCGTGGGACACCGTTGGACATCGTTGGACACCGTTGGACACCGTTGGACATCGTTGGACACCTTTGGACACCGTGGGACAACGTGGGACAACGTGGGACAACGTGGGACAACGTGGGACAACGTGGGACAACGTGGGACAACGTGGGACAACGTGGGACAACGTGGGACAACGTTGGACACCGTTGGACACCGTTGGACATCGTTGGACATCGTTGGACATCGTTGGACATCGTTGGACACCGTTGGACACCGTTGGACATCGTTGGACACCATTGGACATCGTTGGACACCGTTGCACACCGTGGGACAACGTGGGAAACCATGGAACAACGTGGGACAACGTGGGACAACGTGGGACAACGTGGGACAACGTGGGACACCGTTGGACACCGTTGGACACCGTTGGACACCGTTGGACATCGGTGGACATCGGTGGACATCGTGGGACACCGTTGGACACCGTTGGACATCGGTGGACATCGGTGGACACCGTGGGACAACGTGGGACAACGTGGGACAACGTGGGACAACGTGGGACAACGTGGGACAACGTGGGACACCGTTGGACAACGTGGGACACCGTTGGACACCGTTGGACATCGTTGGACACCGTGGGACAACGTGGGACAACGTGGGACAACGTGGGAAACCATGGAACAACGTGGGACAACGTGGGACAACGTGGGACAACGTGGGACACCGTTGGACATCGTTGGACACCGTGGGACAACGTGGGACAACGTGGGACACCGTTGGACACCGTTGGACATCGTTGGACATCGTTGGACATCGTTGGACATCGTGGGACACCGTTGGACATCGTTGGACACCGTTGGACACCGTTGGACATCGGTGGACATCGTGGGACACCGTTGGACACCGTTGGACATCGGTGGACATCGTGGGACACCGTTGGACACCGTTGGACATCGTTGGACACCGCTGGACACCGTGGGACATCGTTGGACACCGTGGGACAACGTGGGACAACGTGGGACAACGTGGGACAACGTGGGACACCGTTGGACATCGTTGGACAACGTGGGACATCGTGGGACAACGTGGGACAACGTGGGTCAACGTGGGACAACGTGGGACAACGTGGGACAACGTGGGACAACGTGGGACAACGTGGGACAACGTGGGACAACAAGGGACAACGTGGGACACCGTTGGACATCGTTGGACACCGTGGGACAACGTGGGACAACGTGGGACACCGTGGGACACCGTTGGACACCGTTGGACATCGTGGGACAACGTGGGACAACGTGGGACAACGTGGGACAACGTGGGACACCGTTGGACATCGGTGGACATCGTGGGACACCGTTGGACACCGTTGGACACCGTGGGACACCGTTGGACATCGTTGCACACCGTTGGACACCGTTGGACACCGTTGGACATCGGTGGACATCGGTGGACACCGTGGGACAACGTGGGACAACGTGGGACAACGTGGGACAACGTGGGACAACGTGGGACAACGTGGGACACCGTTGGACACCGTGGGACATCGTTGGACACCGTTGGACACCGTTGGACACCGTTGGACACCGTGGGACAACGTGGGACAACGTGGGACAACGTGGGACAACGTGGGACACCGTTGGACACCGTGGGACACCGTTGGACACCGTTGGACATCGTTGGACACCGTGGGACAACGTGGGACAACGTGGGACAACGTGGGAAACCATGGAACAACGTGGGACAACGTGGGACAACGTGGGACAACGTGGGACAACGTGGGACACCGTTGGACATCGTTGGACACCGTGGGACAACGTGGGACAACGTGGGACACCGTTGGACACCGTTGGACATCGTTGGACATCGTTGGACATCGTTGGACATCGTGGGACACCGTTGGACATCGTTGGACACCGTTGGACACCGTTGGACATCGGTGGACATCGTGGGACACCGTTGGACACCGCTGGACATCGTTGGACACCGCTGGACACCGTGGGACAACGTGGGACAACGTGGGACAACGTGGGACACCGTTGGACACCGTTGGACATCGTTGGACAACGTGGGACAACGTGGGACAACGTGGGACAACGTGGGACACCGTTGGACAACGTGGGACACCGTGGGACAACGTGGGACAACGTGGGACAACGTGGGACAACGTGGGACACCGTTGGACATCGTTGGACAACGTGGGACATCGTGGGACAACGTGGGACAACGTGGGACAACGTGGGACAACGTGGGACAACGTGGGACAACGTGGGACACCGTTGGACATCGTTGGACACCGTGGGACAACGTGGGACAACGTGGGACACCGTGGGACACCGTTGGACACCGTTGGACATCGTGGGACAACGTGGGACAACGTGGGACAACGTGGGACACCGTTGGACATCGGTGGACATCGTGGGACACCGTTGGACACCGTTGGACATCGTTGGACACCGTTGGACACCGTGGGACACCGTTGGACATCGTTGGACACCGCTGGACACCGTTGGACATCGTTGGACACCTTTGGACACCGTGGGACAACGTGGGACAACGTGGGACAACGTGGGACAACGTGGGACAACGTGGGACAACGTGGGACAACGTGGGACAACGTGGGACAACGTGGGACAACGTGGGACAACGTTGGACACCGTTGGACACCGTTGGACATCGTTGGACATCGTTGGACATCGTTGGACACCGTTGGACACCGTTGGACACCGTTGGACATCGTTGGACACCGTTGGACATCGTTGGACACCGTTGCACACCGTGGGACAACGTGGGAAACCATGGAACAACGTGGGACAACGTGGGACAACGTGGGACAACGTGGGACAACGTGGGACACCGTTGGACACCGTTGGACACCGTTGGACACCGTTGGACATCGGTGGACATCGGTGGACATCGTGGGACACCGTTGGACACCGTTGGACATCGGTGGACATCGGTGGACACCGTGGGACAACGTGGGACAACGTGGGACAACGTGGGACAACGTGGGACAACGTGGGACAACGTGGGACACCGTTGGACACCGTGGGACACCGTTGGACACCGTTGGACATCGTTGGACACCGTGGGACAACGTGGGACAACGTGGGACAACGTGGGAAACCATGGAACAACGTGGGACAACGTGGGACAACGTGGGACAACGTGGGACACCGTTGGACATCGTTGGACACCGTGGGACAACGTGGGACAACGTGGGACACCGTTGGACACCGTTGGACATCGTTGGACATCGTTGGACATCGTTGGACATCGTGGGACACCGTTGGACATCGTTGGACACCGTTGGACACCGTTGGACATCGGTGGACATCGTGGGACACCGTTGGACACCGTTGGACATCGGTGGACATCGTGGGACACCGTTGGACACCGTTGGACATCGTTGGACACCGCTGGACACCGTGGGACATCGTTGGACACCGTGGGACAACGTGGGACAACGTGGGACAACGTGGGACAACGTGCGACACCGTTGGACATCGTTGGACAACGTGGGACATCGTGGGACAACGTGGGACAACGTGGGACAACGTGGGACAACGTGGGACAACGTGGGACAACGTGGGACAACGTGGGACAACGTGGGACAACGTGGGACAACAAGGGACAACGTGGGACACCGTTGGACATCGTTGGACACCGTGGGACAACGTGGGACAACGTGGGACACCGTGGGACACCGTTGGACACCGTTGGACATCGTGGGACAACGTGGGACAACGTGGGACAACGTGGGACAACGTGGGACACCGTTGGACATCGGTGGACATCGTGGGACACCGTTGGACACCGTTGGACACCGTGGGACACCGTTGGACATCGTTGCACACCGTTGGACACCGTTGGACATCGTTGGACATCGTTGGACATCGTTGGACATCGTTGGACACCGTTGGACATCGTTGGACATCGTTGGACACCGTTGGACACCGTTGGACACCGTTGGACACCGTTGGACACCGTTGGACACCGTTGGACACCGTTGGACACCGTTGGACATCGTTGGACATCGTTGGACATCGTTGGACACCGTTGGACATCGTTGGACATCGTTGGACACCGTTGGACATCGTTGGACACCGTTGGACACCGTTGGACATCGTTGGACACCGTGGGACAACGTGGGACAACGTGGGACAACGTGGGACAACGTGGGACAACGTGGGACATCGTGGGACAACGTGGGACAACGTGGGACAACGTGGGACACCGTTGGACATCGTTGGACACCGTGGGACAACGTGGGACAACGTGGGACACCGTTGGACACCGTTGGACATCGTTGGACATCGTTGGACATCGTTGGACATCGTGGGACACCGTTGGACATCGTTGGACACCGTTGGACACCGTTGGACATCGGTGGACATCGTGGGACACCGTTGGACACCGCTGGACATCGTTGGACACCGCTGGACACCGTGGGACAACGTGGGACAACGTGGGACAACGTGGGACACCGTTGGACACCGTTGGACATCGTTGGACAACGTGGGACAACGTGGGACAACGTGGGACAACGTGGGACACCGTTGGACATCGTTGGACAACGTGGGACATCGTGGGACAACGTGGGACAACGTGGGACAACGTGGGACAACGTGGGACAACGTGGGACAACGTGGGACAACGTGGGACACCGTTGGACAACGTTGGACACCGTGGGACAACGTGGGACAACGTGGGACACCGTGGGACACCGTTGGACACCGTTGGACACCGTGGGACAACGTGGGACAACGTGGGACAACGTGGGACAACGTGGGACACCGTTGGACATCGGTGGACATCGTGGGACACCGTTGGACACCGTTGGACATCGTTGGACACCGTTGGACACCGTGGGACACCGTTGGACATCGTTGGACACCGTTGGACACCGTTGGACATCGTTGGACACCTTTGGACACCGTGGGACAACGTGGGACAACGTGGGACAACGTGGGACAACGTGGGACAACGTGGGACAACGTGGGACAACGTGGGACAACGTGGGACAACGTGGGACAACGTGGGACAACGTTGGACACCGTTGGACACCGTTGGACATCGTTGGACATCGTTGGACATCGTTGGACATCGTTGGACACCGTTGGACACCGTTGGACATCGTTGGACACCATTGGACATCGTTGGACACCGTTGCACACCGTGGGACAACGTGGGAAACCATGGAACAACGTGGGACAACGTGGGACAACGTGGGACAACGTGGGACAACGTGGGACACCGTTGGACACCGTTGGACACCGTTGGACACCGTTGGACATCGGTGGACATCGGTGGACATCGTGGGACACCGTTGGACACCGTTGGACATCGGTGGACATCGGTGGACACCGTGGGACAACGTGGGACAACGTGGGACAACGTGGGACAACGTGGGACAACGTGGGACAACGTGGGACACCGTTGGACACCGTGGGACACCGTTGGACACCGTTGGACATCGTTGGACACCGTGGGACAACGTGGGACAACGTGGGACAACGTGGGAAACCATGGAACAACGTGGGACAACGTGGGACAACGTGGGACAACGTGGGACACCGTTGGACATCGTTGGACACCGTGGGACAACGTGGGACAACGTGGGACACCGTTGGACACCGTTGGACATCGTTGGACATCGTTGGACATCGTTGGACATCGTGGGACACCGTTGGACATCGTTGGACACCGTTGGACACCGTTGGACATCGGTGGACATCGTGGGACACCGTTGGACACCGTTGGACATCGGTGGACATCGTGGGACACCGTTGGACACCGTTGGACATCGTTGGACACCGATGGACACCGTGGGACATCGTTGGACACCGTGGGACAACGTGGGACAACGTGGGACAACGTGGGACAACGTGGGACACCGTTGGACATCGTTGGACAACGTGGGACATCGTGGGACAACGTGGGACAACGTGGGACAACGTGGGACAACGTGGGACAACGTGGGACAACGTGGGACAACGTGGGACAACGTGGGACAACGTGGGACAACAAGGGACAACGTGGGACACCGTTGGACATCGTTGGACACCGTGGGACAACGTGGGACAACGTGGGACACCGTGGGACAACGTGGGACAACGTGGGACATCGTGGGACAACGTGGGACAACGTGGGACAACGTGGGACACCGTTGGACAACGTGGGACAACGTGGGACAACGTGGGACAACGTGGGACATCGTTGGACACCGTGGGACAACGTGGGACAACGTGGGACAACGTGGGACAACGTGGGACACCGTTGGACATCGTTGGACAACGTGGGACAACGTGGGACAACGTGGGACAACGTGGGACAACGTGGGACAACGTGGGACACCGTTGGACACCGTTGGACATCGTTGGACACCGCTGGACACCGTGGGACAACGTGGGACAACGTGGGACAACGTGGGACACCGTTGGACACCGTTGGACATCGTTGGACAACGTGGGACAACGTGGGACAACGTGGGACATCGTTGGACACCGTGGGACAACGTGGGACAACGTGGGACAACGTGGGACAACGTGGGACACCGTTGGACATCGTTGGACAACGTGGGACAACGTGGGACAACGTGGGACAACGTGGGCAACGTGGGACAACGTGGGACAACGTGGGACAACGTGGGACAACGTGGGACAACGTGGGACACCGTTGGACACCGCTGGACACCGTGGGACAACGTGGGACAACGTGGGACATCGTTGGACACCGTGGGACAACGTGGGACATCGTGGGACAACGTGGGACAACGTGGGACAACGTGGGACAACGTGGGACAACGTGGGACAACGTGGGACACCGTTGGACATCGTTGGACACCGTGGGACAACGTGGGAAAACGTGGGACAACGTGGGACAACGTGGGACACCGTTGGACACCGTTGGACATCGTTGGACACCGTTGGACACCGTGGGACAACGTGGGACAACGTGGGACAACGTGGGACAACGTGGGACACCGTTGGACACCGTTGGACATCGTTGGACACCGCTGGACACCGTGGGACAACGTGGGACAACGTGGGACAACGTGGGACACCGTTGGACACCGTTGGACATCGTTGGACAACGTGGGACAACGTGGGACAACGTGGGACAACGTGGGACAACGTGGGACAACGTGGGACACCGTTGGACATCGTGGGACACCGTTGGACACCGTTGGACAACGTGGGACAACGTGGGACAACGTGGGACACCGTTGGACATCGTTGGACAACGTGGGACATCGTGGGACAACGTGGGACAACGTGGGACAACGTGGGACAACGTGGGACAACGTGGGACATCGGTGGACATCGTGGGACACCGTTGGACACCGTTGGACATCGTTGGACACCGTTGGACACCGTGGGACAACGTGGGAAAACGTGGGACAACGTGGGACAACGTGGGACAACGTGGGACAACGTGGGACACCGTTGGACACCGTGGGACACCGTTGGACACCGTTGGACATCGTTGGACACCGTGGGACAACGTGGGACAACGTGGGACAACGTGGGAAACCATGGAACAACGTGGGACAACGTGGGACAACGTGGGACAACGTGGGACAACGTGGGACACCGTTGGACACCGTTGGACACCGTTGGACATCGTTGGACATCGTTGGACACCGTTGGACACCGTTGGACACCGTTGGACACCGTGGGACAACGTGGGACAACGTGGGACAACGTGGGACAACGTGGGACAACGTGGGACAACGTGGGACAACGTGGGACAACGTGGGACAACGTGGGACAACGTGGGACATCGTAGGACAACGTGGGACAACGTGGGACAACGTGGGACACCGTTGGACATCGTTGGACATCGTTGGACATCGTTGGACACCGTTGGACACCGTTGGACACCGTTGGACACCGTTGGACATCGGTGGACATCGTGGGACACCGCTGGACACCGTTGGACATCGTTGGACACCGTTGGACACCGTGGGACAACGTGGGACAACGTGGGACAACGTGGGACAACGTGGGACAACGTGGGACAACGTGGGACACCGTTGGACACTGTGGGACACCGTTGGACACCGTTGGACATCGTTGGACACCGTGGGACAACGTGGGACAACGTGGGACAACGTGGGAAACCATGGAACAACGTGGGACAACGTGGGACAACGTGGGACAACGTGGGACAACGTGGGACACCGTTGGACATCGTTGGACACCGTGGGACAACGTGGGACAACGTGGGACACCGTTGGACACCGTTGGACATCGTTGGACATCGTTGGACATCGTTGGACATCGTGGGACACCGTTGGACATCGTTGGACACCGTGGGACAACGTGGGACAACGTGGGACACCGTGGGACAACGTGGGACAACGTGGGACATCGTGGGACAACGTGGGACAACGTGGGACAACGTGGGACACCGTTGGACAACGTGGGACAACGTGGGACAACGTGGGACAACGTGGGACATCGTGGGACAACGTGGGACAACGTGGGACAACGTGGGACAACGTGGGACAACGTGGGACAACGTGGGACAACGTGGGACAACGTGGGACAACGTGGGACAACGTGGGACAACGTGGGACAACGTGGGACACCGTTGGACATCGTTGGACACCGTGGGACAACGTGGGACAACGTGGGACACCGTGGGACACCGTTGGACACCGTTGGACATCGTGGGACAACGTGGGACAACGTGGGACAACGTGGGACACCGTTGGACATCGGTGGACATCGTGGGACACCGTTGGACACTGTGGGACACCGTTGGACACCGTTGGACATCGTTGGACACCGTGGGACAACGTGGGACAACGTGGGACAACGTGGGAAACCATGGAACAACGTGGGACAACGTGGGACAACGTGGGACAACGTGGGACAACGTGGGACAACGTGGGACACCGTTGGACACCGTTGGACACCGTGGGACAACGTGGGACAACGTGGGACACCGTTGGATACCGTTGGACATCGTTGGACATCGTTGGACACCGTTGGACACCGTTGGACACCGTTGGACACCGTGGGACATCGCTGGACACCGTTGGACATCGTTGGACATCGTTGGACATCGTTGGACACCGTGGGACACCGTGGGACAACGTGGGACAACGTGGGACAACGTGGGACAACGTGGGACAACGTGGGACAACGTGGGACAACGTGGGACAACGTGGGACACGGTTGGACACCGTTGGACATCGTTGGACACCGTTGGACACCGTGGGACAACGTGGGAAACCATGGAACAACGTGGGACAACGTGGGACAACGTGGGACAACGTGGGACAACGTGGGACACCGTTGGACACCGTTGGACACCGTGGGACAACGTGGGACAACGTGGGACACCGTTGGACACCGTTGGACATCGTTGGACATCGTTGGACACCGTTGGACACCGTTGGACACCGTTGGACAACGTGGGACAACGTGGGACAACGTGGGACAACGTGGGACAACGTGGGACACCGTTGGACAACGTGGGACAACGTGGGACAACGTGGGACACCGTTGGACAACGTGGGACAACGTGGGACAACGTGGGACAACGTGGGACAACGTGGGACAACGTGGGACAACGTGGGACAACGTGGGACAACGTGGGACACCGTTGGACATCGTTGGACACCGTGGGACAACGTGGGACAATGTGGGACACCGTTGGACACCGTTGGACATCGTTGGACATCGTTGGACACCGTTGGACACCGTTGGACACCGTTGGACACCGTGGGACAACGTGGGACAACGTGGGACAACGTGGGACAACGTGGGACAACGTGGGACAACGTGGGACAACGTGGGACAACGTGGGACAACGTGGGACAACGTGGGACAACGTGGGACAACGTGGGACAACGTGGGACAACGTGGGACAACGTGGGACAACGTGGGACACCGTTGGACATCGTTGGACACCGTGGGACAACGTGGGACAATGTGGGACACCGTTGGACACCGTTGGACATCGTTGGACATCGTTGGACACCGTTGGACACCGTTGGACACCGTTGGACACCGTGGGACAACGTGGGACAACGTGGGACAACGTGGGACAACGTGGGACAACGTGGGACAACGTGGGACAACGTGGGACAACGTGGGACAACGTGGGACAACGTGGGACAACGTGGGACATCGTGGGACAACGTGGGACAACGTGGGACAACGTGGGACAACGTGGGACAACGTGGGACAACGTGGGACAACGTTGGACACCGTTGGACATCGTTGGACACCGTTGGACACCGTTGGACATCGTGGGACAACGTGGGACAACGTGGGACAACGTGGGACAACGTGGGACAACGTGGGACAACGTGGGACAACGTGGGACAACGTGGGACAACGTGGGACATCGTGGGACAACGTGGGACAACGTGGGACAACGTGGGACAACGTGGGACAACGTGGGACAACGTGGGACACCGTTGGACATCGTTGGACACCGTGGGACAACGTGGGACAACGTGGGACAACGTGGGACACCGTTGGACACCGTTGGACATCGTTGGACATCGTTGGACATCGTGGGACACCGTTGGACATCGTTGGACACCGTTGGACATCGTTGGACACCGTTGGACATCGTTGGACACCGTGGGACAACGTGGGACAACGTGGGACAACGTGGGACACCGTTGGACATCGTTGGACACCGTTGGACATCGTTGGACACCGTGGGACACCGTTGGACACTGTTGGACACCGTTGGACATCGGTGGACATCGTGGGACACCGTTGGACACCGTTGGACATCGTTGGACACCGTTGGACACCGTGGGACAACGTGGGACAACGTGGGACAACGTGGGACAACGTGGGACACCGTTGGACATCGTTGGACACCGTTGGACATCGTTGGACACCGTGGGACATCGTTGGACAACGTGGGACATCGTGGGACAACGTGGGACAACGTGGGACAACGTGGGACAACGTGGGACAACGTGGGACACCGTGGGACACCGTTGGACACCGTTGGACATCGTTGGACACCGTGGGACAACGTGGGACAACGTGGGACATCGTGGGACAACGTGGGACAACGTGGGACAACGTGGGACAACGTGGGACAACGTGGGACAACGTGGGACAACGTGGGACAACGTGGGACACCGTTGGACACCGTGGGACAACGTGGGACAACGTGGGACAACGTGGGACACCGTTGGACATCGTTGGACACCGTTGGACATCGTTGGACACCGTGGGACACCGTTGGACACCGTTGGACACCGTTGGACATCGGTGGACATCGTGGGACACCGTTGGACACCGTTGGACATCGTTGGACACCGTTGGACACCGTGGGACAACGTGGGACAACGTGGGACAACGTGGGACAACGTGGGACAACGTGGGACAACGTGGGACACCGTTGGACACCGTGGGACACCGTTGGACACCGTTGGACATCTTTGGACACCGTGGGACAACGTGGGACAACGTGGGACAACGTGGGAAACCATGGAACAACGTGGGACAACGTGGGACAACGTGGGACAACGTGGGACAACGTGGGACACCGTTGGACACCGTTGGACACCGTTGGACATCGTTGGACATCGTTGGACACCGTTGGACACCGTTGGACACCGTTGGACACCGTGGGACAACGTGGGACAACGTGGGACAACGTGGGACAACGTGGGACAACGTGGGACAACGTGGGACAACGTGGGACAACGTGGGACAACGTGGGACAACGTGGGACAACGTGGGACAACGTGGGACAACGTGGGACATCGTAGGACAACGTGGGACAACGTGGGACAACGTGGGACACCGTTGGACATCGTTGGACATCGTTGGACATCGTTGGACACCGTTGGACACCGTTGGACACCGTTGGACACCGTTGGACATCGGTGGACATCGTGGGACACCGTTGGACACCGTTGGACATCGTTGGACACCGTTGGACACCGTGGGACAACGTGGGACAACGTGGGACAACGTGGGACAACGTGGGACAACGTGGGTCAACGTGGGACAACGTGGGACACCGTTGGACATCGTTGGACACCGTGGGACAACGTGGGACAACGTGGGACAACGTGGGACACCGTTGGACATCGTTGGACACCGTTGGACATCGTTGGACACCGTGGGACACCGTTGGACACTGTTGGACACCGTTGGACATCGGTGGACATCGTGGGACACCGTTGGACAACGTGGGACAACGTGGGACACCGTTGGACAACGTGGGACAACGTGGGACAACGTGGGACAACGTGGGACAACGTGGGACAACGTGGGTCAACGTGGGACAACGTGGGACAACGTGGGACAACGTGGGACACCGTTGGACATCGTTGGACACCGTGGGACAACGTGGGACAACGTGGGACACCGTTGGACACCGTTGGACATCGTTGGACATCGTTGGACATCGTTGGACATCGTGGGACACCGTTGGACATCGTTGGACACCGTTGGACATCGTTGGACACCGTTGGACATCGTTGGACACCGTGGGACAACGTGGGACAACGTGGGACAACGTGGGACACCGTTGGACATCGTTGGACACCGTTGGACATCGTTGGACACCGTGGGACACCGTTGGACACTGTTGGACACCGTTGGACATCGGTGGACATCGTGGGACACCGTTGGACACCGTTGGACATCGTTGGACACCGTTGGACACCGTGGGACAACGTGGGACAACGTGGGACAACGTGGGACAACGTGGGACAACGTGGGACACCGTTGGACACCGTGGGACAACGTGGGACAACGTGGGACAACGGGGGACAACGTGGGACAACGTGGGACAACATAGGACAACGTGGGACAACGTGGGACACCGTTGGACATCGTTGGACAACGTGGGACATCGTGGGACAACGTGGGACAACGTGGGACAACGTGGGACAACGTGGGACAACGTGGGACAACGTGGGACAACGTGGGACAACGTGGGACAACGTGGGACACCGTTGGACTCCGTGGGACAACGTGGGACAACGTGGGACAACGTGGGACAACGTGGGACACCGTTGGACACCGTTGGACACCGTTGGACATCGTTGGACATCGTTGGACACCGTTGGACACCGTTGGACACCGTTGGACACCGTGGGACAACGTGGGACAACGTGGGACAACGTGGGACAACGTGGGACAACGTGGGACAACGTGGGACAACGTGGGACAACGTGGGACAACGTGGGACAACGTGGGACAACGTGGGACAACGTGGGACAACGTGGGACATCGTAGGACAACGTGGGACAACGTGGGACAACGTGGGACACCGTTGGACATCGTTGGACATCGTTGGACATCGTTGGACACCGTTGGACCCCGTTGGACACCGTTGGACACCGTTGGACATCGGTGGACATCGTGGGACACCGTTGGACACCGTTGGACATCGTTGGACACCGTTGGACACCGTGGGACAACGTGGGACAACGTGGGACAACGTGGGACAACGTGGGACAACGTGGGTCAACGTGGGACAACGTGGGACACCGTTGGACACCGTGGGACACCGTTGGACACCGTTGGACATCGTTGGACACCGTGGGACAACGTGGGACAACGTGGGACAACGTGGGAAACCATGGAACAACGTGGGACAACGTGGGACAACGTGGGACAACGTGGGACAACGTGGGACACCGTTGGACATCGTTGGACACCGTGGGACAACGTGGGACAACGTGGGACACCGTTGGACACCGTTGGACATCGTTGGACATCGTTGGACATCGTTGGACATCGTGGGACACCGTTGGACATCGTTGGACACCGTTGGACATCGTTGGACACCGTTGGACACTGTTGGACACCGTTGGACATCGGTGGACATCGTGGGACACCGTTGGACACCGTTGGACATCGTTGGACACCGTTGGACACCGTGGGACAACGTGGGACAACGTGGGACAACGTGGGACACCGTTGGACATCGTTGGACACCGTTGGACATCGTTGGACACCGTGGGACATCGTTGGACAACGTGGGACATCGTGGGACAACGTGGGACAACGTGGGACAACGTGGGACAACGTGGGACAACGTGGGACACCGTGGGACACCGCTGGACACCGTTGGACATCGTTGGACACCGTGGGACAACGTGGGACAACGTGGGACACCGTTGGACACCGTGGGACAACGTGGGACAACGTGGGACAACGTGGGACAACGTGGGACAACGTGGGACAACATAGGACAACGTGGGACAACGTGGGACACCGTTGGACATCGTTGGACAACGTGGGACATCGTGGGACAACGTGGGACAACGTGGGACAACGTGGGACAACGTGGGACAACGTGGGACAACGTGGGACAACGTGGGACAACGTGGGACAACGTGGGACAACGTGGGACACCGTTGGACACCGTGGGACAACGTGGGACAACGTGGGACAACGTGGGACACCGTTGGACATCGTTGGACACCGTTGGACATCGTTGGACACCGTGGGACACCGTTGGACACCGTTGGACACCGTTGGACATCGGTGGACATCGTGGGACACCGTTGGACACCGTTGGACATCGTTGGACACCGTTGGACACCGTGGGACAACGTGGGACAACGTGGGACAACGTGGGACAACGTGGGACAACGTGGGACAACGTGGGACACCGTTGGACACCGTGGGACACCGTTGGACACCGTTGGACATCGTTGGACACCGTGGGACAACGTGGGACAACGTGGGACAACGTGGGAAACCATGGAACAACGTGGGACAACGTGGGACAACGTGGGACAACGTGGGACAACGTGGGACAACGTGGGACAACGTGGGACACCGTTGGACACCGTTGGACACCGTTGGACATCGTTGGACATCGTTGGACACCGTTGGACACCGTTGGACACCGTTGGACACCGTGGGACAACGTGGGACAACGTGGGACAACGTGGGACAACGTGGGACAACGTGGGACAACGTGGGACAACGTGGGACAACGTGGGACAACGTGGGACAACGTGGGACAACGTGGGACAACGTGGGACATCGTAGGACAACGTGGGACAACGTGGGACAACGTGGGACACCGTTGGACACCGTTGGACACCGTTGGACAACGTGGGACACCGTTGGACACCGTTGGACACCGTTGGACATCGTTGGACATCGTTGGACACCGTTGGACACCGTTGGACACCGTTGGACACCGTGGGACAACGTGGGACAACGTGGGACAACGTGGGACAACGTGGGACAACGTGGGACAACGTGGGACAACGTGGGACAACGTGGGACAACGTGGGACAACGTGGGACAACGTGGGACAACGTGGGACATCGTAGGACAACGTGGGACAACGTGGGACAACGTGGGACACCGTTGGACATCGTTGGACATCGTTGGACATCGTTGGACACCGTTGGACACCGTTGGACACCGTTGGACACCGTTGGACATCGGTGGACATCGTGAGACACCGTTGGACACCGTTGGACATCGTTGGACACCGTTGGACACCGTGGGACAACGTGGGACAACGTGGGACAACGTGGGACAACGTGGGACAACGTGGGACAACGTGGGACAACGTGGGACACCGTTGGACATCGTTGGACACCGTGGGACAACGTGGGACAACGTGGGACACCGTTGGACACCGTTGGACATCGTTGGACATCGTTGGACATCGTGGGACACCGTTGGACATCGTTGGACACCGTTGGACATCGTTGGACACCGTTGGACATCGTTGGACACCGTGGGACAACGTGGGACAACGTGGGACAACGTGGGACACCGTTGGACATCGTTGGACACCGTTGGACATCGTTGGACACCGTGGGACACCGTTGGACACTGTTGGACACCGTTGGACATCGGTGGACATCGTGGGACACCGTTGGACACCGTTGGACATCGTTGGACACCGTTGGACACCGTGGGACAACGTGGGACAACGTGGGACAACGTGGGACAACGTGGGACAACGTGGGACAACGTGGGACAACGTGGGACACCGTTGGACATCGTTGGACACCGTGGGACAACGTGGGACAACGTGGGACACCGTTGGACACCGTTGGACATCGTTGGACATCGTTGGACATCGTGGGACACCGTTGGACATCGTTGGACACCGTTGGACATCGTTGGACACCGTTGGACATCGTTGGACACCGTGGGACAACGTGGGACAACGTGGGACAACGTGGGACACCGTTGGACATCGTTGGACACCGTTGGACATCGTTGGACACCGTGGGACACCGTTGGACACTGTTGGACACCGTTGGACATCGGTGGACATCGTGGGACACCGTTGGACACCGTTGGACATCGTTGGACACCGTTGGACACCGTGGGACAACGTGGGACAACGTGGGACAACGTGGGACACCGTTGGACATCGTTGGACACCGTTGGACATCGTTGGACACCGTGGGACATCGTTGGACAACGTGGGACATCGTGGGACAACGTGGGACAACGTGGGACAACGTGGGACAACGTGGGACACCGTGGGACACCGTTGGACACCGTTGGACATCGTTGGACACCGTGGGACAACGTGGGACAACGTGGGACACCGTTGGACACCGTGGGACAACGTGGGACAACGTGGGACAACGTGGGACAACGTGGGACAACGTGGGACAACGTAGGACAACGTGGGACAACGTGGGACACCGTTGGACATCGTTGGACAACGTGGGACATCGTGGGACAACGTGGGACAACGTGGGACAACGTGGGACAACGTGGGACAACGTGGGACAACGTGGGACAACGTGGGACAACGTGGGACAACGTGGGACAACGTGGGACACCGTTGGACACCGTGGGACAACGTGGGACAACGTGGGACAACGTGGGACACCGTTGGACATCGTTGGACACCGTTGGACATCGTTGGACACCGTGGGACACCGTTGGACACCGTTGGACACCGTTGGACATCGGTGGACATCGTGGGACACCGTTGGACACCGTTGGACATCGTTGGACACCGTTGGACACCGTGGGACAACGTGGGACAACGTGGGACAACGTGGGACAACGTGGGACAACGTGGGACAACGTGGGACACCGTTGGACACCGTGGGACACCGTTGGACACCGTTGGACATCGTTGGACACCGTGGGACAACGTGGGACAACGTGGGACAACGTGGGAAACCATGGAACAACGTGGGACAACGTGGGACAACGTGGGACAACGTGGGACAACGTGGGACACCGTTGGACACCGTTGGACACCGTTGGACATCGTTGGACATCGTTGGACACCGTTGGACACCGTTGGACACCGTTGGACACCGTGGGACAACGTGGGACAACGTGGGACAACGTGGGACAACGTGGGACAACGTGGGACAACGTGGGACAACGTGGGACAACGTGGGACAACGTGGGACAACGTGGGACAACGTGGGACAACGTGGGACAACGTGGGACAACGTGGGACATCGTAGGACAACGTGGGACAACGTGGGACAACGTGGGACACCGTTGGACATCGTTGGACATCGTTGGACATCGTTGGACACCGTTGGACACCGTTGGACACCGTTGGACACCGTTGGACATCGGTGGACATCGTGGGACACCGTTGGACACCGTTGGACATCGTTGGACACCGTTGGACACCGTGGGACAACGTGGGACAACGTGGGACAACGTGGGACAACGTGGGACAACGTGGGACAACGTGGGACACCGTTGGACACCGTGGGACACCGTTGGACACCGTTGGACACCGTGGGACAACGTGGGACAACGTGGGACATCGTTGGACATCGTTGGACATCGTTGGACACCGTTGGACACCGTTGGACACCGTTGGACACCGTTGGACATCGGTGGACATCGTGGGACACCGTTGGACACCGTTGGACATCGTTGGACACCGTTGGACACCGTGGGACAACGTGGGACAACGTGGGACAACGTGGGACAACGTGGGACAACGTGGGACAACGTGGGACAACGTGGGACACCGTTGGACACCGTGGGACACCGTTGGACAACGTGGGACAACGTGGGACAACGTGGGACAACGTGGGACAACGTGGGACACCGGTGGACAACGTGGGACAACGTGGGACAACGTGGGACAACGTGGGACAACGTGGGACAACGTGGGACAACGTGGGACAACGTGGGACACCGTTGGACATCGTTGGACACCGTGGGACAACGTGGGACAATGTGGGACACCGTTGGACACCGTTGGACATCGTTGGACATCGTTGGACACCGTTGGACACCGTTGGACACCGTTGGACACCGTGGGACAACGTGGGACAACGTGGGACAACGTGGGACAACGTGGGACAACGTGGGACAACGTGGGACAACGTGGGACAACGTGGGACAACGTGGGACAACGTGGGACAACGTGGGACAACGTGGGACATCGTGGGACAACGTGGGACAACGTGGGACAACGTGGGACAACGTGGGACAACGTGGGACAACGTGGGACAACGTGGGACAACGTTGGACACCGTTGGACATCGTTGGACACCGTTGGACACCGTTGGACATCGTGGGACAACGTGGGACAACGTGGGACAACGTGGGACAACGTGGGACAACGTGGGACAACGTGGGACAACGTGGGACAACGTGGGACATCGTGGGACAACGTGGGACAACGTGGGACAACGTGGGACAACGTGGGACAACGTGGGACACCGTTGGACATCGTTGGACACCGTGGGACAACGTGGGACAACGTGGGACAACGTGGGACACCGTTGGACACCGTTGGACATCGTTGGACATCGTTGGACATCGTGGGACACCGTTGGACATCGTTGGACACCGTTGGACATCGTTGGACACCGTTGGACATCGTTGGACAACGTGGGACATCGTGGGACAACGTGGGACATCGTTGGACACCGTGGGACATCGTTGGACAACGTGGGACATCGTGGGACAACGTGGGACAACGTGGGACAACGTGGGACAACGTGGGACAACGTGGGACACCGTGGGACACCGTTGGACACCGTTGGACATCGTTGGACACCGTGGGACAACGTGGGACAACGTGGGACACCGTTGGACACCGTGGGACAACGTGGGACAACGTGGGACAACGTGGGACAACGTGGGACAACGTGGGACAACATAGGAAAACGTGGGACAACGTGGGACACCGTTGGACATCGTTGGACAACGTGGGACATCGTGGGACATCGGTGGACATCGTGGGACACCGTTGGACACCGTTGGACATCGTTGGACACCGTTGGACACCGTGGGACAACGTGGGACAACGTGGGACAACGTGGGACAACGTGGGACAACGTGGGACAACGTGGGACACCGTTGGACACCGTGGGACACCGTTGGACACCGTTGGACACCGTTGGACACCGTTGGACACCGTGGGACAACGTGGGACAACGTGGGACAACGTGGGACAACGTGGGACAACGTGGGACAACGTGGGACAACGTGGGACAACGTGGGACACCGTTGGACACCGTTGGACACCGTGGGACAACGTGGGACAACGTGGGACAACGTGGGACAACGTGGGACAACGTGGGACAACGTGGGACAACGTGGGACACCGTTGGACACCGTGGGACACCGTTGGACACCGTTGGACATCGTTGGACACCGTGGGACAACGTGGGACAACGTGGGACAACGTGGGAAACCATGGAACAACGTGGGACAACGTGGGACAACGTGGGACAACGTGGGACAACGTGGGACACCGTTGGACATCGTTGGACACCGTGGGACAACGTGGGACAACGTGGGACACCGTTGGACACCGTTGGACATCGTTGGACATCGTTGGACATCGTTGGACATCGTGGGACACCGTTGGACATCGTTGGACACCGTTGGACATCGTTGGACACCGTTGGACATCGTTGGACACCGTGGGACAACGTGGGACAACGTGGGACAACGTGGGACACCGTTGGACATCGTTGGACACCGTTGGACATCGTTGGACACCGTGGGACACCGTTGGACACTGTTGGACACCGTTGGACATCGTTGGACATCGTGGGACACCGTTGGACACCGATGGACATCGTTGGACACCGTTGGACACCGTGGGACAACGTGGGACAACGTGGGACAACGTGGGACACCGTTGGATATCGTTGGACACCGCTGGACATCGTTGGACACCGTGGGACATCGTTGGACAACGTGGGACATCGTGGGACAACGTGGGACAACGTGGGACAACGTGGGACAACGTGGGACAACGTGGGACACCGTGGGACACCGTTGGACACCGTTGGACATCGTTGGACACCGTGGGACAACGTGGGACAACGTGGGACACCGTTGGACACCGTGGGACAACGTGGGACAACGTGGGACAACGTGGGACAACGTGGGACAACGTGGGACAACATAGGACAACGTGGGACAACGTGGGACACCGTTGGACATCGTTGGACAACGTGGGACATCGTGGGACAACGTGGGACAACGTGGGACAACGTGGGACAACGTGGGACAACGTGGGACAACGTGGGACAACGTGGGACAACGTGGGACAACGTGGGACAACGTGGGACACCGTTGGACACCGTGGGACAACGTGGGACAACGTGGGACAACGTGGGACACCGTTGGACATCGTTGGACACCGTTGGACATCGTTGGACACCGTGGGACACCGTTGGACACCGTTGGACACCGTTGGACATCGGTGGACATCGTGGGACACCGTTGGACACCGTTGGACATCGTTGGACACCGTTGGACACCGTGGGACAACGTGGGACAACGTGGGACAACGTGGGACAACGTGGGACAACGTGGGACACCGTTGGACACCGTGGGACACCGTTGGACACCGTTGGACATCGTTGGACACCGTGGGACAACGTGGGACAACGTGGGACAACGTGGGAAACCATGGAACAACGTGGGACAACGTGGGACAACGTGGGACAACGTGGGACAACGTGGGACACCGTTGGACACCGTTGGACACCGTTGGACATCGTTGGACATCGTTGGACACCGTTGGACACCGTTGGACACCGTTGGACACCGTGGGACAACGTGGGACAACGTGGGACAACGTGGGACAACGAGGGGACAACGTGGGACAACGTGGGACAACGTGGGACAACGTGGGACAACGTGGGACAACGTGGGACAACGTGGGACAACGTGGGACATCGTAGGACAACGTGGGACAACGTGGGACAACGTGGGACACCGTTGGACATCGTTGGACATCGTTGGACATCGTTGGACACCGTTGGACACCGTTGGACACCGTTGGACACCGTTGGACATCGGTGGACATCGTGGGACACCGTTGGACACCGTTGGACATCGTTGGACACCGTTGGACACCGTGGGACAACGTGGGACAACGTGGGACAACGTGGGACAACGTGGGACACCGTTGGACACCGTGGGACACCGTTGGACACCGTTGGACATCGTTGGACACCGTGGGACAACGTGGGACAACGTGGGACAACGTGGGAAACCATGGAACAACGTGGGACAACGTGGGACAACGTGGGACAACGTGGGACACCGTTGGACATCGTTGGACACCGTGGGACAACGTGGGACAACGTGGGACACCGTTGGACAGCGTTGGACATCGTTGGACATCGTTGGACACCGTTGGACACCGTTGGACACCGTGGGACAACGTGGGACAACGTGGGACAACGTGGGACAACGTGGGACAACGTGGGACAACGTGGGACAACGTGGGACAACGTGGGACAACGTAGGACAACGTGGGACAACGTGGGACACCGTTGGACATCGTTGGACAACGTGGGACATCGTGGGACAACGTGGGACAACGTGGGACAACGTGGGACAACGTGGGACAACGTGGGACAACGTGGGAAACCATGGAACAACGTGGGACAACGTGGGACAACGTGGGACAACGTGGGACAACGTGGGACACCGTTGGACATCGTTGGACACCGTGGGACAACGTGGGACAACGTGGGACACCGTTGGACACCGTTGGACATCGTTGGACATCGTTGGACATCGTTGGACACCGTTGGACACCGTGGGACAACGTGGGACAACGTGGGACAACGTGGGACAACGTGGGACAACGTGGGACAACGTGGGACACCGTTGGACACCGTGGGACACCGTTGGACACCGTTGGACACCGTTGGACACCGTTGGACACCGTGGGACAACGTGGGACAACGTGGGACAACGTGGGACAACGTGGGACAACGTGGGACAACGTGGGACAACGTGGGACAACGTGGGACACCGTTGGACACCGTTGGACACCGTGGGACAACGTGGGACAACGTGGGACAACGTGGGACAACGTGGGACAACGTGGGACAACGTGGGACAACGTGGGACACCGTTGGACACCGTGGGACACCGTTGGACACCGTTGGACATCGTTGGACACCGTGGGACAACGTGGGACAACGTGGGACAACGTGGGAAACCATGGAACAACGTGGGACAACGTGGGACAACGTGGGACAACGTGGGACAACGTGGGACACCGTTGGACATCGTTGGACACCGTGGGACAACGTGGGACAACGTGGGACACCGTTGGACACCGTTGGACATCGTTGGACATCGTTGGACATCGTTGGACATCGTGGGACACCGTTGGACATCGTTGGACACCGTTGGACATCGTTGGACACCGTTGGACATCGTTGGACACCGTGGGACAACGTGGGACAACGTGGGACAACGTGGGACACCGTTGGACATCGTTGGACACCGTTGGACATCGTTGGACACCGTGGGACACCGTTGGACACTGTTGGACACCGTTGGACATCGTTGGACATCGTGGGACACCGTTGGACACCGTTGGACATCGTTGGACACCGTTGGACACCGTGGGACAACGTGGGACAACGTGGGACAACGTGGGACACCGTTGGATATCGTTGGACACCGCTGGACATCGTTGGACACCGTGGGACATCGTTGGACAACGTGGGACATCGTGGGACAACGTGGGACAACGTGGGACAACGTGGGACAACGTGGGACAACGTGGGACACCGTGGGACACCGTTGGACACCGTTGGACATCGTTGGACACCGTGGGACAACGTGGGACAACGTGGGACACCGTTGGACACCGTGGGACAACGTGGGACAACGTGGGACAACGTGGGACAACGTGGGACAACGTGGGACAACATAGGACAACGTGGGACAACGTGGGACACCGTTGGACATCGTTGGACAACGTGGGACATCGTGGGACAACGTGGGACAACGTGGGACAACGTGGGACAACGTGGGACAACGTGGGACAACGTGGGACAACGTGGGACAACGTGGGACAACGTGGGACAACGTGGGACACCGTTGGACACCGTGGGACAACGTGGGACAACGTGGGACAACGTGGGACACCGTTGGACATCGTTGGACACCGTTGGACATCGTTGGACACCGTGGGACACCGTTGGACACCGTTGGACACCGTTGGACATCGGTGGACATCGTGGGACACCGTTGGACACCGTTGGACATCGTTGGACACCGTTGGACACCGTGGGACAACGTGGGACAACGTGGGACAACGTGGGACAACGTGGGACAACGTGGGACACCGTTGGACACCGTGGGACACCGTTGGACACCGTTGGACATCGTTGGACACCGTGGGACAACGTGGGACAACGTGGGACAACGTGGGACAACGTGGGACAACGAGGGGACAACGTGGGACAACGTGGGACAACGTGGGACAACGTGGGACAACGTGGGACAACGTGGGACAACGTGGGACAACGTGGGACATCGTAGGACAACGTGGGACAACGTGGGACAACGTGGGACACCGTTGGACATCGTTGGACACCGTGGGACAACGTGGGACAACGTGGGACAACGTGGGACAACGTGGGACAACGTGGGACAACATAGGACAACGTGGGACAACGTGGGACACCGTTGGACATCGTTGGACAACGTGGGACATCGTGGGACAACGTGGGACAACGTGGGACAACGTGGGACAACGTGGGACAACGTGGGACAACGTGGGACAACGTGGGACAACGTGGGACACCGTTGGACACCGTGGGACAACGTGGGACAACGTGTGACAACGTGGGACACCGTTGGACATCGTTGGACACCGTTGGACATCGTTGGACACCGTGGGACACCGTTGGACACCGTTGGACACCGTTGGACATCGGTGGACATCGTGGGACACCGTTGGACACCGTTGGACATCGTTGGACACCGTTGGACACCGTGGGACAACGTGGGACAACGTGGGACAACGTGGGACAACGTGGGACAACGTGGGACACCGTTGGACACCGTGGGACACCGTTGGACACCGTTGGACATCGTTGGACACCGTGGGACAACGTGGGACAACGTGGGACAACGTGGGAAACCATGGAACAACGTGGGACAACGTGGGACAACGTGGGACAACGTGGGACAACGTGGGACACCGTTGGACACCGTTGGACACCGTTGGACATCGTTGGACATCGTTGGACACCGTTGGACACCGTTGGACACCGTTGGACACCGTGGGACAACGTGGGACAACGTGGGACAACGTGGGACAACGTGGGACAACGTGGGACAACGTGGGACAACGTGGGACAACGTGGGACAACGTGGGACAACGTGGGACAACGTGGGACAACGTGGGACATCGTAGGAAAACGTGGGACAACGTGGGACAACGTGGGACACCGTTGGACATCGTTGGACATCGTTGGACATCGTTGGACACCGTTGGACACCGTTGGACACCGTTGGACACCGTTGGACATCGGTGGACATCGTGGGACACCGTTGGACACCGTTGGACATCGTTGGACACCGTTGGACACCGTGGGACAACGTGGGACAACGTGGGACAACGTGGGACAACGTGGGACACCGTTGGACACCGTGGGACACCGTTGGACACCGTTGGACATCGTTGGACACCGTGGGACAACGTGGGACAACGTGGGACAACGTGGGAAACCATGGAACAACGTGGGACAACGTGGGACAACGTGGGACAACGTGGGACAACGCGGGACACCGTTGGACATCGTTGGACACCGTGGGACAACGTGGGACAACGTGGGACACCGTTGGACAGCGTTGGACATCGTTGGACATCGTTGGACACCGTTGGACACCGTTGGACACCGTTGGACACCGTGGGACAACGTGGGACAACGTGGGACAACGTGGGACAACGTGGGACAACGTGGGACAACGTGGGACAACGTGGGACAACGTGGGACAACGTAGGACAACGTGGGACAACGTGGGACACCGTTGGACATCGTTGGACAACGTGGGACATCGTGGGACAACGTGGGACAACGTGGGACAACGTGGGACAACGTGGGACACCGTTGGACACCGTGGGACACCGTTGGACACCGTTGGACACCGTTGGACATCGTTGGACACCGTTGGACACCGTTGGACATCGTGGGACAACGTGGGACAACGTGGGACAACGTGGGACAACGTGGGACAACGTGGGACAACGTGGGACAACGTGGGACAACGTGGGACAACGTGGGACATCGTGGGACAACGTGGGACAACGTGGGACAACGTGCGACAACGTGGGACAACGTTGGACAACGTGGGACATCGTGGGACAACGTGGGACAACGTGGGACACCGTTGGACATCGTTGGACAACGTGGGACATCGTGGGACAACGTGGGACAACGTGGGACAACGTGGGACAACGTGGGACAACGTGGGACAACGTGGGACAACGTGGGACAACGTGGGACACCGTTGGACACCGTGGGACAACGTGGGACAACGTGGGACAACGTGGGACACCGTTGGACATCGTTGGACAACGTGGGACATCGTGGGACAACGTGGGACAACGTGGGACAACGTGGGACAACGTGCGACAACGTGGGACAACGTGGGACAACGTGGGACAACGTGGGACACCGTTGGACACCGTGGGACAACGTGGGACAACGTGGGACAACGTGGGACACCGTTGGACATCGTTGGACATCGTTGGACATCGTTGGACACCGTTGGACACCGTTGGACACCGTTGGACACCGTTGGACATCGGTGGACATCGTGGGACACCGTTGGACACCGTTGGACATCGTTGGACACCGCTGGACACCGTGGGACAACGTGGGACAACGTGGGACAACGTGGGACAACGTGGGGCAACGTGGGACACCGTTGGACATCGTTGGTCACCGTGGGACAACGTGGGACAACGTGGGACAACGTGGGACAACGTGGGACAACGTGGGACACCGTTGGACAACGTGGGACACCGTTGGACATCGTTGGACACCGTGGGACAACGTGGGACAACGTGGGACAACGTGGGACAACGTGGGACACCGTTGGACACCGTTGGACATCGTTGGACATCGCTGGACATCGTGGGACACCGTTGGACATCGTTGGACACCGTTGGACATCGTTGGACACCGTGGGACAACGTGGGACAACGTGGGACAACGTGGGACACCGTTGGACATCGTTGGACACCGTTGGACATCGTTGGACACCGTGGGACACCGTTGGACACCGTTGGACACCGTTGGACATCGGTGGACATCGTGGGACACCGTTGGACACCGTTGGACATCGTTGGACACCGTTGGACACCGTGGGACAACGTGGGACAACGTGGGACACCGTTGGACACCGTTGGACACCGTTGGACACCGTGGGACACCGTCGGACACCGTTGGACATCGTTGGACACCGTGGGAAACCATGGAACAACGTGGGACAACGTGGGACAACGTGGGAGAACGTGGGACAACGTGGGACAACGTGGGACAACGTGGAACACCGTTGGACATCGTGGGACACCGTTGGACATCGTTGGACATCGTTGGACACCGTTGGACATCGTTGGACACCGTTGGACACCGTTGGACACCGTTGGACACCGTTGCACGACGTTGGACATCGTGGGACACCGTTGGACATCGTTGGACACCGTTGGACATCGTTGGACACCGTTGGACACCGTTGGACATCGTTGGACATCGTTGGACACCGTTGGACGACGTTGGACAACGTGGGACAATGTGGGACAACGTGGGACAACGTGGGACAACGTGGGACAACGTGGGACAACGTGGGACACCGTTGGACATCGTGGGACACCGTTGGACACCGTGGGACAACGTGGGACAACGTGGGACAACGTGGGACAACGTGGGACAACGTGGGACAACGTGGGACAACGTGGGACAACGTGGGACACCGTTGGACACCGTGGGACACCGTTGGACACCGTTGGACATCGTTGGACACCGTTGGACAACGTGGGACAACGTGGGACAACGTGGGACAACGTGGGACATCGTGGGACAACGTGGGACAACGTGGGACAACGTGGGACACCGTTGGACACCGTTGGAAATCGATGGACACCGTTGGACACCGTGGGACAACGTGGGACAACGTGGGACAACGTGGGACAACGTGGGACACCGTTGGACACCGTTGGACATCGTTGGACATCGTGGGACACCGTTGGACACCGTTGGACACCGTTGGACACCGTGGGACAACGTGGGACAACGTGGGACAACGTGGGACAACGTGGGACAACGTGGGACAACGTGGGACAACGTGGGACAACATGGGACAACGTGGGACAACGTGGGACAACGTGGGACAACGTGGGACAACGTGGGACAACGTGGGACAACATGGGACAACGTGGGACAACGTGGGACACCGTTGGACACCGTGGGACACCGTTGGACAACGTGGGACAACGTGGGACAACGTGGGACAACGTGGGACAACGTGGGACACCGTTGGACACCGTGGGACACCGTTGGACACCGTTGGACATCGTTGGACACCGTGGGACAACGTGGGACAACGTGGGACAACGTGGGAAACCATGGGACAACGTGGGACAACGTGGGACAACGTGGGACAACGTGGGACAACGTGGGACACCGTTGGACATCGTTGGACACCGTGGGACAACGTGGGACAACGTGGGACACCGTTGGACACCGTTGGACATCGTTGGACATCGTTGGACACCGTTGGACACCGTTGGACACCGTTGGACACCGTGGGACAACGTGGGACAACGTGGGACAACGTGGGACAACGTGGGACAACGTGGGACAACGTGGGACAACGTGGGACAACGTGGGACAACGTGGGACAACGTGGGACACCGTTGGACATCGTTGGACACCGTTGGACATCGTTGGACACCGCGGGACACCGTTGGACAACGTGGGACAACGTGGGACAACGTGGGACGACGTGGGACAACATGGGACAACGTGGGACAACGTGGGACACCGTTGGACACCGTGGGACACCGTTGGACAACGTGGGACAACGTGGGACAACGTGGGACAACGTGGGACAACGTGGGACAACGTGGGACAACGTGGGACAACGTGGGACAACGTGGGACAACGTGGGACAACGTGGAACAACGTGGGACACCGTTGGACATCGTTGGACATCGTTGGACATCGTTGGACATCGTGGGACACCGTTGGACATCGTTGGACACCGTTGGATATCGGTGGACACCGTGGGACAACGTGGGACAACGTGGGACATCGTTGGACACCGTTGGACATCGTTGGACACCGTGGGACAACGTGGGACAACGTGGGACAACGTGAGACACCGTTGGACATCGTTGGACACCGGTGGACATCGTTGGACAACGTGGGACATCGTGGGACAACGTGGGACAACGTGGGACAACGTGGGACAACGTGGGACACCGTTGGACACCGTGGGACAACGTGGGACAACGTGGGACAACGTGGGACACCGTGGGACACCGTTGGACAGCGGTGGACATCGTGGGACACCGTTGGACACCGTTGGACATCGTTGGACACCGTTGGACACCGTGGGACAACGTGGGACAACGTGGGACAACGTGGGACAACGTGGGACAACGTGGGACAACGTGGGACACCGTTGGACACCGTGGGACAACGTGGGACAACGTGGGACAACGTGGGACAACGTGGGACACCGTGGGACACCGTTGGACATCGGTGGACATCGTGGGACACCGTTGGACACCGTTGGACATCGTTGGACACCGTTGGACACCGTGGGACAACGTGGGACAACGTGGGACAACGTGGGACAACGTGGGACAACGTGGGACACCGTTGGACATCGTTGGACACCGTTGGACATCGTTGGACACCGTGGGACAACGTGGGACAACGTGGGACAACGTGGGACACCGTTGGACACCGTTGGACATCGTTGGACATCGTTGGACATCGTGGGACACCGTTGGACATCGTTGGACACCGTTGGACATCGTTGGACACCGTGGGACAACGTGGGACAACGTGGGACAACGTGGGACACCGTTGGACACCGTTGGACATCGTTGGACATCGTTGGACATCGTGGGACACCGTTGGACATCGTTGGACACCGTTGGACATCGTTGGACACCGTGGGACAACGTGGGACAACGTGGGACAACGTGGGACACCGTTGGACATCGTTGGACACCGTTGGACACCGTTGGACACCGTGGGACATCGGTGGACACCGTGGGACAACGTGGGACAACGTGGGACAACGTGGGACACCGTGGGACACCGTTGGACATCGTTGGACATCGTTGGACATCGTGGGACACCGTTGGACATCGTTGGACACCGTTGGACATCGTTGGACACCGTGGGACAACGTGGGACAACGTGGGACAACGTGGGACACCGTTGGACACCGTTGGACATCGTTGGACATCGTTGGACATCGTGGGACACCGTTGGACATCGTTGGACACCGTTGGACATCGTTGGACACCGTGGGACAACGTGGGACAACGTGGGACAACGTGGGACACCGTTGGACACCGTTGGACACCGTTGGACACCGTTGGACACCGTTGGACACCGTTGGACATCGGTGGACATCGTGGGACACCGTTGGACACCGTTGGACATCGTTGGACATCGTTGGACACCGTTGGACACCGTTGGACACCGTTGGACACCGTGGGACAACGTGGGACAACGTGGGACAACGTGGGACAACGTGGGACAACGTGGGACAACGTGGGACAACGTGGGACAACGTGGGACAACGTGGGACAACGTGGGACAACGTGGGACAACGTGGGACAACGTGGGACAACGTGGGACAACGTGGGACAACGTGGGACAACGTGGGACATCGTGGGACAACGTGGGACAACGTGGGACAACGTGGGACAACGTGGGACAACGTGGGACAACGTGGGACAACGTGGGACAACGTGGGACAACGTGGGACATCGTGGGACAACGTGGGACAACGTGGGACAACGTGGGACAACGTGGGACAACGTGGGACAACGTGGGACACCGTTGGACACCGTTGGACATCGTTGGACATCGTTGGACATCGTGGGACACCGTTGGACATCGTTGGACACCGTTGGACATCGTTGGACACCGTGGGACAACGTGGGACAACGTGGGACAACGTGGGACACCGTTGGACACCGTTGGACATCGTTGGACATCGTTGGACATCGTGGGACACCGTTGGACATCGTTGGACACCGTTGGACATCTTTGGACACCGTGGGACAACGTGGGACAACGTGGGACAACGTGGGACACCGTTGGACACCGTTGGACACCGTTGGACACCGTTGGACACCGTTGGACACCGTTGGACATCGGTGGACATCGTGGGACACCGTTGGACACCGTTGGACATCGTTGGACATCGTTGGACACCGTTGGACACCGTTGGACACCGTTGGACACCGTGGGACAACGTGGGACAACGTGGGACAACGTGGGACAACGTGGGACAACGTGGGACAACGTGGGACAACGTGGGACAACGTGGGACAACGTGGGACAACGTGGGACAACGTGGGACAACGTGGGACAACGTGGGACAACGTGGGACAACGTGGGACAACGTGGGACAACGTGGGACAACGTGGGACAACGTAGGACAACGTGGGACATCGTGGGACAACGTGGGACAACGTGGGACAACGTGGGACAACGTGGGACAACGTGGGACAACGTGGGAAACCATGGAACAACGTGGGACAACGTGGGACAACGTGGGACAACGTGGGACAACGTGGGACACCGTTGGACATCGTTGGACACCGTGGGACAACGTGGGACAACGTGGGACACCGTTGGACACCGTTGGACATCGTTGGACATCGTTGGACATCGTTGGACATCGTGGGACACCGTTGGACATCGTTGGACACCGTTGGACATCGTTGGACACCGTTGGACATCGTTGGAAACCGTGGGACAACGTGGGACAACGTGGGACAACGTGGGACACCGTTGGACATCGTTGGACACCGTTGGACATCGTTGGACACCGTGGGACACCGTTGGACACTGTTGGACACCGTTGGACATCGGTGGACATCGTGGGACACCGTTGGACACCGTTGGACATCGTTGGACACCGTTGGACACCGTTGGACAACGTGGGACAACGTGGGACAACGTGGGACACCGTTGGACATCGTTGGACACCGCTGGACATCGTTGGACACCGTGGGACATCGTTGGACAACGTGGGACATCGTGGGACAACGTGGGACAACGTGGGACAACGTGGGACAACGTGGGACAACGTGGGACACCGTGGGACACCGTTGGACACCGTTGGACATCGTTGGACACCGTGGGACAACGTGGGACAACGTGGGACACCGTTGGACACCGTGGGACAACGTGGGACAACGTGGGACAACGTGGGACAACGTGGGACAACGTGGGACAACATAGGACAACGTGGGACAACGTGGGACACCGTTGGACATCGTTGGACAACGTGGGACATCGTGGGACAACGTGGGACAACGTGGGACAACGTGGGACAACGTGGGACAACGTGGGACAACGTGGGACAACGTGGGACAACGTGGGACAACGTGGGACACCGTTGGACACCGTGGGACAACGTGGGACAACGTGGGACAACGTGGGACACCGTTGGACATCGTTGGACACCGTTGGACATCGTTGGACACCGTGGGACACCGTTGGACACCGTTGGACACCGTTGGACATCGGTGGACATCGTGGGACACCGTTGGACACCGTTGGACATCGTTGGACACCGTTGGACACCGTGGGACAACGTGGGACAACGTGGGACAACGTGGGACAACGTGGGACACCGTGGGACACCGTTGGACACCGTGGGACACCGTTGGACACCGTTGGACATCGTTGGACACCGTGGGACAACGTGGGACAACGTGGGACAACGTGGGAAACCATGGAACAACGTGGGACAACGTGGGACAACGTGGGACAACGTGGGACAACGTGGGACACCGTTGGACACCGTTGGACACCGTTGGACATCGTTGGACATCGTTGGACACCGTTGGACACCGTTGGACACCGTTGGACACCGTGGGACAACGTGGGACAACGTGGGACAACGTGGGACAACGTGGGACAACGTGGGACAACGTGGGACAACGTGGGACAACGTGGGACAACGTGGGACAACGTGGGACAACGTGGGACAACGTGGGACATCGTAGGACAACGTGGGACAACGTGGGACAACGTGGGACACCGTTGGACATCGTTGGACATCGTTGGACATCGTTGGACACCGTTGGACACCGTTGGACACCGTTGGACACCGTTGGACATCGGTGGACATCGTGGGACACCGTTGGACACCGTTGGACATCGTTGGACACCGTTGGACACCGTGGGACAACGTGGGACAACGTGGGACACCGTTGGACATCGTTGGACACCGTGGGACAACGTGGGACAACGTGGGACAACGTGGGAAACCATGGAACAACGTGGGACAACGTGGGACAACGTGGGACAACGTGGGACAACGTGGGACACCGTTGGACATCGTTGGACACCGTGGGACAACGTGGGACAACGTGGGACACCGTTGGACAGCGTTGGACATCGTTGGACATCGTTGGACACCGTTGGACAACGTTGGACACCGTTGGACACCGTGGGACAACGTGGGACAACGTGGGACAACGTGGGACAACGTGGGACAACGTGGGACAACGTGGGACAACGTGGGACAACGTGGGACAACGTAGGACAACGTGGGACAACGTGGGACACCGTTGGACATCGTTGGACAACGTGGGACATCGTGGGACAACGTGGGACAACGTGGGACAACGTGGGACAACGTGGGACACCGTTGGACACCGTGGGACACCGTTGGACACCGTTGGACACCGTTGGACATCGTTGGACACCGTTGGACACCGTTGGACATCGTGGGACAACGTGGGACAACGTGGGACAACGTGGGACAACGTGGGACAACGTGGGACAACGTGGGACAACGTGGGACAACGTGGGACAACGTGGGACAACGTGGGACATCGTGGGACAACGTGGGACAACGTGGGACAACGTGCGACAACGTGGGACAACGTGGGACAACGTTGGACAACGTGGGACACCGTTGGACATCGTTGGACACCGTGGGACAACGTGGGACAACGTGGGACAACGTGGGACACCGTTGGACACCGTGGGACAACGTGGGACAACGTGGGACAACGTGGGACAACGTGGGACAACGTGGGACAACGTGGGACAACGTAGGACAACGTGGGACAACGTGGGACACCGTTGGACATCGTTGGACAACGTGGGACATCGTGGGACAACGTGGGACACCGTTGGACATCGTTGGACAACGTGGGACATCGTGGGACAACGTGGGACAACGTGGGACAACGTGGGACAACGTGGGACAACGTGGGACAACGTGGGACAACGTGGGACAACGTGGGACACCGTTGGACACCGTGGGACAACGTGGGACAACGTGGGAAACGTGGGACACCGTTGGACATCGTTGGACATCGTTGGACATCGTTGGACACCGTTGGACACCGTTGGACACCGTTGGACACCGTTGGACATCGGTGGACATCGTGGGACACCGTTGGACACCGTTGGACATCGTTGGACACCGCTGGACACCGTGGGACAACGTGGGACAACGTGGGACAACGTGGGACAACGTGGGACAACGTGGGACAACGTGGGACAACGTGGGACAACGTGGGACAACGTGGGACAACGTGGGACAACGTGGGACACCGTTGGACACCGTTGGACATCGTTGGACACCGTTGGACACCGTTGGACATCGTGGGACAACGTGGGACAACGTGGGACAACGTGGGACAACGTGGGACAACGTGGGACAACGTGGGACAACGTGGGACAACGTGGGACACCGTGGGACAACGTGGGACAACGTGGGACAACGTGGGACACCGTTGGACACCGTGGGACACCGTTGGACACCGTTGGACACCGTGGGACACCGTTGGACACCGTTGGACATCGTTGGACACCGTTGGACACCGTTGGACATCGTGGGACAACGTGGGACAACGTGGGACAACGTGGGACAACGTGGGACAACGTGGGACAACGTGGGACAACGTGGGACAACGTGGGACAACGTGGGACATCGTGGGACAACGTGGGACAACGTGGGACAACGTGGGACAACGTGGGACAACGTGGGACAACGTGGGACAACGTGGGACAACGTGGGACAACGTGGGACACCGTTGGACACCGTGGGACACCGTTGGACACCGTTGGACATCGTTGGACACCGTGGGACAACGTGGGACAACGTGGGACAACGTGGGAAACCATGGAACAACGTGGGACAACGTGGGACAACGTGGGACAACGTGGGACAACGTGGGACACCGTTGGACATCGTTGGACACCGTGGGACAACGCGGGACAACGTGGGACACCGTTGGACACCGTTGGACATCGTTGGACATCGTTGGACACCGTTGGACACCGTTGGACACCGTTGGACACCGTGGGACAACGTGGGACAACGTGGGACAACGTGGGACAACGTGGGACAACGTGGGACAACGTGGGACAACGTAGGACAACGTGGGACAACGTGGGACAACGTGGGACAACGTGGGACAACGTGGGACACCGTTGGACATCGTTGGACAACGTGGGACATCGTGGGACAACGTGGGACAACGTGGGACATCGTGGGACAACGTGGGACAACGTGGGACAACGTGCGACAACGTGGGACAACGTGGGACACCGTTGGACAACGTGGGACACCGTTGGACATCGTTGGACACCGTGGGACAACGTGGGACAACGTGGGACAACGTGGGACAACGTGGGAAACCATGGAACAACGTGGGACAACGTGGGACAACGTGGGACAACGTGGGACAACGTGGGACACCGTTGGACATCGTTGGACACCGTGGGACAACGCGGGACAACGTGGGACACCGTTGGACACCGTTGGACATCGTTGGACATCGTTGGACACCGTTGGACACCGTTGGACACCGTTGGACACCGTGGGACAACGTGGGACAACGTGGGACAACGTGGGACAACGTGGGACAACGTGGGACAACGTGGGACAACGTGGGACAACGTGGGACACCGTTGGACATCGTTGGACAACGTGGGACATCGTGGGACAACGTGGGACAACGTGGGACACCGTTGGACACCGTGGGACAACGTGGGACAACGTGGGACAACGTGGGACACCGTTGGACATCGTTGGACATCGTTGGACATCGTTGGACACCGTTGGACACCGTTGGACACCGTTGGACACCGTTGGACACCGTGGGACAACGTGGGACAACGTGGGACAACGTGGGACAACGTGGGACAACGTGGGACAACGTGGGACACCGTTGGACACCGTGGGACACCGTTGGACACCGTTGGACATCGTTGGACACCGTGGGACAACGTGGGACAACGTGGGACAACGTGGGAAACCATGGAACAACGTGGGACAACGTGGGACAACGTGGGACAACGTGGGACAACGTGGGACAACGTGGGACACCGTTGGACATCGTTGGACACCGTGGGACAACGCGGGACAACGTGGGACACCGTTGGACACCGTTGGACATCGTTGGACATCGTTGGACACCGTTGGACACCGTTGGACACCGTTGGACACCGTGGGACAACGTGGGACAACGTGGGACAACGTGGGACAACGTGGGACAACGTGGGACAACGTGGGACAACGTAGGACAACGTGGGACAACGTGGGACAACGTGGGACAACGTGGGACAACGTGGGACACCGTTGGACATCGTTGGACAACGTGGGACATCGTGGGACAACGTGGGACAACGTGGGACATCGTGGGACAACGTGGGACAACGTGGGACAACGTGGGACAACGTGGGACAACGTGGGACACCGTTGGACAACGTGGGACACCGTGGGACATCGTTGGACACCGTGGGACAACGTGGGACAACGTGGGACAACGTGGGACAACGTGGGAAACCATGGAACAACGTGGGACAACGTGGGACAACGTGGGACAACGTGGGACAACGTGGGACACCGTTGGACATCGTTGGACACCGTGGGACAACGCGGGACAACGTGGGACACCGTTGGACACCGTTGGACATCGTTGGACATCGTTGGACACCGTTGGACACCGTTGGACACCGTTGGACACCGTGGGACAACGTGGGACAACGTGGGACAACGTGGGACAACGTGGGACAACGTGGGACAACGTGGGACAACGTGGGACAACGTGGGACACCGTTGGACATCGTTGGACAACGTGGGACATCGTGGGACAACGTGGGACAACGTGGGACACCGTTGGACACCGTGGGACAACGTGGGACAACGTGGGACAACGTGGGACACCGTTGGACATCGTTGGACATCGTTGGACATCGTTGGACACCGTTGGACACCGTTGGACACCGTTGGACACCGTTGGACATCGGTGGACATCGTGGGACACGGTTGGACACCGTTGGACATCGTTGGACACCGCTGGACACCGTGGGACAACGTGGGACAACGTGGGACAACGTGGGACAACGTGGGACAACGTGGGACACCGTTGGACATCGTTGGACACCGTGGGACAACGTGGGACAACGTGGGACAACGTGGGACAACGTGGGACAACGTGGGACACCGTTGGACAACGTGGGACACCGTTGGACATCGTTGGACACCGTGGGACAACGTGGGACAACGTGGGACAACGTGGGACAACGTGGGACAACGTGGGACACCGTTGGACACCGTTGGACATCGTTGGACATCGCTGGACATCGTGGGACACCGTTGGACATCGTTGGACACCGTTGGACATCGTTGGACACCGTGGGACAACGTGGGACAACGTGGGACAACGTGGGACACCGTTGGACATCGTTGGACACCGTTGGACATCGTTGGACACCGTGGGACACCGTTGGACACCGTTGGACACCGTTGGACATCGGTGGACATCGTGGGACACCGTTGGACACCGTTGGACATCGTTGGACACCGTTGGACACCGTGGGACAACGTGGGACAACGTGGGACACCGTTGGACACCGTTGGACACCGTTGGACACCGTGGGACATCGTCGGACACCGTTGGACATCGTTGGACACCGTGGGAAACCATGGAACAACGTGGGACAACGTGGGACAACGTGGGAGAACGTGGGACAACGTGGGACAACGTGGGACAACGTGGAACACCGTTGGACATCGTGGGACACCGTTGGACATCGTTGGACATCGTTGGACACCGTTGGACATCGTTGGACACCGTTGGACACCGTTGGACACCGTTGGACACCGTTGCACGACGTTGGACATCGTGGGACACCGTTGGACATCGTTGGACACCGTTGGACATCGTTGGACACCGTTGGACACCGTTGGACATCGTTGGACATCGTTGGACACCGTTGGACGACGTTGGACAACGTGGGACAATGTGGGACAACGTGGGACAACGTGGGACAACATGGGACAACGTGGGACAACGTGGGACACCGTTGGACATCGTGGGACACCGTTGGACACCGTGGGACAACGTGGGACAACGTGGGACAACGTGGGACAACGTGGGACAACGTGGGACAACGTGGGACAACGTGGGACACCGTTGGACACCGTGGGACACCGTTGGACACCGTTGGACATCGTTGGACACCGTTGGACAACGTGGGACAACGTGGGACAACGTGGGACAACGTGGGACATCGTGGGACAACGTGGGACAACGTGGGACAACGTGGGACAACGTGGGAAAACGTGGGAAAACATGGGACAACGTGGGACAACGTGGGACAACGTGGGACACCGTGGGACAACGTGGGACAACGTGGGACAACGTGGGACAACGTGGGACAACGTGGGACAACGTGGGAAAACGTGGGACAACATGGGACAACGTGGGACAACGTGGGACAACGTGGGACAACGTGGGACAACGTGGGACAACGTGGGACAACATGGGACAACGTGGGACAACGTGGGACACCGTTGGACACCGTGGGACACCGTTGGACAACGTGGGACAACGTGGGACAACGTGGGACAACGTGGGACAACGTGGGACACCGTTGGACACCGTGGGACACCGTTGGACACCGTTGGACATCGTTGGACACCGTGGGACAACGTGGGACAACGTGGGACAACGTGGGAAACCATGGAACAACGTGGGACAACGTGGGACAACGTGGGACAACGTGGGACAACGTGGGACACCGTTGGACATCGTTGGACACCGTGGGACAACGTGGGACAACGTGGGACACCGTTGGACACCGTTGGACATCGTTGGACATCGTTGGACACCGTTGGACACCGTTGGACACCGTTGGACACCGTGGGACAACGTGGGACAACGTGGGACAACGTGGGACAACGTGGGACAACGTGGGACACCGTTGGACATCGTTGGACACCGTTGGACATCGTTGGACACCGCGGGACACCGTTGGACAACGTGGGACAACGTGGGACAACGTGGGACAACGTGGGACAACGTGGGACAACGTGGGACAACGTGGGACACCGTTGGACACCGTGGGACACCGTTGGACAACGTGGGACAACGTGGGACAACGTGGGACAACGTGGGACAACGTGGGACAACGTGGGACAACGTGGGACAACGTGGGACAACGTGGGACAACGTGGGACAACGTGGGACAACGTGGGACACCGTTGGACATCGTTGGACATCGTTGGACATCGTTGGACATCGTGGGACACCGTTGGACATCGTTGGACACCGTTGGACATCGGTGGACACCGTGGGACAACGTGGGACAACGTGGGACATCGTTGGACACCGTTGGACATCGTTGGACACCGTGGGACAACGTGGGACAACGTGGGACAACGTGAGACACCGTTGGACATCGTTGGACACCGGTGGACATCGTTGGACACCGTGGGACACCGTTGGACACCGTTGGACACCGTTGGACATTGGTGGACATCGTGGGACAACGTGGGAAACCATGGAACGACGTGGGACAACGTGGGACAACGTGGGACAACGTGGGACAACGTGGGACACCGTTGGACATCGTTGGACACCGTGGGACAACGTGGGACAACGTGGGACACCGTTGGACACCGTTGGACATCGTTGGACACCGTTGGACACCGTGGGACAACGTGGGACAACGTGGGACAACGTGGGACAACGTGGGACAACGTAGGACAACGTGGGACAACGTGGGACACCGTTGGACATCGTTGGACAACGTGGGACATCGTGGGACAACGTGGGACAACGTGGGACAACGTGGGACAACGTGGGACACCGTTGGACACCGTGGGACAACGTGGGACAACGTGGGACAACGTGGGACACCGTGGGACACCGTTGGACATCGGTGGACATCGTGGGACACCGTTGGACACCGTTGGACATCGTTGGACACCGTTGGACACCGTGGGACAACGTGGGACAACGTGGGACAACGTGGGACAACGTGGGACAACGTGGGACAACGTGGGACACCGTTGGACACCGTGGGACAACGTGGGACAACGTGGGACAACGTGGGACAACGTGGGACACCGTGGGACACCGTTGGACATCGGTGGACATCGTGGGACACCGTTGGACACCGTTGGACATCGTTGGACACCGTTGGACACCGTGGGACAACGTGGGACAACGTGGGACAACGTGGGACAACGTGGGACAACGTGGGACACCGTTGGACATCGTTGGACACCGTTGGACATCGTTGGACACCGTGGGACAACGTGGGACAACGTGGGACAACGTGGGACACCGTTGGACACCGTTGGACATCGTTGGACATCGTTGGACATCGTGGGACACCGTTGGACATCGTTGGACACCGTTGGACATCGTTGGACACCGTGGGACAACGTGGGACAACGTGGGACAACGTGGGACACCGTTGGACACCGTTGGACATCGTTGGACATCGTTGGACATCGTGGGACACCGTTGGACATCGTTGGACACCGTTGGACATCGTTGGACACCGTGGGACAACGTGGGACAACGTGGGACAACGTGGGACACCGTTGGACATCGTTGGACACCGTTGGACACCGTTGGACACCGTTGGACATCGGTGGACACCGTGGGACAACGTGGGACAACGTGGGACAACGTGGGACACCGTGGTACAACGTGGGACAACGTGGGACAACGTGGGACAACGTGGGACAACGTGGGACAACGTGGGACAACGTGGGACAACGTGGGACAACGTGGGACAACGTGGGACAACGTGGGACACCGTTGGACACCGTTGGACACCGTTGGACACCGTTGGACACCGTTGGACACCGTTGGACACCGTTGGACACCGTTGGACATCGGTGGACATCGTGGGTCACCGTTGGACACCGTTGGACATCGTTGGACATCGTTGGACACCGTTGGACACCGTTGGACACCGTTGGACACCGTGGAACAACGTGGGACAACGTGGGACAACGTGGGACAACGTGGGACAACGTGGGACAACGTGGGACAACGTGGGACAACGTGGGACAACGTGGGACAACGTGGGACAACGTGGGACAACGTGGGACAACGTGGGACAACGTGGGACAACGTGGGACAACGTGGGACAACGTGGGACAACGTGGGACAACGTGGGACAACGTGGGACATCGTGGGACACCGTTGGACACCGTTGGACATCGTTGGACACCGTTGGACACCGTGGGACAACGTGGGACAACGTGGGACAACGTGGGACAACGTGGGACAACGTGGGACAACGTGGGACACCGTTGGACACCGTGGGACAACGTGGGACAACGTGGGACAACGTGGGACAACGTGGGACACCGTGGGACACCGTTGGACATCGGTGGACATCGTGGGACACCGTTGGACACCGTTGGACATCGTTGGACACCGTTGGACACCGTGGGACAACGTGGGACAACGTGGGACAACGTGGGACAACGTGGGACACCGTTGGACATCGTTGGACACCGTTGGACATCGTTGGACACCGTGGGACAACGTGGGACAACGTGGGACAACGTGGGACACCGTTGGACACCGTTGGACATCGTTGGACATCGTTGGACATCGTGGGACACCGTTGGACATCGTTGGACACCGTTGGACATCGTTGGACACCGTGGGACAACGTGGGACAACGTGGGACAACGTGGGACACCGTTGGACACCGTTGGACATCGTTGGACATCGTTGGACATCGTGGGACACCGTTGGACATCGTTGGACACCGTTGGACATCGTTGGACACCGTGGGACAACGTGGGACAACGTGGGACAACGTGGGACACCGTTGGACATCGTTGGACACCGTTGGACACCGTTGGACACCGTTGGACATCGGTGGACACCGTGGGACAACGTGGGACAACGTGGGACAACGTGGGACACCGTGGGACAACGTGGGACAACGTGGGACAACGTGGGACAACGTGGGACAACGTGGGACAACGTGGGACAACGTGGGACAACGTGGGACAACGTGGGACATCGTGGGACAACGTGGGACACCGTTGGACACCGTTGGACACCGTTGGACACCGTTGGACACCGTTGGACACCGTTGGACACCGTTGGACACCGTTGGACATCGGTGGACATCGTGGGACACCGTTGGACACCGTTGGACATCGTTGGACATCGTTGGACACCGTTGGACACCGTTGGACACCGTTGGACACCGTGGGACAACGTGGGACAACGTGGGACAACGTGGGACAACGTGGGACAACGTGGGACAACGTGGGACAACGTGGGACAACGTGGGACAACGTGGGACAACGTGGGACAACGTGGGACAACGTGGGACAACGTGGGACAACGTGGGACAACGTGGGACAACGTGGGACAACGTGGGACAACGTGGGACACCGTGGGACAACGTGGGACATCGTGGGACAACGTGGGACAACGTGGGACAACGTGGGACAACGTGGGACAACGTGGGACAACGTGGGACACCGTTGGACACCGTTGGACATCGTTGGACATCGTTGGACATCGTGGGACACCGTTGGACATCGTTGGACACCGTTGGACATCGTTGGACACCGTGGGACAACGTGGGACAACGTGGGACAACGTGGGACACCGTTGGACACCGTTGGACATCGTTGGACATCGTTGGACATCGTGGGACACCGTTGGACATCGTTGGACACCGTTGGACATCGTTGGACACCGTGGGACAACGTGGGACAACGTGGGACAACGTGGGACACCGTTGGACACCGTTGGACACCGTTGGACACCGTTGGACACCGTTGGACACCGTTGGACATCGGTGGACATCGTGGGACACCGTTGGACACCGTTGGACATCGTTGGACATCGTTGGACACCGTTGGACACCGTTGGACACCGTTGGACACCGTGGGACAACGTGGGACAACGTGGGACAACGTGGGACAACGTGGGACAACGTGGGACAACGTGGGACAACGTGGGACAACGTGGGACAACGTGGGACAACGTGGGACAACGTGGGACAACGTGGGACAACGTGGGACAACGTGGGACAACGTGGGACAACGTGGGACAACGTGGGACATCGTGGGACAACGTGGGACAACGTGGGACAACGTGGGACAACGTGTGACAACGTGGGACAACGTGGGACAACGTGCGACAACGTGGGACAACGTGGGACACCGTTGGACAACGTGGGACACCGTTGGACATCGTTGGACACCGTGGGACAACGTGGGACAACGTGGGACAACGTGGGACACCGTTGGACATCGTTGGACACCGTTGGACATCGTTGGACACCGTGGGACACCGTTGGACACCGTTGGACACCGTTGGACACCGTTGGACACCGTGGGACAACGTAGGACAACGTGGGACAACGTGGGACAACGTGGGACAACGTGGGACAACGTGGGACAACGTGGGACAACGTGGGACAACGTGGGACACCGTTGGACACCGTGGGACAACGTGGTACAACGTGGGACAACGTGGGACACCGTTGGACATCGTTGGACATCGTTGGACATCGTTGGACACCGTTGGACACCGTTGGACACCGTTGGACACCGTTGGACACCGTTGGACATCGGTGGACATCGTGGGACACCGTTGGACACCGTTGGACATCGTTGGACACCGCTGGACACCGTGGGACAACGTGGGACAACGTGGGACAACGTGGGACAACGTGGGACAACGTGGGACACCGTTGGACATCGTTGGTCACCGTGGGACAACGTGGGACAACGTGGGACAACGTGGGACAACGTGGGACACCGTTGGACAACGTGGGACACCGTTGGACATCGTTGGACACCGTGGGACAACGTGGGACAACGTGGGACAACGTGGGACAACGTGGGACAACGTGGGACACCGTTGGACACCGTTGGACATCGTTGGACATCGCTGGACATCGTGGGACACCGTTGGACATCGTTGGACACCGTTGGACATCGTTGGACACCGTGGGACAACGTGGGACAACGTGGGACAACGTGGGACACCGTTGGACATCGTTGGACACCGTTGGACATCGTTGGACACCGTGGGACACCGTTGGACACCGTTGGACACCGTTGGACATCGGTGGACATCGTGGGACACCGTGGGACACCGTTGGACATCGTTGGACACCGTTGGACACCGTGGGACAACGTGGGACAACGTGGGACACCGTTGGACACCGTTGGACACCGTTGGACACCGTGGGACATCGTCGGACACCGTTGGACATCGTTGGACACCGTGGGAAACCATGGAACAACGTGGGACAACGTGGGACAACGTGGGAGAACGTGGGACAACGTGGGACAACGTGGGACAACGTGGAACACCGTTGGACATCGTGGGACACCGTTGGACATCGTTGGACATCGTTGGACACCGTTGGACATCGTTGGACACCGTTGGACACCGTTGGACACCGTTGGACGCCGTTGCACGACGTTGGACATCGTGGGACACCGTTGGACATCGTTGGACACCGTTGGACATCGTTGGACACCGTTGGACACCGTTGGACATCGTTGGACATCGTTGGACACCGTTGGACGACGTTGGACAACGTGGGACAATGTGGGACAACGTGGGACAACGTGGGACAACGTGGGAAAACGTGGGACAACGTGGGACACCGTTGGACACCGTGGGACACCGTTGGGCACCGTGGGACAACGTGGGACAACGTGGGACAACGTGGGACAACGTGGGACAACGTGGGACAACGTGGGACAACGTGGGACAACGTGGGACAACGTGGGACACCGTTGGACATCGGTGGACATCGTGGGACACCGTTGGACACCGTTGGACATCGTTGGACACCGTTGGACACCGTGGGACAACGTGGGACAACGTGGGACAACGTGGGACAACGTGGGACAACGTGGGACACCGTTGGACATCGTTGGACACCGTTGGACATCGTTGGACACCGTGGGACAACGTGGGACAACGTGGGACAACGTGGGACACCGTTGGACACCGTTGGACATCGTTGGACATCGTTGGACATCGTGGGACACCGTTGGACATCGTTGGACACCGTTGGACATCGTTGGACACCGTGGGACAACGTGGGACAACGTGGGACAACGTGGGACACCGTTGGACACCGTTGGACATCGTTGGACATCGTTGGACATCGTGGGACACCGTTGGACATCGTTGGACATCGTTGGACATCGTTGGACACCGTTGGACATCGTTGGACACCGTGGGACACCGTTGGACACCGTTGGACACCGTTGGACACCGTTGGACATCGTTGGACATCGTGGGACACCGTTGGACATCGTTGGACACCGTTGGACATCGTTGGACACCGTGGGACAACGTGGGACAACGTGGGACAACGTGGGACACCGTTGGACACCGTTGGACACCGTTGGACACCGTTGGACACCGTTGGACACCGTTGGACATCGGTGGACATCGTGGGACACCGTTGGACATCGTTGGACATCGTTGGACACCGTTGGACACCGTTGGACACCGTTGGACACCGTGGGACAACGTTGGACATCGTTGGACACCGTGGGACAACGTGGGACACCGTTGGAAATCGATGGACACCGTTGGACACCGTGGGACAACGTGGGACAACGTGGGACAACGTGGGACAACGTGGGACACCGTTGGACACCGTTGGACATCGTTGGACATCGTTGGACACCGTTGGACACCGTTGGACACCGTTGGACACCGTGGGACAACGTGGGACAACGTGGGACAACGTGGGACAACGTGGGACAACGTGGGACAACGTGGGAAAACGTGGGACAACATGGGACAACGTGGGACAACGTGGGACAACGTGGGACAACGTGGGACAACGTGGGACAACGTGGGACAACATGGGACAACGTGGGACAACGTGGGACACCGTTGGACACCGTGGGACACCGTTGGACAACGTGGGACAACGTGGGACAACGTGGGACAACGTGGGACAACGTGGGACACCGTTGGACACCGTGGGACACCGTTGGACACCGTTGGACATCGTTGGACACCGTGGGACAACGTGGGACAACGTGGGACAACGTGGGAAACCATGGAACAACGTGGGACAACGTGGGACAACGTGGGACAACGTGGGACAACGTGGGACACCGTTGGACATCGTTGGACACCGTGGGACAACGTGGGACAACGTGGGACACCGTTGGACACCGTTGGACATCGTTGGACATCGTTGGACACCGTTGGACACCGTTGGACACCGTTGGACACCGTGGGACAACGTGGGACAACGTGGGACAACGTGGGACAACGTGGGACAACGTGGGACACCGTTGGACATCGTTGGACACCGTTGGACATCGTTGGACACCGCGGGACACCGTTGGACAACGTGGGACAACGTGGGACAACGTGGGACAACGTGGGACAACATGGGACAACGTGGGACAACGTGGGACACCGTTGGACACCGTGGGACACCGTTGGACAACGTGGGACAACGTGGGACAACGTGGGACAACGTGGGACAACGTGGGACAACGTGGGACAACGTGGGACAACGTGGGACAACGTGGGACAACGTGGGACAACGTGGGACAACGTGGGACACCGTTGGACATCGTTGGACATCGTTGGACATCGTTGGACATCGTGGGACACCGTTGGACATCGGTGGACACCGTGGGACAACGTGGGACAACGTGGGACATCGTTGGACACCGTTGGACATCGTTGGACACCGTGGGACAACGTGGGACAACGTGGGACAACGTGAGACACCGTTGGACATCGTTGGACACCGGTGGACATCGTTGGACACCGTGGGACACCGTTGGACACCGTTGGACACCGTTGGACATTGGTGGACATCGTGGGACAACGTGGGAAACCATGGAACGACGTGGGACAACGTGGGACAACGTGGGACAACGTGGGACAACGTGGGACACCGTTGGACATCGTTGGACACCGTGGGACAACGTGGGACAACGTGGGACACCGTTGGACACCGTTGGACATCGTTGGACACCGTTGGACACCGTGGGACAACGTGGGACAACGTGGGACAACGTGGGACAACGTGGGACAACGTAGGACAACGTGGGACAACGTGGGACACCGTTGGACATCGTTGGACAACGTGGGACATCGTGGGACAACGTGGGACAACGTGGGACAACGTGGGACAACGTGGGACACCGTTGGACACCGTGGGACAACGTGGGACAACGTGGGACAACGTGGGACACCGTGGGACACCGTTGGACATCGGTGGACATCGTGGGACACCGTTGGACACCGTTGGACATCGTTGGACACCGTTGGACACCGTGGGACAACGTGGGACAACGTGGGACAACGTGGGACAACGTGGGACAACGTGGGACAACGTGGGACACCGTTGGACACCGTGGGACAACGTGGGACAACGTGGGACAACGTGGGACAACGTGGGACACCGTGGGACACCGTTGGACATCGGTGGACATCGTGGGACACCGTTGGACACCGTTGGACATCGTTGGACACCGTTGGACACCGTGGGACAACGTGGGACAACGTGGGACAACGTGGGACAACGTGGGACAACGTGGGACACCGTTGGACATCGTTGGACACCGTTGGACATCGTTGGACACCGTGGGACAACGTGGGACAACGTGGGACAACGTGGGACACCGTTGGACACCGTTGGACATCGTTGGACATCGTTGGACATCGTGGGACACCGTTGGACATCGTTGGACACCGTTGGACATCGTTGGACACCGTGGGACAACGTGGGACAACGTGGGACAACGTGGGACACCGTTGGACACCGTTGGACATCGTTGGACATCGTTGGACATCGTGGGACACCGTTGGACATCGTTGGACACCGTTGGACATCGTTGGACACCGTGGGACAACGTGGGACAACGTGGGACAACGTGGGACACCGTTGGACATCGTTGGACACCGTTGGACACCGTTGGACACCGTTGGACATCGGTGGACACCGTGGGACAACGTGGGACAACGTGGGACAACGTGGGACACCGTGGGACAACGTGGGACAACGTGGGACAACGTGGGACAACGTGGGACAACGTGGGACAACGTGGGACAACGTGGGACAACGTGGGACAACGTGGGACAACGTGGGACAACGTGGGACACCGTTGGACACCGTTGGACACCGTTGGACACCGTTGGACACCGTTGGACACCGTTGGACACCGTTGGACACCGTTGGACATCGGTGGACATCGTGGGTCACCGTTGGACACCGTTGGACATCGTTGGACATCGTTGGACACCGTTGGACACCGTTGGACACCGTTGGACACCGTGGGACAACGTGGGACAACGTGGGACAACGTGGGACAACGTGGGACAACGTGGGACAACGTGGGACAACGTGGGACAACGTGGGACAACGTGGGACAACGTGGGACAACGTGGGACAACGTGGGACAACGTGGGACAACGTGGGACAACGTGGGACAACGTGGGACAACGTGGGACAACGTGGGACAACGTGGGACAACGTGGGACATCGTGGGACAACGTGGGACAACGTGGGACAACGTGGGACAACGTGGGACAACGTGGGACAACGTGGGACACCGTTGGACACCGTTGGACATCGTTGGACATCGTTGGACATCGTGGGACACCGTTGGACATCGTTGGACACCGTTGGACATCGTTGGACACCGTGGGACAACGTGGGACAACGTGGGACAACGTGGGACACCGTTGGACACCGTTGGACATCGTTGGACATCGTTGGACATCGTGGGACACCGTTGGACATCGTTGGACACCGTTGGACATCGTTGGACACCGTGGGACAACGTGGGACAACGTGGGACAACGTGGGACACCGTTGGACACCGTTGGACACCGTTGGACACCGTTGGACACCGTTGGACACCGTTGGACATCGGTGGACATCGTGGGACACCGTTGGACACCGTTGGACATCGTTGGACATCGTTGGACACCGTTGGACACCGTTGGACACCGTTGGACACCGTGGGACAACGTGGGACAACGTGGGACAACGTGGGACAACGTGGGACAACGTGGGACAACGTGGGACAACGTGGGACAACGTGGGACAACGTGGGACAACGTGGGACAACGTGGGACAACGTGGGACAACGTGGGACAACGTGGGACAACGTGGGACAACGTGGGACAACGTGGGACATCGTGGGACAACGTGGGACAACGTGGGACAACGTGGGACAACGTGTGACAACGTGGGACAACGTGGGACAACGTGCGACAACGTGGGACAACGTGGGACACCGTTGGACAACGTGGGACACCGTTGGACATCGTTGGACACCGTGGGACAACGTGGGACAACGTGGGACAACGTGGGACACCGTTGGACATCGTTGGACACCGTTGGACATCGTTGGACACCGTGGGACACCGTTGGACACCGTTGGACACCGTTGGACACCGTTGGACACCGTGGGACAACGTGGGACAACGTGGGACAACGTGGGACAACGTGGGACAACGTGGGACAACGTGGGACAACGTGGGACAACGTGGGACAACGTGGGACACCGTTGGACACCGTGGGACAACGTGGTACAACGTGGGACAACGTGGGACACCGTTGGACATCGTTGGACATCGTTGGACATCGTTGGACACCGTTGGACACCGTTGGACACCGTTGGACACCGTTGGACACCGTTGGACATCGGTGGACATCGTGGGACACCGTTGGACACCGTTGGACATCGTTGGACACCGCTGGACACCGTGGGACAACGTGGGACAACGTGGGACAACGTGGGACAACGTGGGACAACGTGGGACACCGTTGGACATCGTTGGTCACCGTGGGACAACGTGGGACAACGTGGGACAACGTGGGACAACGTGGGACACCGTTGGACAACGTGGGACACCGTTGGACATCGTTGGACACCGTGGGACAACGTTGGACAACGTGGGACAACGTGGGACAACGTGGGACAACGTGGGACACCGTTGGACACCGTTGGACATCGTTGGACATCGCTGGACATCGTGGGACACCGTTGGACATCGTTGGACACCGTTGGACATCGTTGGACACCGTGGGACAACGTGGGACAACGTGGGACAACGTGGGACACCGTTGGACATCGTTGGACACCGTTGGACATCGTTGGACACCGTGGGACACCGTTGGACACCGTTGGACACCGTTGGACATCGGTGGACATCGTGGGACACCGTTGGACACCGTTGGACATCGTTGGACACCGTTGGACACCGTGGGACAACGTGGGACAACGTGGGACACCGTTGGACACCGTTGGACACCGTTGGACACCGTGGGACATCGTCGGACACCGTTGGACATCGTTGGACACCGTGGGAAACCATGGAACAACGTGGGACAACGTGGGACAACGTGGGAGAACGTGGGACAACGTGGGACAACGTGGGACAACGTGGAACACCGTTGGACATCGTGGGACACCGTTGGACATCGTTGGACATCGTTGGACACCGTTGGACATCGTTGGACACCGTTGGACACCGTTGGACACCGTTGGACGCCGTTGCACGACGTTGGACATCGTGGGACACCGTTGGACATCGTTGGACACCGTTGGACATCGTTGGACACCGTTGGACACCGTTGGACATCGTTGGACATCGTTGGACACCGTTGGACGACGTTGGACAACGTGGGACAATGTGGGACAACGTGGGACAACGTGGGACAACGTGGGACAACGTGGGACAACGTGGGACACCGTTGGACATCGTGGGACACCGTTGGGCACCGTGGGACAACGTGGGACAACGTGGGACAACGTGGGACAACGTGGGACAACGTGGGACAACGTGGGACAACGTGGGACAACGTGGGACAACGTGGGACACCGTTGGACATCGGTGGACATCGTGGGACACCGTTGGACACCGTTGGACATCGTTGGACACCGTTGGACACCGTGGGACAACGTGGGACAACGTGGGACAACGTGGGACAACGTGGGACAACGTGGGACACCGTTGGACATCGTTGGACACCGTTGGACATCGTTGGACACCGTGGGACAACGTGGGACAACGTGGGACAACGTGGGACACCGTTGGACACCGTTGGACATCGTTGGACATCGTTGGACATCGTGGGACACCGTTGGACATCGTTGGACACCGTTGGACATCGTTGGACACCGTGGGACAACGTGGGACAACGTGGGACAACGTGGGACACCGTTGGACACCGTTGGACATCGTTGGACATCGTTGGACATCGTGGGACACCGTTGGACATCGTTGGACATCGTTGGACATCGTTGGACACCGTTGGACATCGTTGGACACCGTGGGACACCGTTGGACACCGTTGGACACCGTTGGACACCGTTGGACATCGGTGGACATCGTGGGACACCGTTGGACATCGTTGGACACCGTTGGACATCGTTGGACACCGTGGGACAACGTGGGACAACGTGGGACAACGTGGGACACCGTTGGACACCGTTGGACACCGTTGGACACCGTTGGACACCGTTGGACACCGTTGGACATCGGTGGACATCGTGGGACACCGTTGGACATCGTTGGACATCGTTGGACACCGTTGGACACCGTTGGACACCGTTGGACACCGTGGGACAACGTTGGACATCGTTGGACACCGTGGGACAACGTGGGACAACGTGGGACAACGTGGGACAACGTGGGACAACGTGGGACACCGTTGGACATCGTTGGACAACGTGGGACATCGTGGGACAACGTGGGACAACGTGGGACAACGTGGGACAACGTGGGACACCGTTGACAATCGTTGGACAACGTGGGACATCGTTGGACACCGTGGGACAACGTGGGACAACGTGGGACAACGTGGGAAACCATGGAACAACGTGGGACAACGTGGGACAACGTGGGACAACGTGGGACAACGTGGGACACCGTTGGACATCGTTGGACACCGTGGGACAACGCGGGACAACGTGGGACACCGTTGGACACCGTTGGACATCGTTGGACATCGTTGGACACCGTTGGACACCGTTGGACACCGTTGGACACCGTGGGACAACGTGGGACAACGTGGGACAACGTGGGACAACGTGGGACAACGTGGGACAACGTGGGACAACGTAGGACAACGTGGGACAACGTGGGACACCGTTGGACATCGTTGGACAACGTGGGACATCGTGGGACAACGTGGGACAACGTGGGACAACGTGGGACAACGTGGGACACCGTTGGACAACGTGGGGCAACGTGGGACAACGTGGGACAACGTGGGACAACGTGGGACACCGTTGGACATCGGTGGACATCGTGGGACACCGTTGGGCACCGTGGGACAACGTGGGACAACGTGGGACAACGTGGGACAACGTGGGACAACGTGGGACAACGTGGGACAACGTGGGACAACGTGGGACAACGTGGGACACCGTTGGACATCGGTGGACATCGTGGGACACCGTTGGACACCGTTGGACATCGTTGGACACCGTTGGACACCGTGGGACAACGTGGGACAACGTGGGACAACGTGGGACAACGTGGGACACCGTTGGACATCGTTGGACACCGTTGGACATCGTTGGACACCGTGGGACAACGTGGGACAACGTGGGACAACGTGGGACACCGTTGGACACCGTTGGACATCGTTGGACATCGTTGGACATCGTGGGACACCGTTGGACATCGTTGGACACCGTTGGACATCGTTGGACACCGTGGGACAACGTGGGACAACGTGGGACAACGTGGGACACCGTTGGACACCGTTGGACATCGTTGGACATCGTTGGACATCGTGGGACACCGTTGGACATCGTTGGACATCGTTGGACATCGTTGGACACCGTTGGACATCGTTGGACACCGTGGGACACCGTTGGACACCGTTGGACACCGTTGGACACCGTTGGACATCGGTGGACATCGTGGGACACCGTTGGACATCGTTGGACACCGTTAGACATCGTTGGACACCGTGGGACAACGTGGGACAACGTGGGACAACGTGGGACACCGTTGGACACCGTTGGACACCGTTGGACACCGTTGGACACCGTTGGACACCGTTGGACATCGGTGGACATCGTGGGACACCGTTGGACATCGTTGGACATCGTTGGACACCGTTGGACACCGTTGGACACCGTTGGACACCGTGGGACAACGTTGGACATCGTTGGACACCGTGGGACAACGTGGGACAACGTGGGACAACGTGGGACAACGTGGGACAACGTGGGACACCGTTGGACATCGTTGGACAACGTGGGACATCGTGGGACAACGTGGGACAACGTGGGACAACGTGGGACAACGTGGGACACCGTTGACAATCGTTGGACAACGTGGGACATCGTTGGACACCGTGGGACAACGTGGGACAACGTGGGACAACGTGGGAAACCATGGAACAACGTGGGACAACGTGGGACAACGTGGGACAACGTGGGACAACGTGGGACACCGTTGGACATCGTTGGACACCGTGGGACAACGCGGGACAACGTGGGACACCGTTGGACACCGTTGGACATCGTTGGACATCGTTGGACACCGTTGGACACCGTTGGACACCGTTGGACACCGTGGGACAACGTGTGACAACGTGGGACAACGTGGGACAACGTGGGACAACGTGGGACAACGTGGGACAACGTAGGACAACGTGGGACAACGTGGGACACCGTTGGACATCGTTGGACAACGTGGGACATCGTGGGACAACGTGGGACAACGTGGGACAACGTGGGACAACGTGGGACACCGTTGGACACCGTGGGACACCGTTGGACACCGTTGGACACCGTTGGACATCGTTGGACACCGTTGGACACCGTTGGACATCGTGGGACAACGTGGGACAACGTGGGACAACGTGGGACAACGTGGGACAACGTGGGACAACGTGGGACAACGTGGGACAACGTGGGACAACGTGGGACACCGTTGGACATCGTTGGACACCGTTGGACATCGTTGGACACCGTGGGACATCGTTGGACAACGTGGGACATCGTGGGACAACGTGGGACAACGTGGGACACCGTTGGACATCGTTGGACAACGTGGGACATCGTGGGACAACGTGGGACAACGTGGGACAACGTGGGACAACGTGGGACAACGTGGGACAACGTGGGACAACGTGGGACAACGTGGGACACCGTTGGACACCGTGGGACAACGTGGGACAACGTGGGACAACGTGGGACACCGTTGGACATCGTTGGACAACGTGGGACATCGTGGGACAACGTGGGACAACGTGGGACAACGTGGGACAACGTGCGACAACGTGGGACAACGTGGGACAACGTGGGACAACGTGGGACACCGTTGGACACCGTGGGACAACGTGGGACAACGTGGGACAACGTGGGACACCGTTGGACATCGTTGGACATCGTTGGACATCGTTGGACACCGTTGGACACCGTTGGACACCGTTGGACACCGTTGGACATCGGTGGACATCGTGGGACACCGTTGGACACCGTTGGACATCGTTGGACACCGCTGGACACCGTGGGACAACGTGGGACAACGTGGGACAACGTGGGACAACGTGGGGCAACGTGGGACACCGTTGGACATCGTTGGACACCGTGGGACAACGTGGGACAACGTGGGACAACGTGGGACAACGTGGGACAACGTGGGACACCGTTGGACAACGTGGGACACCGTTGGACATCGTTGGACACCGCGGGACAACGTGGGACAACGTGGGACAACGTGGGACAACGTGGGACAACGTGGGACACCGTTGGACACCGTTGGACATCGTTGGACATCGCTGGACATCGTGGGACACCGTTGGACATCGTTGGACACCGTTGGACACCGTTGGACACCGTTGGACACCGTGGGACATCGTCGGACACCGTTGGACATCGTTGGACACCGTGGGAAACCATGGAACAACGTGGGACAACGTGGGACAACGTGGGAGAACGTGGGACAACGTGGGACAACGTGGGACAACGTGGAACACCGTTGGACATCGTGGGACACCGTTGGACATCGTTGGACATCGTTGGACACCGTTGGACATCGTTGGACACCGTTGGACACCGTTGGACACCGTTGGACACCGTTGCACGACGTTGGACATCGTGGGACACCGTTGGACATCGTTGGACACCGTGGGACATCGTTGGACACCGTTGGACACCGTTGGACATCGTTGGACATCGTTGGACACCGTTGGACGACGTTGGACAACGTGGGACAATGTGGGACAACGTGGGACAACGTGGGACAACGTGGGACAACGTGGGACAACGTGGGACACCGTTGGACATCGTGGGACACCGTTGGACACCGTGGGACAACGTGGGACAACGTGGGACAACGTGGGACAACGTGGGACAACGTGGGACAACGTGGGACAACGTGGGACAACGTGGGACACCGTTGGACACCGTGGGACACCGTTGGACACCGTTGGACATCGTTGGACACCGTTGGACAACGTGGGACAACGTGGGACAACGTGGGACAACGTGGGACAACGTGGGACAACGTGGGACAACGTGGGACAACGTGGGACACCGTTGGACACCGTTGGAAATCGATGGACACCGTTGGACACCGTGGGACAACGTGGGACAACGTGGGACAACGTGGGACAACGTGGGACACCGTTGGACACCGTTGGACATCGTTGGACATCGTTGGACACCGTTGGACACCGTTGGACACCGTTGGACACCGTGGGACAACGTGGGACAACGTGGGACAACGTGGGACAACGTGGGACAACGTGGGACAACGTGGGACAACGTGGGACAACGTGGGACAACGTGGGACAACGTGGGACAACGTGGGACAACGTGGGACAACGTGGGACAACGTGGGACAACATGGGACAACGTGGGACAACGTGGGACACCGTTGGACACCGTGGGACACCGTTGGACAACGTGGGACAACGTGGGACAACGTGGGACAACGTGGGACAACGTGGGACACCGTTGGACACCGTGGGACACCGTTGGACACCGTTGGACATCGTTGGACACCGTGGGACAACGTGGGACAACGTGGGACAACGTGGGAAACCATGGAACAACGTGGGACAACGTGGGACAACGTGGGACAACGTGGGACAACGTGGGACACCGTTGGACATCGTTGGACACCGTGGGACAACGTGGGACAACGTGGGACACCGTTGGACACCGTTGGACATCGTTGGACATCGTTGGACACCGTTGGACACCGTTGGACACCGTTGGACACCGTGGGACAACGTGGGACAACGTGGGACAACGTGGGACAACGTGGGACAACGTGGGACAACGTGGGACAACGTGGGACAACGTGGGACAACGTGGGACAACGTGGGACACCGTTGGACATCGTTGGACACCGTTGGACATCGTTGGACACCGCGGGACACCGTTGGACAACGTGGGACAACGTGGGACAACGTGGGACGACGTGGGACAACATGGGACAACGTGGGACAACGTGGGACACCGTTGGACACCGTGGGACACCGTTGGACAACGTGGGACAACGTGGGACAACGTGGGACAACGTGGGACAACGTGGGACAACGTGGGACAACGTGGGACAACGTGGGACAACGTGGGACAACGTGGGACAACGTGGAACAACGTGGGACACCGTTGGACATCGTTGGACATCGTTGGACATCGTTGGACATCGTGGGACACCGTTGGACATCGTTGGACACCGTTGGACATCGGTGGACACCGTGGGACAACGTGGGACAACGTGGGACATCGTTGGACACCGTTGGACATCGTTGGACACCGTGGGACAACGTGGGACAACGTGGGACAACGTGAGACACCGTTGGACATCGTTGGACACCGGTGGACATCGTTGGACAACGTGGGACATCGTGGGACAACGTGGGACAACGTGGGACAACGTGGGACAACGTGGGACACCGTTGGACACCGTGGGACAACGTGGGACAACGTGGGACAACGTGGGACACCGTGGGACACCGTTGGACATCGGTGGACATCGTGGGACACCGTTGGACACCGTTGGACATCGTTGGACACCGTTGGACACCGTGGGACAACGTGGGACAACGTGGGACAACGTGGGACAACGTGGGACAACGTGGGACAACGTGGGACACCGTTGGACACCGTGGGACAACGTGGGACAACGTGGGACAACGTGGGACAACGTGGGACACCGTGGGACACCGTTGGACATCGGTGGACATCGTGGGACACCGTTGGACACCGTTGGACATCGTTGGACACCGTTGGACACCGTGGGACAACGTGGGACAACGTGGGACAACGTGGGACAACGTTGGACAACGTGGGACACCGTTGGACATCGTTGGACACCGTTGGACATCGTTGGACACCGTGGGACAACGTGGGACAACGTGGGACAACGTGGGACACCGTTGGACACCGTTGGACATCGTTGGACATCGTTGGACATCGTGGGACACCGTTGGACATCGTTGGACACCGTTGGACATCGTTGGACACCGTGGGACAACGTGGGACAACGTGGGACAACGTGGGACACCGTTGGACACCGTTGGACATCGTTGGACATCGTTGGACATCGTGGGACACCGTTGGACATCGTTGGACACCGTTGGACATCGTTGGACACCGTGGGACAACGTGGGACAACGTGGGACAACGTGGGACACAGTTGGACATCGTTGGACACCGTTGGACACCGTTGGACACCGTTGGACATCGGTGGACACCGTGGGACAACGTGGGACAACGTGGGACAACGTGGGACACCGTTGGACACCGTTGGACATCGTTGGACATCGTTGGACATCGTGGGACACCGTTGGACATCGTTGGACACCGTTGGACATCGTTGGACACCGTGGGACAACGTGGGACAACGTGGGACAACGTGGGACACCGTTGGACACCGTTGGACATCGTTGGACATCGTTGGACATCGTGGGACACCGTTGGACATCGTTGGACACCGTTGGACATCGTTGGACACCGTGGGACAACGTGGGACAACGTGGGACAACGTGGGACACCGTTGGACACCGTTGGACACCGTTGGACACCGTTGGACACCGTTGGACACCGTTGGACATCGGTGGACATCGTGGGACACCGTGGGACAACGTGGGACAACGTGGGACAACGTGGGACAACGTGGGACAACGTGGGACAACGTGGGACAACGTGGGACAACGTGGGACAACGTGGGACAACGTGGGACAACGTGGGACAACGTGGGACAACGTGGGACAACGTGGGACATCGTGGGACAACGTGGGACAACGTGGGACAACGTGGGACAACGTGGGACAACGTGGGACAACGTGGGACAACGTGGGACAACGTGGGACAACGTGGGACATCGTGGGACAACGTGGGACAACGTGGGACAACGTGGGACAACGTGGGACAACGTGGGACAACGTGGGACACCGTTGGACACCGTTGGACATCGTTGGACATCGTTGGACATCGTGGGACACCGTTGGACATCGTTGGACACCGTTGGACATCGTTGGACACCGTGGGACAACGTGGGACAACGTGGGACAACGTGGGACACCGTTGGACACCGTTGGACATCGTTGGACATCGTTGGACATCGTGGGACACCGTTGGACATCGTTGGACACCGTTGGACATCGTTGGACACCGTGGGACAACGTGGGACAACGTGGGACAACGTGGGACACCGTTGGACACCGTTGGACACCGTTGGACACCGTTGGCCACCGTTGGACACCGTTGGACATCGGTGGACATCGTGGGACACCGTTGGACACCGTTGGACATCGTTGGACATCGTTGGACACCGTTGGACACCGTTGGACACCGTTGGACACCGTGGGACAACGTGGGACAACGTGGGACAACGTGGGACAACGTGGGACAACGTGGGACAACGTGGGACAACGTGGGACAACGTGGGACAACGTGGGACAACGTGGGACAACGTGGGACAACGTGGGACAACGTGGGACAACGTGGGACAACGTGGGACAACGTGGGACAACGTGGGACAACGTAGGACAACGTGGGACAACGTGGGACACCGTTGGACATCGTTGGACAACGTGGGACATCGTGGGACACCGTTGGACACCGTGGGACAACGTGGGACAACGTGGGACAACGTGGGACAACGTGGGACAACGTGGGACAACGTGGGACAACGTGGGACAACGTAGGACAACGTGGGACAACGTGGGACACCGTTGGACATCGTTGGACAACGTGGGACATCGTGGGACAACGTGGGACAACGTGGGACAACGTGGGACAACGTGGGACAACGTGGGACAACGTGGGAAACCATGGAACAACGTGGGACAACGTGGGACAACGTGGGACAACGTGGGACAACGTGGGACACCGTTGGACATCGTTGGACACCGTGGGACAACGTGGGACAACGTGGGACACCGTTGGACACCGTTGGACATCGTTGGACATCGTTGGACATCGTTGGACATCGTGGGACACCGTTGGACATCGTTGGACACCGTTGGACATCGTTGGACACCGTTGGACATCGTTGGACACCGTGGGACAACGTGGGACAACGTGGGACAACGTGGGACACCGTTGGACATCGTTGGACACCGTTGGACATCGTTGGACACCGTGGGACACCGTTGGACACTGTTGGACACCGTTGGACATCGGTGGACATCGTGGGACACCGTTGGACACCGTTGGACATCGTTGGACACCGTTGGACACCGTGGGACAACGTGGGACAACGTGGGACAACGTGGGACACCGTTGGACATCGTTGGACACCGCTGGACATCGTTGGACACCGTGGGACATCGTTGGACAACGTGGGACATCGTGGGACAACGTGGGACAACGTGGGACAACGTGGGACAACGTGGGACAACGTGGGACACCGTGGGACACCGTTGGACACCGTGGGACACCGTTGGACACCGTGGGACAACGTGGGACAACGTGGGACACCGTTGGACACCGTGGGACAACGTGGGACAACGTGGGACAACGTGGGACAACGTGGGACAACGTGGGACAACATAGGACAACGTGGGACAACGTGGGACACCGTTGGACATCGTTGGACAACGTGGGACATCGTGGGACAACGTGGGACAACGTGGGACAACGTGGGACAACGTGGGACAACGTGGGACAACGTGGGACAACGTGGGACAACGTGGGACAACGTGGGACACCGTTGGACACCGTGGGACAACGTGGGACAACGTGGGACAACGTGGGACACCGTTGGACATCGTTGGACACCGTTGGACATCGTTGGACACCGTGGGACACCGTTGGACACCGTTGGACACCGTTGGACATCGGTGGACATCGTGGGACACCGTTGGACACCGTTGGACATCGTTGGACACCGTTTGACACCGTGGGACAACGTGGGACAACGTGGGACAACGTGGGACAACGTGGGACAACGTGGGACACCGTTGGACACCGTGGGACACCGTTGGACACCGTTGGACATCGTTGGACACCGTGGGACAACGTGGGACAACGTGGGACAACGTGGGAAACCATGGAACAACGTGGGACAACGTGGGACAACGTGGGACAACGTGGGACAACGTGGGACACCGTTGGACACCGTTGGACACCGTTGGACATCGTTGGACATCGTTGGACACCGTTGGACACCGTTGGACACCGTTGGACACCGTGGGACAACGTGGGACAACGTGGGACAACGTGGGACAACGTGGGACAACGTGGGACAACGTGGGACAACGTGGGACAACGTGGGACAACGTGGGACAACGTGGGACAACGTGGGACAACGTGGGACATCGTAGGACAACGTGGGACAACGTGGGACAACGTGGGACACCGTTGGACATCGTTGGACATCGTTGGACATCGTTGGACACCGTTGGACACCGTTGGACACCGTTGGACACCGTTGGACATCGGTGGACATCGTGGGACACCGTTGGACACCGTTGGACATCGTTGGACACCGTTGGACACCGTGGGACAACGTGGGACAACGTGGGACACCGTTGGACATCGTTGGACACCGTGGGACAACGTGGGACAACGTGGGACAACGTGGGAAACCATGGAACAACGTGGGACAACGTGGGACAACGTGGGACAACGTGGGACAACGTGGGACACCGTTGGACATCGTTGGACACCGTGGGACAACGTGGGACAACGTGGGACACCGTTGGACAGCGTTGGACATCGTTGGACATCGTTGGACACCGTTGGACACCGTTGGACACCGTTGGACACCGTGGGACAACGTGGGACAACGTGGGACAACGTGGGACAACGTGGGACAACGTGGGACAACGTGGGACAACGTGGGACAACGTGGGACAACGTAGGACAACGTGGGACAACGTGGGACACCGTTGGACATCGTTGGACAACGTGGGACATCGTAGGACAACGTGGGACAACGTGGGACAACGTGGGACAACGTGGGACACCGTTGGACACCGTGGGACACCGTTGGACACCGTGGGACACCGTTGGACACCGTTGGACACCGTTGGACATCGTTGGACACCGTTGGACACCGTTGGACATCGTGGGACAACGTGGGACAACGTGGGACAACGTGGGACAACGTGGGACAACGTGGGACAACGTGGGACAACGTGGGACAACGTGGGACAACGTGGGACAACGTGGGACATCGTGGGACAACGTGGGACAACGTGGGACAACGTGCGACAACGTGGGACAACGTGGGACACCGTTGGACAACGTGGGACACCGTTGGACATCGTTGGACACCGTGGGACAACGTGGGACAACGTGGGACAACGTGGGACACCGTTGGACACCGTGGGACAACGTGGGACAACGTGGGACAACGTGGGACAACGTGGGACAACGTGGGACAACGTGGGACAACGTAGGACAACGTGGGACAACGTGGGACACCGTTGGACATCGTTGGACAACGTGGGACATCGTGGGACAACGTGGGACAACGTGGGACAACGTGGGACAACGTGGGACAACGTGGGACAACGTGGGCAACGTGGGACAACGTGGGACACCGTTGGACACCGTGGGACAACGTGGGACAACGTGGGAAACGTGGGACACCGTTGGATATCGTTGGACATCGTTGGACATCGTTGGACACCGTTGGACACCGTTGGACACCGTTGGACACCGTTGGACATCGGTGGACATCGTGGGACACCGTTGGACACCGTTGGACATCGTTGGACACCGCTGGACACCGTGGGACAACGTGGGACAACGTGGGACAACGTGGGACAACGTGGGACAACGTGGGACACCGTTGGACATCGTTGGACACCGTGGGACAACGTGGGACAACGTGGGACAACGTGGGACAACGTGGGACAACGTGGGACACCGTTGGACACCGTGGGACAACGTGGGACAACGTGGGACAACGTGGGACAACGTGGGACAACGTGGGACAACGTGGGACAACGTAGGACAACGTGGGACAACGTGGGACACCGTTGGACATCGTTGGACAACGTGGGACATCGTGGGACAACGTGGGACAACGTGGGACAACGTGGGACAACGTGGGACAACGTGGGACAACGTGGGACAACGTGGGACAACGTGGGACAACGTGGGACATCGTGGGAAAACGTGGGACAACGTGGGACAACGTGGGACAACGTGGGACACCGTTGGACACCGTGGGACACCGTTGGACACCGTTGGACACCGTGGGACACCGTTGGACACCGTTGGACATCGTTGGACACCGTTGGACACCGTTGGACATCGTGGGACAACGTGGGACAACGTGGGACAACGTGGGACAACGTGGGACAACGTGGGACAACGTGGGACAACGTGGGACAACGTGGGACAACGTGGGACATCGTGGGACAACGTGGGACAACGTGGGACAACGTGGGACAACGTGGGACAACGTGGGACACCGTTGGACAACGTGGGACACCCTTGGACATCGTTGGACACCGTGGGACAACGTGGGACAACGTGGGACAACGTGGGACACCGTTGGACACCGTTGGACATCGTTGGACACCGTTGGACACCGTGGGACAACGTGGGACAACGTGGGACAACGTGGGACAACGTGGGACAACGTGGGACACCGTTGGACACCGTGGGACACCGTTGGACACCGTTGGACATCGTTGGACACCGTGGGACAACGTGGGACAACGTGGGACAACGTGGGAAACCATGGAACAACGTGGGACAACGTGGGACAACGTGGGACAACGTGGGACAACGTGGGACACCGTTGGACATCGTTGGACACCGTGGGACAACGCGGGACAACGTGGGACACCGTTGGACACCGTTGGACATCGTTGGACATCGTTGGACACCGTTGGACACCGTTGGACACCGTTGGACACCGTGGGACAACGTGGGACAACGTGGGACAACGTGGGACAACGTGGGACAACGTGCGACAACGTGGGACAACGTAGGACAACGTGGGACAACGTGGGACACCGTTGGACATCGTTGGACAACGTGGGACATCGTGGGACAACGTGGGACAACGTGGGACAACGTGGGACAACGTGGGACACCGTTGGACACCGTGGGACACCGTTGGACACCGTTGGACACCGTTGGACATCGTTGGACACCGTTGGACACCGTTGGACATCGTGGGACAACGTGGGACAACGTGGGACAACGTGGGACAACGTGGGACAACGTGGGACAACGTGGGACAACGTGGGACAACGTGGGACAACGTGGGACATCGTGGGACAACGTGGGACAACGTGGGACAACGTGCGACAACGTGGGACAACGTGGGACACCGTTGGACAACGTGGGACACCGTTGGACATCGTTGGACACCGTGGGACAACGTGGGACAACGTGGGACAACGTGGGACAACGTGGGAAACCATGGAACAACGTGGGACAACGTGGGACAACGTGGGACAACGTGGGACAACGTGGGACACCGTTGGACATCGTTGGACACCGTTGGACACCGTTGGACACCGTTGGACACCGTTGGACATCGGTGGACATCGTGGGACACCGTTGGACACCGTTGGACATCGTTGGACACCGCTGGACACCGTGGGACAACGTGGGACAACGTGGGACAACGTGGGACATCGGTGGACATCGTGGGACACCGTTGGACACCGTTGGACATCGTTGGACACCGTTGGACACCGTGGGACAACGTGGGACAACGTGGGACAACGTGGGACACCGTGGGACAACGTGGGACAACGTGGGACAACGTGGGACACCGTTGGACATCGTTGGACATCGTTGGACATCGTTGGACACCGTTGGACACCGTTGGACACCGTTGGACACCGTTGGACATCGGTGGACATCGTGGGACACCGTTGGACACCGTTGGACATCGTTGGACACCGCTGGACACCGTGGGACAACGTGGGACAACGTGGGACAACGTGGGACAACGTGGGACAACGTGGGACACCGTTGGACATCGTTGGACACCGTGGGACAACGTGGGACAACGTGGGACAACGTGGGACAACGTGGGACAACGTGGGACACCGTTGGACAACGTGGGACACCGTTGGACATCGTTGGACACCGTGGGACAACGTGGGACAACGTGGGACAACGTGGGACAACGTGGGACAACGTGGGACACCGTTGGACACCGTTGGACATCGTTGGACATCGCTGGACATCGTGGGACACCGTTGGACATCGTTGGACACCGTTGGACATCGTTGGACACCGTGGGACAACGTGGGACAACGTGGGACAACGTGGGACACCGTTGGACATCGTTGGACACCGTTGGACATCGTTGGACACCGTGGGACACCGTTGGACACCGTTGGACACCGTTGGACATCGGTGGACATCGTGGGACACCGTTGGACACCGTTGGACATCGTTGGACACCGTTGGACACCGTGGGACAACGTGGGACAACGTGGGACACCGTTGGACACCGTTGGACACCGTTGGACACCGTGGGACATCGTCGGACACCGTTGGACATCGTTGGACACCGTGGGAAACCATGGAACAACGTGGGACAACGTGGGACAACGTGGGAGAACGTGGGACAACGTGGGACAACGTGGGACAACGTGGAACACCGTTGGACATCGTGGGACACCGTTGGACATCGTTGGACATCGTTGGACACCGTTGGACATCGTTGGACACCGTTGGACACCGTTGGACACCGTTGGACACCGTTGCACGACGTTGGACATCGTGGGACACCGTTGGACATCGTTGGACACCGTTGGACATCGTTGGACACCGTTGGACACCGTTGGACATCGTTGGACATCGTTGGACACCGTTGGACGACGTTGGACAACGGGGGACAATGTGGGACAACGTGGGACAACGTGGGACAACATGGGACAACGTGGGACAACGTGGGACACCGTTGGACATCGTGGGACACCGTTGGACACCGTGGGACAACGTGGGACAACGTGGGACAACGTGGGACAACGTGGGACAACGTGGGACAACGTGGGACAACGTGGGACAACGTGGGACACCGTTGGACACCGTTGGACACCGTTGGACACCGTTGGACACCGTTGGACACCGTTGGACACCGTTGGACACCGTTGGACATCGGTGGACATCGTGGGTCACCGTTGGACACCGTTGGACATCGTTGGACATCGTTGGACACCGTTGGACACCGTTGGACACCGTTGGACACCGTGGGACAACGTGGGACAACGTGGGACAACGTGGGACAACGTGGGACAACGTGGGACAACGTGGGACAACGTGGGACAACGTGGGACAACGTGGGACAACGTGGGACAACGTGGGACAACGTGGGACAACGTGGGACAACGTGGGACAACGTGGGACAACGTGGGACAACGTGGGACAACGTGGGACATCGTGGGACAACGTGGGACAACGTGGGACAACGTGGGACAACGTGGGACAACGTGGGACAACGTGGGACACCGTTGGACACCGTTGGACATCGTTGGACATCGTTGGACATCGTGGGACACCGTTGGACATCGTTGGACACCGTTGGACATCGTTGGACACCGTGGGACAACGTGGGACAACGTGGGACAACGTGGGACACCGTTGGACACCGTTGGACATCGTTGGACATCGTTGGACATCGTGGGACACCGTTGGACATCGTTGGACACCGTTGGACATCGTTGGACACCGTGGGACAACGTGGGACAACGTGGGACAACGTGGGACACCGTTGGACACCGTTGGACACCGTTGGACACCGTTGGACACCGTTGGACACCGTTGGACATCGGTGGACATCGTGGGACACCGTTGGACACCGTTGGACATCGTTGGACATCGTTGGACACCGTTGGACACCGTTGGACACCGTTGGACACCGTGGGACAACGTGGGACAACGTGGGACAACGTGGGACAACGTGGGACAACGTGGGACACCGTTGGACATCGTTGGACACCGTTGGACATCGTTGGACACCGTTGGACACCGTTGGACATCGTTGGACATCGTTGGACACCGTTGGACGACGTTGGACAACGTGGGACAATGTGGGACAACGTGGGACAACGTGGGACAACGTGGGACAACGTGGGACAACGTGGGACACCGTTGGACATCGTGGGACACCGTTGGGCACCGTGGGACAACGTGGGACAACGTGGGACAACGTGGGACAACGTGGGACAACGTGGGACAACGTGGGACAACGTGGGACAACGTGGGACAACGTGGGACACCGTTGGACATCGGTGGACATCGTGGGACACCGTTGGACACCGTTGGACATCGTTGGACACCGTTGGACACCGTGGGACAACGTGGGACAACGTAGGACAACGTGGGACAACGTGGGACAACGTGGGACACCGTTGGACATCGTTGGACACCGTTGGACATCGTTGGACACCGTGGGACAACGTGGGACAACGTGGGACAACGTGGGACACCGTTGGACACCGTTGGACATCGTTGGACATCGTTGGACATCGTGGGACACCGTTGGACATCGTTGGACACCGTTGGACATCGTTGGACACCGTGGGACAACGTGGGACAACGTGGGACAACGTGGGACACCGTTGGACACCGTTGGACATCGTTGGACATCGTTGGACATCGTGGGACACCGTTGGACATCGTTGGACATCGTTGGACATCGTTGGACACCGTTGGACATCGGTGGACACCGTGGGACACCGTTGGACACCGTTGGACACCGTTGGACACCGTTGGACATCGGTGGACATCGTGGGACACCGTTGGACATCGTTGGACACCGTTGGACATCGTTGGACACCGTGGGACAACGTGGGACAACGTGGGACAACGTGGGACACCGTTGGACACCGTTGGACACCGTTGGACACCGTTGGACACCGTTGGACACCGTTGGACATCGGTGGACATCGTGGGACACCGTTGGACATCGTTGGACATCGTTGGACACCGTTGGACACCGTTGGACACCGTTGGACACCGTGGGACAACGTGGGTCAACGTGGGACAACGTGGGACAACGTGGGACAACGTGGGACAACGTGGGACAACGTGGGACAACGTGGGACAACGTGGGACAACGTGGGACAACGTGGGACAACGTGGGACAACGTGGGACAACGTGGGACAACGTGGGACAACGTGGGACAACGTGGGACAACGTGGGACAACGTGGGACATCGTGGGACAACGTGGGACACCGTTGGACATCGTTGGACACCGTTGGACACCGTGGGACAACGTGGGACAACGTGGGACACCGTTGGACACCGTTGGACACCGTTGGACACCGTGGGACATCGTCGGACACCGTTGGACATCGTTGGACACCGTGGGAAACCATGGAACAACGTGGGACAACGTGGGACAACGTGGGAGAACGTGGGACAACGTGGGACAACGTGGGACAACGTGGAACACCGTTGGACATCGTGGGACACCGTTGGACATCGTTGGACATCGTTGGACACCGTTGGACATCGTTGGACACCGTTGGACACCGTTGGACACCGTTGGACGCCGTTGCACGACGTTGGACATCGTGGGACACCGTTGGACATCGTTGGACACCGTTGGACATCGTTGGACACCGTTGGACACCGTTGGACATCGTTGGACATCGTTGGACACCGTTGGACACCGTTGGACACCGTTGGACACCGTTGGACACCGTTGGACATCGGTGGACATCGTGGGACACCGTTGGACACCGTTGGACATCGTTGGACACCGCTGGACACCGTGGGACAACGTGGGACAACGTGGGACAACGTGGGACAACGTGGGACAACGTGGGACACCGTTGGACATCGTTGGTCACCGTGGGACAACGTGGGACAACGTGGGACAACGTGGGACAACGTGGGACAACGTGGGACACCGTTGGACAACGTGGGACACCGTTGGACATCGTTGGACACCGTGGGACAACGTGGGACAACGTGGGACAACGTGGGACAACGTGGGACAACGTGGGACACCGTTGGACACCGTTGGACATCGTTGGACATCGCTGGACATCGTGGGACACCGTTGGACATCGTTGGACACCGTTGGACATCGTTGGACACCGTGGGACAACGTGGGACAACGTGGGACAACGTGGGACACCGTTGGACATCGTTGGACACCGTTGGACATCGTTGGACACCGTGGGACACCGTTGGACACCGTTGGACACCGTTGGACATCGGTGGACATCGTGGGACACCGTTGGACACCGTTGGACATCGTTGGACACCGTTGGACACCGTGGGACAACGTGGGACAACGTGGGACACCGTTGGACACCGTTGGACACCGTTGGACACCGTGGGACATCGTCGGACACCGTTGGACATCGTTGGACACCGTGGGAAACCATGGAACAACGTGGGACAACGTGGGACAACGTGGGAGAACGTGGGACAACGTGGGACAACGTGGGACAACGTGGAACACCGTTGGACATCGTGGGACACCGGTGGACATCGTTGGACATCGTTGGACACCGTTGGACATCGTTGGACACCGTTGGACACCGTTGGACACCGTTGGACGCCGTTGCACGACGTTGGACATCGTGGGACACCGTTGGACATCGTTGGACACCGTTGGACATCGTTGGACACCGTTGGACACCGTTGGACATCGTTGGACATCGTTGGACACCGTTGGACGACGTTGGACAACGTGGGACAATGTGGGACAACGTGGGACAACGTGGGACAACGTGGGACAACGTGGGACAACGTGGGACACCGTTGGACATCGTGGGACACCGTTGGGCACCGTGGGACAACGTGGGACAACGTGGGACAACGTGGGACAACGTGGGACAACGTGGGACAACGTGGGACAACGTGGGACAACGTGGGACAACGTGGGACACCGTTGGACATCGGTGGACATCGTGGGACACCGTTGGACACCGTTGGACATCGTTGGACACCGTTGGACACCGTGGGACAACGTGGGACAACGTGGGACAACGTGGGACAACGTGGGACAACGTGGGACACCGTTGGACATCGTTGGACACCGTTGGACATCGTTGGACACCGTGGGACAACGTGGGACAACGTGGGACAACGTGGGACACCGTTGGACACCGTTGGACATCGTTGGACATCGTTGGACATCGTGGGACACCGTTGGACATCGTTGGACACCGTTGGACATCGTTGGACACCGTGGGACAACGTGGGACAACGTGGGACAACGTGGGACACCGTTGGACACCGTTGGACATCGTTGGACATCGTTGGACATCGTGGGACACCGTTGGACATCGTTGGACATCGTTGGACATCGTTGGACACCGTTGGACATCGTTGGACACCGTGGGACACCGTTGGACACCGTTGGACACCGTTGGACACCGTTGGACATCGGTGGACATCGTGGGACACCGTTGGACATCGTTGGACACCGTTGGACATCGTTGGACACCGTGGGACAACGTGGGACAACGTGGGACAACGTGGGACAACGTGGGACACCGTTGGACACCGTTGGACACCGTTGGACACCGTTGGACACGGTTGGACACCGTTGGACATCGGTGGACATCGTGGGACACCGTTGGACATCGTTGGACATCGTTGGACACCGTTGGACACCGTTGGACACCGTTGGACACCGTGGGACAACGTGGGTCAACGTGGGACAACGTGGGACAACGTGGGACAACGTGGGACAACGTGGGACAACGTGGGACAACGTGGGACAACGTGGGACAACGTGGGACAACGTGGGACAACGTGGGACAACGTGGGACAACGTGGGACAACGTGGGACAACGTGGGACAACGTGGGACAACGTGGGACAACGTGGGACATCGTGGGACAACGTGGGACAACGTGGGACAACGTGGGACAACGTGGGACAACGTGGGACAACGTGGGACAACGTGGGACAACGTGGGACAACGTGGGACAACGTGGGACAACGTGGGACAACGTGGGACACCGTTGGACACCGTGGGACAACGTGGGACAACGTGGGACAACGTGGGACACCGTTGGACATCGTTGGACATCGTTGGACATCGTTGGACACCGTTGGACACCGTTGGACACCGTTGGACACCGTTGGACATCGGTGGACATCGTGGGACACCGTTGGACACCGTTGGACATCGTTGGACACCGCTGGACACCGTGGGACAACGTGGGACAACGTGGGACAACGTGGGACAACGTGGGACAACGTGGGACACCGTTGGACATCGTTGGACACCGTGGGACAACGTGGGACAACGTGGGACAACGTGGGACAACGTGGGACAACGTGGGACACCGTTGGACAACGTGGGACACCGTTGGACATCGTTGGATACCGTGGGACAACGTGGGACAACGTGGGACAACGTGGGACAACGTGGGACAACGTGGGACACCGTTGGACACCGTTGGACATCGTTGGACATCGCTGGACATCGTGGGACACCGTTGGACATCGTTGGACACCGTTGGACATCGTTGGACACCGTGGGACAACGTGGGACAACGTGGGACAACGTGGGACACCGTCGGACATCGTTGGACACCGTTGGACATCGTTGGACACCGTGGGACACCGTTGGACACCGTTGGACACCGTTGGACATCGGTGGACATCGTGGGACACCGTTGGACACCGTTGGACATCGTTGGACACCGTTGGACACCGTGGGACAACGTGGGACAACGTGGGACACCGTTGGACACCGTTGGACACCGTTGGACACCGTGGGACATCGTCGGACACCGTTGGACATCGTTGGACACCGTGGGAAACCATGGAACAACGTGGGACAACGTGGGACAACGTGGGAGAACGTGGGACAACGTGGGACAACGTGGGACAACGTGGAACACCGTTGGACATCGTGGGACACCGTTGGACATCGTTGGACATCGTTGGACACCGTTGGACATCGTTGGACACCGTTGGACACCGTTGGACACCGTTGGACACCGTTGCACGACGTTGGACATCGTGGGACACCGTTGGACATCGTTGGACACCGTTGGACATCGTTGGACACCGTTGGACACCGTTGGACATCGTTGGACATCGTTGGACACCGTTGGACGACGTTGGACAACGTGGGACAATGTGGGACAACGTGGGACAACGTGGGACAACGTGGGACAACGTGGGACAACGTGGGACACCGTTGGACATCGTGGGACACCGTTGGACACCGTGGGACAACGTGGGACAACGTGGGACAACGTGGGACAACGTGGGACAACGTGGGACAACGTGGGACAACGTGGGACAACGTGGGACAACGTGGGACACCGTTGGACACCGTTGGACATCGTTGGACATCGTTGGACACCGTTGGACACCGTTGGACACCGTTGGACACCGTGGGACACCGTTGGACACCGTTGGACACCGTTGGACACCGTTGGACATCGGTGGACATCGTGGGACACCGTTGGACATCGTTGGACACCGTTGGACATCGTTGGACACCGTGGGACAACGTGGGACAACGTGGGACAACGTGGGACACCGTTGGACACCGTTGGACACCGTTGGACACCGTTGGACACGGTTGGACACCGTTGGACATCGGTGGACATCGTGGGACACCGTTGGACATCGTTGGACATCGTTGGACACCGTTGGACACCGTTGGACACCGTTGGACACCGTGGGACAACGTGGGTCAACGTGGGACAACGTGGGACAACGTGGGACAACGTGGGACAACGTGGGACAACGTGGGACAACGTGGGACAACGTGGGACAACGTGGGACAACGTGGGACAACGTGGGACAACGTGGGACAACGTGGGACAACGTGGGACAACGTGGGACAACGTGGGACAACGTGGGACAACGTGGGACATCGTGGGACAACGTGGGACAACGTGGGACAACGTGGGACAACGTGGGACAACGTGGGACAACGTGGGACAACGTGGGACAACGTGGGACAACGTGGGACAACGTGGGACAACGTGGGACAACGTGGGACACCGTTGGACACCGTGGGACAACGTGGGACAACGTGGGACACCGTTGGACATCGTTGGACACCGTTGGACATCGTTGGACACCGTGGGACACCGTTGGACACCGTTGGACACCGTTGGACATCGGTGGACATCGTGGGACACCGTTGGACACCGTTGGACATCGTTGGACACCGTTGGACACCGTGGGACAACGTGGGACAACGTGGGACACCGTTGGACACCGTTGGACACCGTTGGACACCGTGGGACATCGTCGGACACCGTTGGACATCGTTGGACACCGTGGGAAACCATGGAACAACGTGGGACAACGTGGGACAACGTGGGAGAACGTGGGACAACGTGGGACAACGTGGGACAACGTGGGACAACGTGGGACAACGTGGGACAACGTGGGACAACGTGGGACACCGTTGGACACCGTTGGACATCGTTGGACACCGCTGGACACCGTGGGACAACGTGGGACAACGTGGGACAACGTGGGACAACGTGGGACAACGTGGGACACCGTTGGACATCGTTGGACACCGTGGGACAACGTGGGACAACGTGGGACAACGTGGGACAACGTGGGACAACGTGGGACACCGTTGGACAACGTGGGACACCGTTGGACATCGTTGGATACCGTGGGACAACGTGGGACAACGTGGGACAACGTGGGACAACGTGGGACAACGTGGGACACCGTTGGACACCGTTGGACATCGTTGGACATCGCTGGACATCGTGGGACACCGTTGGACATCGTTGGACACCGTTGGACATCGTTGGACACCGTGGGACAACGTGGGACAACGTGGGACAACGTGGGACACCGTTGGACATCGTTGGACACCGTTGGACATCGTTGGACACCGTGGGACACCGTTGGACACCGTTGGACACCGTTGGACATCGGTGGACATCGTGGGACACCGTTGGACACCGTTGGACATCGTTGGACACCGTTGGACACCGTGGGACAACGTGGGACAACGTGGGACACCGTTGGACACCGTTGGACACCGTTGGACACCGTGGGACATCGTCGGACACCGTTGGACATCGTTGGACACCGTGGGAAACCATGGAACAACGTGGGACAACGTGGGACAACGTGGGAGAACGTGGGACAACGTGGGACAACGTGGGACAACGTGGAACACCGTTGGACATCGTGGGACACCGTTGGACATCGTTGGACATCGTTGGACACCGTTGGACATCGTTGGACACCGTTGGACACCGTTGGACACCGTTGGACACCGTTGCACGACGTTGGACATCGTGGGACACCGTTGGACATCGTTGGACACCGTTGGACATCGTTGGACACCGTTGGACACCGTTGGACATCGTTGGACATCGTTGGACACCGTTGGACGACGTTGGACAACGTGGGACAATGTGGGACAACGTGGGACAACGTGGGACAACGTGGGACAACGTGGGACAACGTGGGACACCGTTGGACATCGTGGGACACCGTTGGACACCGTGGGACAACGTGGGACAACGTGGGACAACGTGGGACAACGTGGGACAACGTGGGACAACGTGGGACAACGTGGGACAACGTGGGACAACGTGGGACACCGTTGGACACCGTTGGACATCGTTGGACATCGTTGGACACCGTTGGACACCGTTGGACACCGTTGGACACCGTGGGACAACGTGGGACAACGTGGGACAACGTGGGACAACGTGGGACAACGTGGGACAACGTGGGACAACGTGGGACAACGTGGGACAACGTGGGACAACGTGGGACAACGTGGGACAACGAGGGACAACGTGGGACAACGTGGGACAACATGGGACAACGTGGGACAACGTGGGACACCGTTGGACACCGTGGGACACCGTTGGACAACGTGGGACAACGTGGGACAACGTGGGACAACGTGGGACAACGTGGGACACCGTTGGACACCGTGGGACACCGTTGGACACCGTTGGACATCGTTGGACACCGTGGGACAACGTGGGACAACGTGGGACAACGTGGGAAACCATGGAACAACGTGGGACAACGTGGGACAACGTGGGACAACGTGGGACACCGTTGGACATCGTTGGACACCGTGGGACAACGTGGGACAACGTGGGACACCGTTGGACACCGTTGGACATCGTTGGACATCGTTGGACACCGTTGGACACCGTTGGACACCGTTGGACACCGTGGGACAACGTGGGACAACGTGGGACAACGTGGGACAACGTGGGACAACGTGGGACACCGTTGGACATCGTTGGACACCGTTGGACATCGTTGGACACCGCGGGACACCGTTGGACAACGTGGGACAACGTGGGACAACGTGGGACAACGTGGGACAACATGGGACAACGTGGGACAACGTGGGACACCGTTGGACACCGTGGGACACCGTTGGACAACGTGGGACAACGTGGGACAACGTGGGACAACGTGGGACAACGTGGGACAACGTGGGACAACGTGGGACAACGTGGGACAACGTGGGACAACGTGGGACAACGTGGGACAACGTGGGACAACATGGGACAACGTGGGACAACGTGGGACACCGTTGGACACCGTGGGACACCGTTGGACAACGTGGGACAACGTGGGACAACGTGGGACAACGTGGGACAACGTGGGACAACGTGGGACAACGTGGGACAACGTGGGACAACGTGGGACACCGTTGGACATCGTTGGACATCGTTGGACATCGTTGGACATCGTGGGACACCGTTGGACATCGTTGGACACCGTTGGACATCGGTGGACACCGTGGGACAACGTGGGACAACGTGGGACATCGTTGGACACCGTTGGACATCGTTGGACACCGTGGGACAACGTGGGACAACGTGGGACAACGTGAGACACCGTTGGACAACGTGAGACACCGTTGGACATCGTTGGACACCGGTGGACATCGTTGGACACCGTGGGACACCGTTTGACACCGTTGGACACCGTTGGACATCGTTGGACACCGTTGGACATCGTTGGACACCGTTGGACACCGTTGGACATCGTTGGACATCGTTGGACACCGTTGGACGACGTTGGACAACGTGGGACAATGTGGGACAACGTGGGACAACGTGGGACAACGTGGGACAACGTGGGACAACGTGGGACACCGTTGGACATCGTGGGACACCGTTGGACACCGTGGGACAACGTGGGACAACGTGGGACAACGTGGGACAACGTGGGACAACGTGGGACAACGTGGGACAACGTGGGACAACGTGGAACACCGTTGGACATCATGGGACATCGTTGGACATCGCTGGACATCGTGGGACACCGTTGGACATCGTTGGACACCGTTGGACATCGTTGGACACCGTGGGACAACGTGGGACAACGTGGGACAACGTGCGACACCGTTGGACATCGTTGGACACCGTTGGACATCGTTGGACACCGTGGGACACCGTTGGACACCGTTGGACACCGTTGGACATCGGTGGACATCGTGGGACACCGTTGGACACCGTTGGACATCGTTGGACACCGTTGGACACCGTGGGACAACGTGGGACAACGTGGGACACCGTTGGACACCGTTGGACACCGTTGGACACCGTGGGACATCGTCGGACACCGTTGGACACCGTTGGACATCGTTGGACACCGTTGGACACCGTGGGACAACGTGGGACAACGTGGGACAACGTGGGACAACGTGGGACAACGTAGGACAACGTGGGACAACGTGGGACACCGTTGGACATCGTTGGACAACGTGGGACATCGTGGGACAACGTGGGACAACGTGGGACAACGTGGGACAACGTGGGACACCGTTGGACACCGTGGGACACCGTGGGACAACGTGGGACAACGTGGGACACCGTGGGACACCGTTGGACATCGGTGGACATCGTGGGACACCGTTGGACACCGTTGGACATCGTTGGACACCGTTGGACACCGTGGGACAACGTGGGACAACGTGGGACAACGTGGGACAACGTGGGACAACGTGGGACAACGTGGGACACCGTTGGACACCGTGGGACAACGTGGGACAACGTGGGACAACGTGGGACAACGTGGGACACCGTGGGACACCGTTGGACATCGGTGGACATCGTGGGACACCGTTGGACACCGTTGGACATCGCTGGACACCGTTGGACACCGTGGGACAACGTGGGACAACGTGCGACAACGTGGGACAACGTGGGACAACGTGGGACACCGTTGGACATCGTTGGACACCGTTGGACATCGTTGGACACCGTGGGACAACGTGGGACAACGTGGGACACCGTGGGACAACGTGGGACAACGTGGGACAACGTGGGACAACGTGGGACAACGTGGGACACCGTGGGACACCGTTGGACACCGTTGGACATCGTTGGACACCGTGGGACAACGTGGGACAACGTGGGACACCGTTGGACACCGTGGGACAACGTGGGACAACGTGGGACAACGTGGGACAACGTGGGACAACGTGGGACAACGTGGGACAACGTAGGACAACGTGGGACAACGTGGGACACCGTTGGACATCGTTGGACAACGTGGGACATCGTGGGACATCGTTGGACACCGTGGGACAACGTGGGACAACGTGGGACAACGTGAGACACCGTTGGACAACGTGAGACACCGTTGGACATCGTTGGACACCGGTGGACATCGTTGGACACCGTGGGACACCGTTTGACACCGTTGGACACCGTTGGACATCGTTGGACACCGTTGGACATCGTTGGACACCGTTGGACACCGTTGGACATCGTTGGACATCGTTGGACACCGTTGGACGACGTTGGACAACGTGGGACAATGTGGGACAACGTGGGACAACGTGGGACAACGTGGGACAACGTGGGACAACGTGGGACACCGTTGGACATCGTGGGACACCGTTGGACACCGTGGGACAACGTGGGACAACGTGGGACAACGTGGGACAACGTGGGACAACGTGGGACAACGTGGGACAACGTGGGACAACGTGGAACACCGTTGGACATCATGGGACATCGTTGGACATCGCTGGACATCGTGGGACACCGTTGGACATCGTTGGACACCGTTGGACATCGTTGGACACCGTGGGACAACGTGGGACAACGTGGGACAACGTGCGACACCGTTGGACATCGTTGGACACCGTTGGACATCGTTGGACACCGTGGGACACCGTTGGACACCGTTGGACACCGTTGGACATCGGTGGACATCGTGGGACACCGTTGGACACCGTTGGACATCGTTGGACACCGTTGGACACCGTGGGACAACGTGGGACAACGTGGGACACCGTTGGACACCGTTGGACACCGTTGGACACCGTGGGACATCGTCGGACACCGTTGGACACCGTTGGACATCGTTGGACACCGTTGGACACCGTGGGACAACGTGGGACAACGTGGGACAACGTGGGACAACGTGGGACAACGTAGGACAACGTGGGACAACGTGGGACACCGTTGGACATCGTTGGACAACGTGGGACATCGTGGGACAACGTGGGACAACGTGGGACAACGTGGGACAACGTGGGACACCGTTGGACACCGTGGGACAACGTGGGACAACGTGGGACAACGTGGGACACCGTGGGACACCGTTGGACATCGGTGGACATCGTGGGACACCGTTGGACACCGTTGGACATCGTTGGACACCGTTGGACACCGTGGGACAACGTGGGACAACGTGGGACAACGTGGGACAACGTGGCACAACGTGGGACAACGTGGGACACCGTTGGACACCGTGGGACAACGTGGGACAACGTGGGACAACGTGGGACAACGTGGGACACCGTGGGACACCGTTGGACATCGGTGGACATCGTGGGACACCGTTGGACACCGTTGGACATCGCTGGACACCGTTGGACACCGTGGGACAACGTGGGACAACGTGCGACAACGTGGGACAACGTGGGACAACGTGGGACACCGTTGGACATCGTTGGACACCGTTGGACATCGTTGGACACCGTGGGACAACGTGGGACAACGTGGGACAACGTGGGACACCGTTGGACACCGTTGGACATCGTTGGACATCGTTGGACATCGTGGGACACCGTTGGACATCGTTGGACACCGTTGGACATCGTTGGACACCGTGGGACAACGTGGGACAACGTGGGACAACGTGGGACACCGTTGGACATCGTTGGACACCGTTGGACATCGTTGGACACCGTGGGACATCGTTGGACAACGTGGGACATCGTGGGACAACGTGGGACAACGTGGGACAACGTGGGACAACGTGGGACAACGTGGGACAACGTGGGACAACGTGGGACACCGTGGGACACCGTTGGACACCGTTGGACATCGTTGGACACCGTGGGACAACGTGGGACAACGTGGGACACCGTTGGACACCGTGGGACAACGTGGGACAACGTGGGACAACGTGGGACAACGTGGGACAACGTGGGACAACGTGGGACACCGTGGGACAACGTGGGACAACGTGGGACACCGTTGGACATCGTTGGACAACGTGGGACATCGTGGGACAACGTGGGACAACGTGGGACAACGTGGGACAACGTGCGACAACATGGGACAACGTGGGACAACGTGGGACAACGTGGGACACCGTTGGACACCGTGGGACAACGTGGGACAACGTGGGACAACGTGGGACACCGTTGGACATCGTTGGACATCGTTGGACATCGTTGGACACCGTTGGACACCGTTGGACACCGTTGGACACCGTTGGACATCGGTGGACATCGTGAGACACCGTTGGACACCGTTGGACATCGTTGGACACCGCTGGACACCGTGGGACAACGTGGGACAACGTGGGACAACGTGGGACAACGTGGGACAACGTGGGACAACGTGGGACAACATGGGACAACGTGGGACAACGTGGGACAACGTGGGACAACGTTGGACATCGTTGGACATCGTTGGACATCGTGGGACACCGTTGGACATCGTTGGACACCGTTGGACATCGGTGGACACCGTGGGACAACGTGGGACAACGTGGGACATCGTTGGACACCGTTGGACATCGTTGGACACCGTGGGACAACGTGGGACAACGTGGGACAGCGTGAGACACCGTTGGACATCGTTGGACACCGGTGGACATCGTTGGACACCGTGGGACACCGTTGGACACCGTTGGACACCGTTGGACATCGGTGGACATCGTGGGACAACGTGGGAAACCATGGAACAACGTGGGACAACGTGGGACAACGTGGGACAACGTGGGACAACGTGGGACACCGTTGGACATCGTTGGACACCGTGGGACAACGTGGGACAACGTGGGACACCGTTGGACACCGTTGGACATCGTTGGACACCGTTGGACACCGTGGGACAACGTGGGACAACGTGGGACAACGTGGGACAACGTGGGACAACGTAGGACAACGTGGGACAACGTGGGACACCGTTGGACATCGTTGGACAACGTGGGACATCGTGGGACAACGTGGGACAACGTGGGACAACGTGGGACAACGTGGGACAACGTGGGACACCGTGGGACACCGTTGGACATCGGTGGACATCGTGGGACACCGTTGGACACCGTTGGACATCGTTGGACACCGTTGGACACCGTGGGACAACGTGGGACACCGTTGGACACCGTGGGACACCGTTGGACAACGTGGGACAACGTGGGACAACGTGGGACAACGTGGGACAACGTGGGACAACGTGGGACAACGTGGGACAACGTGGGACAACGTGGGACAACGTGGGACAACGTGGGACACCGTTGGACATCGTTGGACATCGTTGGACATCGTTGGACATCGTGGGACACCGTTGGACATCGTTGGACACCGTTGGACATCGGTGGACACCGTGGGACAACGTGGGACAACGTGGGACATCGTTGGACACCGTTGGACATCGTTGGACACCGTGGGACAACGTGGGACAACGTGGGACAACGTGAGACACCGTTGGACATCGTTGGACACCGGTGGACATCGTTGGACACCGTGGGACACCGTTGGACACCGTTGGACACCGTTGGACATCGGTGGACATCGTGGGACAACGTGGGAAACCATGGAACAACGTGGGACAACGTGGGACAACGTGGGACACCGTTGGACATCGTTGGACACCGTGGGACAACGTGGGACAACGTGGGACACCGTGGGACACCGTTGGACATCGGTGGACATCGTGGGACACCGTTGGACACCTTTGGACATCGTTGGACACCGTTGGACACCGTGGGACAACGTGGGACAACGTGGGACAACGTGGGACAACGTGGGACAACGTGGGACAACGTGGGACACCGTTGGACACCGTGGGACAACGTGGGACAACGTGGGACAACGTGGGACAACGTGGGACACCGTGGGACACCGTTGGACATCGGTGGACATCGTGGGACACCGTTGGACACCGTTGGACATCGTTGGACACCGTTGGACACCGTGGGACAACGTGGGACAACGTGCGACAACGTGGGACAACGTGGGACAACGTGGGACACCGTTGGACATCGTTGGACACCGTTGGACATCGTTGGACACCGTGGGACAACGTGGGACAACGTGGGACAACGTGGGACACCGTTGGACACCGTTGGACATCGTTGGACATCGTTGGACATCGTGGGACACCGTTGGACATCGTTGGACACCGTTGGACATCGTTGGACACCGTGGGACAACGTGGGACAACGTGGGACAACGTGGGACACCGTTGGACATCGTTGGACACCGTTGGACATCGTTGGACACCGTGGGACATCGTTGGACAACGTGGGACATCGTGGGACAACGTGGGACAACGTGGGACAACGTGGGACACCGTTGGACATCGTTGGACAACGTGGGACATCGTGGGACAACGTGGGACAACGTGGGACAACGTGGGACAACGTGCGACAACGTGGGACAACGTGGGACAACGTGGGACAACGTGGGACACCGTTGGACACCGTGGGACAACGTGGGACAACGTGGGACAACGTGGGACAACGTGGGACACCGTTGGACATCGTTGGACATCGTTGGACATCGTTGGACATCGTGGGACACCGTTGGACATCGTTGGACACCGTTGGACATCGGTGGACAACGTGGGACATCGTGGGACAACGTGGGACAACGTGGGACAACGTGGGACACCGTTGGACATCGTTGGACAACGTGGGACATCGTGGGACAACGTGGGACAACGTGGGACAACGTGGGACAACGTGCGACAACGTGGGACAACGTGGGACAACGTGGGACAACGTGGGACACCGTTGGACACCGTGGGACAACGTGGGACAACGTGGGACAACGTGGGACACCGTTGGACATCGTTGGACATCGTTGGACATCGTTGGACACCGTTGGACACCGTTGGACACCGTTGGACACCGTTGGACATCGGTGGACATCGTGGGACACCGTGGGACACCGTTGGACACCGTTGGACACCGTTGGACATCGGTGGACATCGTGGGACAACGTGGGAAACCATGGAACAACGTGGGACAACGTGGGACAACGTGGGACAACGTGGGACAACGTGGGACACCGTTGGACATCGTTGGACACCGTGGGACAACGTGGGACAACGTGGGACACCGTTGGACACCGTTGGACATCGTTGGACACCGTTGGACACCGTGGGACAACGTGGGACAACGTGGGACAACGTGGGACAACGTGGGACAACGTAGGACAACGTGGGACAACGTGGGACACCGTTGGACATCGTTGGACAACGTGGGACATCGTGGGACAACGTGGGACAACGTGGGACAACGTGGGACAACGTGGGACAACGTGGGACACCGTTGGACACCGTGGGACAACGTGGGACAACGTGGGACAACGTGGGACAACGTGGGACAACGTGGGACAACGTGGGACAACGTGGGACACCGTTGGACATCGTTGGACATCGTTGGACATCGTTGGACATCGTGGGACACCGTTGGACATCGTTGGACACCGTTGGACATCGGTGGACACCGTGGGACAACGTGGGACAACGTGGGACATCGTTGGACACCGTTGGACATCGTTGGACACCGTGGGACAACGTGGGACAACGTGGGACAACGTGAGACACCGTTGGACATCGTTGGACACCGGTGGACATCGTTGGACACCGTGGGACACCGTTGGACACCGTTGGACACCGTTGGACATCGGTGGACATCGTGGGACAACGTGGGAAACCATGGAACAACGTGGGACAACGTGGGCCAACGTGGGACAACGTGGGACAACGTGGGACACCGTTGGACATCGTTGGACACCGTGGGACAACGTGGGACAACGTGGGACACCGTTGGACACCGTTGGACATCGTTGGACACCGTTGGACACCGTGGGACAACGTGGGACAACGTGGGACAACGTGGGACAACGTGGGACAACGTAGGACAACGTGGGACAACGTGGGACACCGTTGGACATCGTTGGACAACGTGGGACATCGTGGGACAACGTGGGACAACGTGGGACAACGTGGGACAACGTGGGACAACGTGGGACACCGTGGGACACCGTTGGACATCGGTGGACATCGTGGGACACCGTTGGACACCGTTGGACATCGTTGGACACCGTTGGACACCGTGGGACAACGTGGGACACCGTTGGACACCGTGGGACACCGTTGGACAACGTGGGACAACGTGGGACAACGTGGGACAACGTGGGACAACGTGGGACAACGTGGGACAACGTGGGACAACGTGGGACAACGTGGGACAACGTGGGACAACGTGGGACACCGTTGGACATCGTTGGACATCGTTGGACATCGTTGGACATCGTGGGACACCGTTGGACATCGTTGGACACCGTTGGACATCGGTGGACACCGTGGGACAACGTGGGACAACGTGGGACATCGTTGGACACCGTTGGACATCGTTGGACACCGTGGGACAACGTGGGACAACGTGGGACAACGTGAGACACCGTTGGACATCGTTGGACACCGGTGGACATCGTTGGACACCGTGGGACACCGTTGGACACCGTTGGACACCGTTGGACATCGGTGGACATCGTGGGACAACGTGGGAAACCATGGAACAACGAGGGACAACGTGGGACAACGTGGGACACCGTTGGACATCGTTGGACACCGTGGGACAACGTGGGACAACGTGGGACACCGTGGGACACCGTTGGACATCGGTGGACATCGTGGGACACCGCTGGACACCGTTGGACATCGTTGGACACCGTTGGACACCGTGGGACAACGTGGGACAACGCGGGACAACGTGGGACAACGTGGGACAACGTGGGACAACGTGGGACACCGTTGGACACCGTGGGACAACGTGGGACAACGTGGGACAACGTGGGACAACGTGGGACACCGTGGGACACCGTTGGACATCGGTGGACATCGTGGGACACCGTTGGACACCGTTGGACATCGTTGGACACCGTTGGACACCGTGGGACAACGTGGGACAACGTGCGACAACGTGGGACAACGTGGGACAACGTGGGACACCGTTGGACATCGTTGGACACCGTTGGACATCGTTGGACACCGTGGGACAACGTGGGACAACGTGGGACAACGTGGGACACCGTTGGACACCGTTGGACATCGTTGGACATCGTTGGACATCGTTGGACATCGTGGGACACCGTTGGACATCGTTGGACACCGTTGGACATCGTTGGACACCGTGGGACAACGTGGGACAACGTGGGACAACGTGGGACACCGTTGGACATCGTTGGACACCGTTGGACATCGTTGGACACCGTGGGACATCGTTGGACAACGTGGGACATCGTGGGACAACGTGGGACAACGTGGGACAACGTGGGACACCGTTGGACATCGTTGGACAACGTGGGACATCGTGGGACAACGTGGGACAACGTGGGACAACGTGGGACAACGTGCGACAACGTGGGACAACGTGGGACAACGTGGGACAACGTGGGACACCGTTGGACACCGTGGGACAACGTGGGACAACGTGGGACAACGTGGGACACCGTTGGACATCGTTGGACATCGTTGGACATCGTTGGACACCGTTGGACACCGTTGGACACCGTTGGACACCGTTGGACATCGGTGGACATCGTGGGACACCGTGGGACACCGTTGGACATCGTTGGACACCGCGGGACACCGTGGGACAACGTGGGACAACGTGGGACAACGTGGGACAACGTGGGACAACGTGGGACACCGTTGGACATCGTTGGACACCGTGGGACAACGTGGGACAACGTGGGACAACGTGGGACAACGTGGGACAACGTGGGACACCGTTGGACAACGTGGGACACCGTTGGACATCGTTGGACACCGTGGGACAACGTGGGACAACGTGGGACAACGTGGGACAACGTGGGACAACGTGGGACACCGTTGGACACCGTTGGACATCGTGGGACACCGTTGGACACCGTGGGACAACGTGGGACAACGTGGGACAACGTGGGACACCGTTGGACATCGTTGGACATCGTTGGACATCGTTGGACACCGTTGGACACCGTTGGACACCGTTGGACACCGTTGGACATCGGTGGACATCGTGGGACACCGTTGGACACCGTTGGACATCGTTGGACACCGCTGGACACCGTGGGACATCGTTGGACACCGTTGGACACCGTGGGACAACGTGGGACACCGTTGGACACCGTGGGACACCGTTGGACAACGTGGGACAACGTGGGACAACGTGGGACAACGTGGGACAACGTGGGACAACGTGGGACAACGTGGGACAACGTGGGACAACGTGGGACAACGTGGGACAACGTGGGACAACGTGGGACACCGTTGGACATCGTTGGACATCGTTGGACATCGTTGGACATCGTGGGACACCGTTGGACATCGTTGGACACCGTTGGACATCGGGGGACACCGTGGGACAACGTGGGACAACGTGGGACATCGTGGGACACCGTGGGACATCGTTGGACACCGTGGGACAACGTGGGACAACGTGGGACAACGTGAGACACCGTTGGACATCGTTGGACACCGGTGGACATCGTTGGACACCGTGGGACACCGTTGGACACCGTTGGACACCGTTGGACATCGGTGGACATCGTGGGACAACGTGGGAAACCATGGAACAACGTGGGACAACGTGGGACAACGTGGGACACCGTTGGACATCGTTGGACACCGTGGGACAACGTGGGACAACGTGGGACACCGTGGGACACCGTTGGACATCGGTGGACATCGTGGGACACCGTTGGACACCGTTGGACAACGTTGGACACCGTTGGACACCGTGGGACAACGTGGGACAACGTGGGACAACGTGGGACAACGTGGGACAACGTGGGACAACGTGGGACACCGTTGGACACCGTGGGACAACGTGGGACAACGTGGGACAACGTGGGACAACGTGGGACACCGTGGGACACCGTTGGACATCGGTGGACATCGTGGGACAACCTTGGACACCGTTGGACATCGTTGGACACCGTTGGACACCGTGGGACAACGTGGGACAACGTGCGACAACGTGGGACAACGTGGGACAACGTGGGACACCGTTGGACATCGTTGGACACCGTTGGACATCGTTGGACACCGTGGGACAACGTGGGACAACGTGGGACAACGTGGGACACCGTTGGACACCGTTGGACATCGTTGGACATCGTTGGACATCGTGGGACACCGTTGGACATCGTTGGACACCGTTGGACATCGTTGGACACCGTGGGACAACGTGGGACAACGTGGGACAACGTGGGACACCGTTGGACATCGTTGGACACCGTTGGACATCGTTGGACACCGTGGGACATCGTTGGACAACGTGGGACATCGTGGGACAACGTGGGACAACGTGGGACAACGTGGGACACCGTTGGACATCGTTGGACAACGTGGGACATCGTGGGACAACGTGGGACAACGTGGGACAACGTGGGACAACGTGCGACAACGTGGGACAACGTGGGACAACGTGGGACAACGTGGGACACCGTTGGACACCGTGGGACAACGTGGGACAACGTGGGACAACGTGGGACACCGTTGGACATCGTTGGACATCGTTGGACATCGTTGGACACCGTTGGACACCGTTGGACACCGTTGGACGCCGTTGGACATCGGTGGACATCGTGGGACACCGTTGGACACCGTTGGACATCGTTGGACACCGCTGGACACCGTGGGACAACGTGGGACAACGTGGGACAACGTGGGACAACGTGGGACAACGTGGGACACCGTTGGACATCGTTGGACACCGTGGGACAACGTGGGACAACGTGGGACAACGTGGGACAACGTGGGACAACGTGGGACACCGTTGGACAACGTGGGACACCGTTGGACATCGTTGGACACCGTGGGACAACGTGGGACAACGTGGGACAACGTGGGACAACGTGGGACAACGTGGGACACCGTTGGACACCGTTGGACATCGTTGGACACCGCTGGACATCGTGGGACACCGTTGGACATCGTTGGACACCGTTGGACATCGTTGGACACCGTGGGACAACGTGGGACAACGTGGGACAACGTGGGACACCGTTGGACATCGTTGGACACCGTTGGACATCGTTGGACACCGTGGGACACCGTTGGACACCGTTGGACACCGTTGGACATCGGTGGACATCGTGGGACACCGTTGGACACCGTTGGACATCGTTGGACACCGTTGGACACCGTGGGACAACGTGGGACAACGTGGGACACCGTTGGACACCGTTGGACACCGTTGGACACCGTGGGACATCGTCGGACACCGTTGGACATCGTTGGACACCGTGGGAAACCATGGAACAACGTGGGACAACGTGGGACAACGTGGGAGAACGTGGGACAACGTGGGACAACGTGGGACAACGTGGAACACCGTTGGACATCGTGGGACACCGTTGGACATCGTTGGACATCGTTGGACACCGTTGGACATCGTTGGACACCGTTGGACACCGTTGGACACCGTTGGACACCGTTGCACGACGTTGGACATCGTGGGACACCGTTGGACATCGTTGGACACCGTTGGACACCGTTGGACATCGTTGGACATCGTTGGACACCGTTGGACGACGTTGGACAACGTGGGACAATGTGGGACAACGTGGGACAACGTGGGACAACGTGGGACAACGTGGGACAACGTGGGACACCGTTGGACGTCGTGGGACACCGTTGGACACCGTGGGACAACGTGGGACAACGTGGGACAACGTGGGACAACGTGGGACAACGTGGGACACCGTTGGACACCGTTGGACATCGTTGGACATCGTTGGACATCGTGGGACACCGTTGGACATCGTTGGACACCGTTGGACATCGTTGGACACCGTGGGACAACGTGGGACAACGTGGGACAACGTGGGACACCGTTGGACACCGTTGGACATCGTTGGACATCGTTGGACATCGTGGGACACCGTTGGACATCGTTGGACACCGTTGGACATCGTTGGACACCGTGGGACAACGTGGGACAACGTGGGACAACGTGGGACACCGTTGGACATCGTTGGACACCGTTGGACACCGTTGGACACCGTTGGACATCGGTGGACACCGTGGGACAACGTGGGACAACGTGGGACAACGTGGGACACCGTTGGACACCGTTGGACATCGTTGGACATCGTTGGACATCGTGGGACACCGTTGGACATCGTTGGACACCGTTGGACATCGTTGGACACCGTGGGACAACGTGGGACAACGTGGGACAACGTGGGACACCGTTGGACACCGTTGGACATCGTTGGACATCGTTGGACATCGTGGGACACCGTTGGACATCGTTGGACACCGTTGGACATCGTTGGACACCGTGGGACAACGTGGGACAACGTGGGACAACGTGGGACACCGTTGGACACCGTTGGACACCGTTGGACACCGTTGGACACCGTTGGACACCGTTGGACATCGGTGGACATCGTGGGACACCGTTGGACACCGTTGGACATCGTTGGACATCGTTGGACACCGTTGGACACCGTTGGACTCCGTTGGACACCGTGGGACAACGTGGGACAACGTGGGACAACGTGGGACAACGTGGGACAACGTGGGACAACGTGGGACAACGTGGGACAACGTGGGACAACGTGGGACAACGTGGGACAACGTGGGACAACGTGGGACAACGTGGGACAACGTGGGACAACGTGGGACAACGTGGGACAACGTGGGACAACGTGGGACAACGTGGGACATCGTGGGACAACGTGGGACAACGTGGGACAACGTGGGACAACGTGGGACAACGTGGGACAACGTGGGACAACGTGGGACAACGTGGGACAACGTGGGACATCGTGGGACAACGTGGGACAACGTGGGACAACGTGGGACAACGTGGGACAACGTGGGACAACGTGGGACACCGTTGGACACCGTTGGACATCGTTGGACATCGTTGGACATCGTGGGACACCGTTGGACATCGTTGGACACCGTTGGACATCGTTGGACACCGTGGGACAACGTGGGACAACGTGGGACACCGTTGGACACCGTTGGACATCGTTGGACACCGTTGGACACCGTTGGACACCGTTGGACAACGTGGGACAACGTGGGACACCGTTGGACATCGTTGGACATCGTTGGACATCGTTGGACATCGTGGGACACCGTTGGACATCGTTGGACACCGTTGGACATCGGTGGACACCGTGGGACAACGTGGGACACCGTTGGACACCGTTGGACACCGTTGGACAACGTGGGACAACGTGGGACACCGTTGGACATCGTTGGACATCGTTGGACATCGTTGGACACCGTTGGACACCGTTGGACACCGTTGGACAACGTGGGACAACGTGGGACACCGTTGGACATCGTTGGACATCGTTGGACATCGTTGGACATCGTGGGACACCGTTGGACATCGTTGGACACCGTTGGACATCGGTGGACACCGTGGGACAACGTGGGACAACGTGGGACATCGTTGGACACCGTTGGACATCGTTGGACACCGTGGGACAACGTGGGACAACGTGGGACAACGTGAGACACCGTTGGACATCGTTGGACACCGGTGGACATCGTTGGACACCGTGGGACACCGTTGGACACCGTTGGACACCGTTGGACATCGGTGGACATCGTGGGACAACGTGGGAAACCATGGAACAACGTGGGACAACGTGGGACAACGTGGGACAACGTGGGACAACGTGGGACACCGTTGGACATCGTTGGACACCGTGGGACAACGTGGGACAACGTGGGACACCGTTGGACACCGTTGGACATCGTTGGACACCGTTGGACACCGTGGGACAACGTGGGACAACGTGGGACAACGTGGGACAACGTGGGACAACGTAGGACAACGTGGGACAACGTGGGACACCGTTGGACATCGTTGGACAACGTGGGACATCGTGGGACAACGTGGGACAACGTGGGACAACGTGGGACAACGTGGGACACCGTTGGACACCGTGGGACAACGTGGGACAACGTGGGACAACGTGGGACACCGTGGGACACCGTTGGACATCGGTGGACATCGTGGGACACCGTTGGACACCGTTGGACATCGTTGGACACCGTTGGACACCGTGGGACAACGTGGGACAACGTGGGACAACGTGGGACAACGTGGGACAACGTGGGACACCGTTGGACACCGTGGGACAACGTGGGACAACGTGGGACAACGTGGGACAACGTGGGACACCGTGGGACACCGTTGGACATCGGTGGACATCGTGGGACACCGTTGGACACCGTTGGACATCGTTGGACACCGTTGGACACCGTGGGACAACGTGGGACAACGTGGGACAACGTGGGACAACGTGGGACAACGTGGGACACCTTTGGACATCGTTGGACACCGTTGGACATCGTTGGACACCGTGGGACAACGTGGGACAACGTGGGACAACGTGGGACACCGTTGGACACCGTTGGACATCGTTGGACATCGTTGGACATCGTGGGACACCGTTGGACACCGTTGGACACCGTGGGACAACGTGGGACAACGTGGGACAACGTGGGACAACGTGGGACAACGTGGGACAACGTGGGACAACGTGGGACAACATGGGACAACGTGGGACAACGTGGGACAACGTGGGACAACGTGGGACAACGTGGGACAACGTGGGACAACATGGGACAACGTGGGACAACGTGGGACACCGTTGGACACCGTGGGACACCGTTGGACAACGTGGGACAACGTGGGACAACGTGGGACAACGTGGGACAACATGGGACAACGTGGGACAACGTGGGACACCGTTGGACACCGTGGGACATCGTTGGACACCGTTGGACACCGTTGGACACCGTTGGACATCGGTGGACACCGTGGGACAACGTGGGACAACGTGGGACAACGTGGGACACCGTTGGACACCGTTGGACATCGTTGGACATCGTTGGACATCGTGGGACACCGTTGGACATCGTTGGACACCGTTGGACATCGTTGGACACCGTGGGACAACGTGGGACAACGTGGGACAACGTGGGACACCGTTGGACACCGTTGGACATCGTTGGACATCGTTGGACATCGTGGGACACCGTTGGACATCGTTGGACACCGTTGGACATCGTTGGACACCGTGGGACAACGTGGGACAACGTGGGACAACGTGGGACACCGTTGGACACCGTTGGACACCGTTGGACACCGTTGGACACCGTTGGACACCGTTGGACATCGGTGGACATCGTGGGACACCGTTGGACACCGTTGGACATCGTTGGACATCGTTGGACACCGTTGGACACCGTTGGACTCCGTTGGACACCGTGGGACAACGTGGGACAACGTGGGACAACGTGGGACAACGTGGGACAACGTGGGACAACGTGGGACAACGTGGGACAACGTGGGACAACGTGGGACAACGTGGGACAACGTGGGACAACGTGGGACAACGTGGGACAACGTGGGACAACGTGGGACAACGTGGGACAACGTGGGACAACGTGGGACAACGTGGGACAACGTGGGACAACGTGGGACATCGTGGGACAACGTGGGACAACGTGGGACAACGTGGGACACCGTGGGACAACGTGGGACAACGTGCGACAACGTGGGACAACGTGGGACAACGTGGGACACCGTTGGACATCGTTGGACACCGTTGGACATCGTTGGACACCGTGGGACAACGTGGGACAACGTGGGACAACGTGGGACACCGTTGGACACCGTTGGACATCGTTGGACATCGTTGGACATCGTGGGACACCGTTGGACATCGTTGGACACCGTTGGACATCGTTGGACACCGTGGGACAACGTGGGACAACGTGGGACAACGTGGGACACCGTTGGACATCGTTGGACACCGTTGGACATCGTTGGACACCGTGGGACATCGTTGGACAACGTGGGACATCGTGGGACAACGTGGGACAACGTGGGACAACGTGGGACACCGTTGGACATCGTTGGACAACGTGGGACAACGTGGGACAACGTGGGACAACGTGGGACAACGTGGGACAACGTGGGACAACGTGGGACAACGTGGGACAACGTGGGACAACGTGGGACAACGTGGGACAACGTGGGACAACGTGGGACAACGTGGGACAACGTGGGACAACGTGGGACATCGTGGGACAACGTGGGACAACGTGGGACAACGTGGGACAACGTGGGACAACGTGGGACAACGTGGGACAACGTGGGACAACGTGGGACAACGTGGGACATCGTGGGACAACGTGGGACAACGTGGGACAACGTGGGACAACGTGGGACAACGTGGGACACCGTTGGACACCGTTGGACATCGTTGGACATCGTTGGACATCGTGGGACACCGTTGGACATCGTTGGACACCGTTGGACATCGTTGGACACCGTGGGACAACGTGGGACAACGTGGGACAACGTGGGACACCGTTGGACACCGTTGGAAATCGATGGACACCGTTGGACACCGTGGGACAACGTGGGACAACGTGGGACAACGTGGGACAACGTGGGACACCGTTGGACACCGTTGGACATCGTTGGACATCGTTGGACACCGTTGGACACCGTTGGACACCGTTGGACACCGTGGGACAACGTGGGACAACGTGGGACAACGTGGGACAACGTGGGACAACGTGGGACAACGTGGGACAACGTGGGACAACATGGGACAACGTGGGACAACGTGGGACAACGTGGGACAACGTGGGACAACGTGGGACAACGTGGGACAACATGGGACAACGTGGGACAACGTGGGACACCGTTGGACACCGTGGGACACCGTTGGACAACGTGGGACAACGTGGGACAACGTGGGACAACGTGGGACAACGTGGGACACCGTTGGACACCGTGGGACACCGTTGGACACCGTTGGACATCGTTGGACACCGTGGGACAACGTGGGACAACGTGGGACAACGTGGGAAACCATGGAACAACGTGGGACAACGTGGGACAACGTGGGACAACGTGGGACAACGTGGGACACCGTTGGACATCGTTGGACACCGTGGGACAACGTGGGACAACGTGGGACACCGTTGGACACCGTTGGACATCGTTGGACATCGTTGGACACCGTTGGACACCGTTGGACACCGTTGGACAACGTGGGACAACGTGGGACACCGTTGGACATCGTTGGACATCGTTGGACATCGTTGGACATCGTGGGACACCGTTGGACATCGTTGGACACCGTTGGACATCGGTGGACACCGTGGGACAACGTGGGACAACGTGGGACATCGTTGGACACCGTTGGACATCGTTGGACACCGTGGGACAACGTGGGACAACGTGGGACAACGTGAGACACCGTTGGACATCGTTGGACACCGGTGGACATCGTTGGACACCGTGGGACACCGTTGGACACCGTTGGACACCGTTGGACATCGGTGGACATCGTGGGACAACGTGGGAAACCATGGAACAACGTGGGACAACGTGGGACAACGTGGGACAACGTGGGACAACGTGGGACACCGTTGGACATCGTTGGACACCGTGGGACAACGTGGGACAACGTGGGACACCGTTGGACACCGTTGGACATCGTTGGACACCGTTGGACACCGTGGGACAACGTGGGACAACGTGGGACAACGTGGGACAACGTGGGACAACGTAGGACAACGTGGGACATCGTTGGACACCGTTGGACATCGTTGGACACCGTGGGACAACGTGGGACAACGTGGGACAACGTGAGACACCGTTGGACATCGTTGGACACCGGTGGACATCGTTGGACACCGTGGGACACCGTTGGACACCGTTGGACACCGTTGGACATCGGTGGACATCGTGGGACAACGTGGGACAACGTGGGACAACGTGAGACACCGTTGGACATCGTTGGACACCGGTGGACATCGTTGGACACCGTGGGACACCGTTGGACACCGTTGGACACCGTTGGACATCGGTGGACATCGTGGGACAACGTGGGAAACCATGGAACAACGTGGGACAACGTGGGACAACGTGGGACAACGTGGGACAACGTGGGACACCGTTGGACATCGTTGGACACCGTGGGACAACGTGGGACAACGTGGGACACCGTTGGACACCGTTGGACATCGTTGGACACCGTTGGACACCGTGGGACAACGTGGGACAACGTGGGACAACGTGGGACAACGTGGGACAACGTAGGACAACGTGGGACAACGTGGGACACCGTTGGACATCGTTGGACAACGTGGGACATCGTGGGACAACGTGGGACAACGTGGGACAACGTGGGACAACGTGGGACAACGTGGGACACCGTGGGACACCGTTGGACATCGGTGGACATCGTGGGACACCGTTGGACACCGTTGGACATCGTTGGACACCGTTGGACACCGTGGGACAACGTGGGACACCGTTGGACACCGTGGGACACCGTTGGACAACGTGGGACAACGTGGGACAACGTGGGACAACGTGGGACAACGTGGGACAACGTGGGACAACGTGGGACAACGTGGGACAACGTGGGACAACGTGGGACAACGTGGGACAACGTGGGACACCGTTGGACATCGTTGGACATCGTTGGACATCGTTGGACATCGTGGGACACCGTTGGACATCGTTGGACACCGTTGGACATCGGTGGACACCGTGGGACAACGTGGGACAACGTGGGACATCGTTGGACACCGTTGGACATCTTTGGACACCGTGGGACAACGTGGGACAACGTGGGACAACGTGAGACACCGTTGGACATCGTTGGACACCGGTGGACATCGTTGGACACCGTGGGACACCGTTGGACACCGTTGGACACCGTTGGACATCGGTGGACATCGTGGGACAACGTGGGAAACCATGGAACAACGAGGGACAACGTGGGACAACGTGGGACACCGTTGGACATCGTTGGACACCGTGGGACAACGTGGGACAACGTGGGACACCGTGGGACACCGTTGGACATCGGTGGACATCGTGGGACACCGCTGGACACCGTTGGACATCGTTGGACACCGTTGGACACCGTGGGACAACGTGGGACAACGCGGGACAACGTGGGACAACGTGGGACAACGTGGGACAACGTGGGACACCGTTGGACACCGTGGGACAACGTGGGACAACGTGGGACAACGTGGGACAACGTGGGACACCGTGGGACACCGTTGGACATCGGTGGACATCGTGGGACACCGTTGGACACCGTTGGACATCGTTGGACACCGTTGGACACCGTGGGACAACGTGGGACAACGTGCGACAACGTGGGACAACGTGGGACAACGTGGGACACCGTTGGACATCGTTGGACACCGTTGGACATCGTTGGACACCGTGGGACAACGTGGGACAACGTGGGACAACGTGGGACACCGTTGGACACCGTTGGACATCGTTGGACATCGTTGGACATCGTGGGACACCGTTGGACATCGTTGGACACCGTTGGACATCGTTGGACACCGTGGGACAACGTGGGACAACGTGGGACAACGTGGGACACCGTTGGACATCGTTGGACACCGTTGGACATCGTTGGACACCGTGGGACATCGTTGGACAACGTGGGACATCGTGGGACAACGTGGGACAACGTGGGACAACGTGGGACACCGTTGGACATCGTTGGACAACGTGGGACATCGTGGGACAACGTGGGACAACGTGGGACAACGTGGGACAACGTGCGACAACGTGGGACAACGTGGGACAACGTGGGACAACGTGGGACACCGTTGGACACCGTGGGACAACGTGGGACAACGTGGGACAACGTGGGACACCGTTGGACATCGTTGGACATCGTTGGACATCGTTGGACACCGTTGGACACCGTTGGACACCGTTGGACACCGTTGGACATCGGTGGACATCGTGGGACACCGTTGGACACCGTTGGACATCGTTGGACACCGCTGGACACCGTGGGACAACGTGGGACAACGTGGGACAACGTGGGACAACGTGGGACAACGTGGGACACCGTTGGACATCGTTGGACACCGTGGGACAACGTGGGACAACGTGGGACAACGTGGGACAACGTGGGACAACGTGGGACACCGTTGGACAACGTGGGACACCGTTGGACATCGTTGGACACCGTGGGACAACGTGGGACAACGTGGGACAACGTGGGACAACGTGGGACAACGTGGGACACCGTTGGACACCGTTGGACATCGTGGGACACCGTTGGACACCGTGGGACAACGTGGGACAACGTGGGACAACGTGGGACACCGTTGGACATCGTTGGACATCGTTGGACATCGTTGGACACCGTTGGACACCGTTGGACACCGTTGGACACCGTTGGACATCGGTGGACATCGTGGGACACCGTTGGACACCGTTGGACATCGTTGGACACCGCTGGACACCGTGGGACATCGTTGGACACCGTTGGACACCGTGGGACAACGTGGGACACCGTTGGACACCGTGGGACACCGTTGGACAACGTGGGACAACGTGGGACAACGTGGGACAACGTGGGACAACGTGGGACAACGTGGGACAACGTGGGACAACGTGGGACAACGTGGGACAACGTGGGACAACGTGGGACACCGTTGGACATCGTTGGACATCGTTGGACATCGTTGGACATCGTGGGACACCGTTGGACATCGTTGGACACCGTTGGACATCGGTGGACACCGTGGGACAACGTGGGACAACGTGGGACATCGTTGGACACCGTTGGACATCGTTGGACACCGTGGGACAACGTGGGACAACGTGGGACAACGTGAGACACCGTTGGACATCGTTGGACACCGGTGGACATCGTTGGACACCGTGGGACACCGTTGGACACCGTTGGACACCGTTGGACATCGGTGGACATCGTGGGACAACGTGGGAAACCATGGAACAACGTGGGACAACGTGGGACAACGTGGGACACCGTTGGACATCGTTGGACACCGTGGGACAACGTGGGACAACGTGGGACACCGTGGGACACCGTTGGACATCGGTGGACATCGTGGGACACCGTTGGACACCGTTGGACATCGTTGGACACCGTTGGACACCGTGGGACAACGTGGGACAACGTGGGACAACGTGGGACAACGTGGGACAACGTGGGACACCGTTGGACACCGTTGGACACCGTGGGACAACGTGGGACAACGTGGGACAACGTGGGACAACGTGGGACACCGTGGGACACCGTTGGACATCGGTGGACATCGTGGGACAACGTTGGACACCGTTGGACATCGTTGGACACCGTTGGACACCGTGGGACAACGTGGGACAACGTGGGACAACGTGGGACAACGTGGGACAACGTGGGACACCGTTGGACATCGTTGGACACCGTTGGACATCGTTGGACACCGTGGGACAACGTGGGACAACGTGGGACAACGTGGGACACCGTTGGACACCGTTGGACATCGTTGGACATCGTTGGACATCGTGGGACACCGTTGGACATCGTTGGACACCGTTGGACATCGTTGGACACCGTGGGACAACGTGGGACAACGTGGGACAACGTGGGACACCGTTGGACATCGTTGGACACCGTTGGACATCGTTGGACACCGTGGGACATCGTTGGACAACGTGGGACATCGTGGGACAACGTGGGACAACGTGGGACAACGTGGGACACCGTTGGACATCGTTGGACAACGTGGGACATCGTGGGACAACGTGGGACAACGTGGGACAACGTGGGACAACGTGCGACAACGTGGGACAACGAGGGACAACGTGGGACAACGTGGGACACCGTTGGACACCGTGGGACAACGTGGGACAACGTGGGACAACGTGGGACACCGTTGGACATCGTTGGACATCGTTGGACATCGTTGGACACCGTTGGACACCGTTGGACACCGTTGGACGCCGTTGGACATCGGTGGACATCGTGGGACACCGTTGGACACCGTTGGACATCGTTGGACACCGCTGGACACCGTGGGACAACGTGGGACAACGTGGGACAACGTGGGACAACGTGGGACAACGTGGGACACCGTTGGACATCGTTGGACACCGTGGGACAACGTGGGACAACGTGGGACAACGTGGGACAACGTGGGACAACGTGGGACACCGTTGGACAACGTGGGACACCGTTGGACATCGTTGGACACCGTGGGACAACGTGGGACAACGTGGGACAACGTGGGACAACGTGGGACAACGTGGGACACCGTTGGACACCGTTGGACATCGTTGGACATCGCTGGACATCGTGGGACACCGTTGGACATCGTTGGACACCGTTGGACATCGTTGGACACCGTGGGACAACGTGGGACAACGTGGGACAACGTGGGACACCGTTGGACATCGTTGGACACCGTTGGACATCGTTGGACACCGTGGGACACCGTTGGACACCGTTGGACACCGTTGGACATCGGTGGACATCGTGGGACACCGTTGGACACCGTTGGACACCGTTGGACACCGTTGGACACCGTGGGACAACGTGGGACAACGTGGGACACCGTTGGACACCGTTGGACACCGTTGGACACCGTGGGACATCGTCGGACACCGTTGGACATCGTTGGACACCGTGGGAAACCATGGAACAACGTGGGACAACGTGGGACAACGTGGGAGAACGTGGGACAACGTGGGACAACGTGGGACAACGTGGAACACCGTTGGACATCGTGGGACACCGTTGGACATCGTTGGACATCGTTGGACACCGTTGGACATCGTTGGACACCGTTGGACACCGTTGGACACCGTTGGACACCGTTGCACGACGTTGGACATCGTGGGACACCGTTGGACATCGTTGGACACCGTTGGACATCGTTGGACACCGTTGGACACCGTTGGACATCGTTGGACATCGTTGGACACCGTTGGACGACGTTGGACAACGTGGGACAATGTGGGACAACGTGGGACAACGTGGGACAACGTGGGACAACGTGGGACAACGTGGGACACCGTTGGACATCGTGGGACACCGTTGGACACCGTGGGACAACGTGGGACAACGTGGGACAACGTGGGACAACGTGGGACAACGTGGGACACCGTTGGACACCGTTGGACATCGTTGGACATCGTTGGACATCGTGGGACACCGCTGGACATCGTTGGACACCGTTGGACATCGTTGGACACCGTGGGACAACGTGGGACAACGTGGGACAACGTGGGACACCGTTGGACACCGTTGGACATCGTTGGACATCGTTGGACATCGTGGGACACCGTTGGACATCGTTGGACACCGTTGGACATCATTGGACACCGTGGGACAACGTGGGACAACGTGGGACAACGTGGGACACCGTTGGACATCGTTGGACACCGTTGGACACCGTTGGACACCGTTGGACATCGGTGGACACCGTGGGACAACGTGGGACAACGTGGGACAACGTGGGACACCGTTGGACACCGTTGGACATCGTTGGACATCGTTGGACATCGTGGGACACCGTTGGACATCGTTGGACACCGTTGGACATCGTTGGACACCGTGGGACAACGTGGGACAACGTGGGACAACGTGGGACACCGTTGGACACCGTTGGACATCGTTGGACATCGTTGGACATCGTGGGACACCGTTGGACATCGTTGGACACCGTTGGACATCGTTGGACACCGTGGGACAACGTGGGACAACGTGGGACAACGTGGGACACCGTTGGACACCGTTGGACACCGTTGGACACCGTTGGACACCGTTGGACACCGTTGGACATCGGTGGACATCGTGGGACACCGTTGGACACCGTTGGACATCGTTGGACATCATTGGACACCGTGGGACAACGTGGGACAACGTGGGACAACGTGGGACACCGTTGGACATCGTTGGACACCGTTGGACACCGTTGGACACCGTTGGACATCGGTGGACACCGTGGGACAACGTGGGACAACGTGGGACAACGTGGGACACCGTTGGACACCGTTGGACATCGTTGGACATCGTTGGACATCGTGGGACACCGTTGGACATCGTTGGACACCGTTGGACATCGTTGGACACCGTGGGACAACGTGGGACAACGTGGGACAACGTGGGACAACGTGGGACAACGTGGGACAACGTGGGACAACGTGGGACAACGTGGGACAACGTGGGACAACGTGGGACAACGTGGGACAACGTGGGACAACGTGGGACAACGTGGGACAACGTGGGACAACGTGGGACAACGTGGGACAACGTGGGACAACGTGGGACATCGTGGGACAACGTGGGACAACGTGGGACAACGTGGGACAACGTGGGACAACGTGGGACAACGTGGGACAACGTGGGACAACGTGGGACAACGTGGGACATCGTGGGACAACGTGGGACAACGTGGGACAACGTGGGACAACGTGGGACAACGTGGGACAACGTGGGACACCGTTGGACACCGTTGGACATCGTTGGACATCGTTGGACATCGTGGGACACCGTTGAGCATCGTTGGACACCGTTGGACATCGTTGGACACCGTGGGACAACGTGGGACAACGTGGGACAACGTGGGACACCGTTGGACACCGTTGGAAATCGATGGACACCGTTGGACACCGTTGGACAACGTGGGACAACGTGGGACAACGTGGGACAACGTGGGACACCGTTGGACACCGTTGGACATCGTTGGACATCGTTGGACACCGTTGGACACCGTTGGACACCGTTGGACACCGTGGGACAACGTGGGACAACGTGGGACAACGTGGGACAACGTGGGACAACGTGGGACAACGTGGGACAACGTGGGACAACATGGGACAACGTGGGACAACGTGGGACAACGTGGGACAACGTGGGACAACGTGGGACAACGTGGGACAACATGGGACAACGTGGGACAACGTGGGACACCGTTGGACACCGTGGGACACCGTTGGACAACGTGGGACAACGTGGGACAACGTGGGACAACGTGGGACAACGTGGGACACCGTTGGACACCGTGGGACACCGTTGGACAACGTGGGAGAACGTGGGACAACGTGGGACAACGTGGGACAACGTGGGACACCGTTGGACACCGTGGGACACCGTTGGACACCGTTGGACATCGTTGGACACCGTGGGACAACGTGGGACAACGTGGGACAACGTGGGAAACCATGGAACAACGTGGGACAACGTGGGACATCGTGGGACAACGTGGGACAACGTGGGACACCGTTGGACATCGTTGGACACCGTGGGACAACGTGGGACAACGTGGGACACCGTTGGACACCGTTGGACATCGTTGGACATCGTTGGACACCGTTGGACACCGTTGGACACCGTTGGACAACGTGGGACAACGTGGGACACCGTTGGACATCGTTGGACATCGTTGGACATCGTTGGACATCGTGGGACACCGTTGGACATCGTTGGACACCGTTGGACATCGGTGGACACCGTGGGACAACGTGGGACAACGTGGGACATCGTTGGACACCGTTGGACATCGTTGGACACCGTGGGACAACGTGGGACAACGTGGGACAACGTGAGACACCGTTGGACATCGTTGGACACCGGTGGACATCGTTGGACACCGTGGGACACCGTTGGACACCGTTGGACACCGTTGGACATCGGTGGACATCGTGGGACAACGTGGGAAACCATGGAACAACGTGGGACAACGTGGGACAACGTGGGACAACGTGGGACACCGTTGGACATCGTTGGACACCGTGGGACAACGTGGGACAACGTGGGACACCGTTGGACACCGTTGGACATCGTTGGACACCGTTGGACACCGTGGGACAACGTGGGACAACGTGGGACAACGTGGGACAACGTGGGACAACGTAGGACAACGTGGGACAACGTGGGACACCGTTGGACATCGTTGGACAACGTGGGACATCGTGGGACAACGTGGGACACCGTGGGACAACGTGGGACAACGTGGGACAACGTGGGACAACGTGGGACACCGTGGGACACCGTTGGACATCGGTGGACATCGTGGGACACCGTTGGACACCGTTGGACATCGTTGGACACCGTTGGACACCGTGGGACAACGTGGGACAACGTGGGACAACGTGGGACAACGTGGGACAACGTGGGACACCTTTGGACATCGTTGGACACCGTTGGACATCGTTGGACACCGTGGGACAACGTGGGACAACGTGGGACAACGTGGGACACCGTTGGACACCGTTGGACATCGTTGGACATCGTTGGACATCGTGGGACACCGTTGGACACCGTTGGTCACCGTGGGACAACGTGGGACAACGTGGGACAACGTGGGACAACGTGGGACAACGTGGGACAACGTGGGACAACGTGGGACAACATGGGACAACGTGGGACAACGTGGGACAACGTGGGACAACGTGGGACAACGTGGGACAACGTGGGACAACATGGGACAACGTGGGACAACGTGGGACACCGTTGGACACCGTGGGACACCGTTGGACAACGTGGGACAACGTGGGACAACGTGGGACAACGTGGGACAACATGGGACAAAGTGGGACAACGTGGGACACCGTTGGACACCGTGGGACATCGTTGGACACCGTTGGACACCGTTGGACACCGTTGGACATCGGTGGACACCGTGGGACAACGTGGGACAACGTGGGACAACGTGGGACACCGTTGGACATCGTTGGACATCGTTGGACATCGTTGGACATCGTGGGACACCGTTGGACATCGTTGGACACCGTTGGACATCGGTGGACACCGTTGGACATCGTTGGACATCGTTGGACACCGTTGGACACCGTTGGACACCGTTGGACACCGTTGGACATCGGTGGACATCGTGGGACACCGTTGGACACCGTTGGACATCGTTGGATACCGCTGGACACCGTGGGACATCGTTGGACACCGTTGGACACCGTGGGACAACGTGGGACACCGTTGGACACCGTGGGACACCGTTGGACAACGTGGGACAACGTGGGACAACGTGGGACAACGTGGGACAACGTGGGACAACGTGGGACAACGTGGGACAACGTGGGACAACGTGGGACAACGTGGGACAACGTGGGACAACGTGGGACACCGTTGGACATCGTTGGACATCGTTGGACATCGTTGGACATCGTGGGACACCGTTGGACATCGTTGGACACCGTTGGACATCGGTGGACACCGTGGGACAACGTGGGACAACGTGGGACATCGTTGGACACCGTTGGACATCGTTGGACACCGTGGGACAACGTGGGACAACGTGGGACAACGTGAGACACCGTTGGACATCGTTGGACACCGGTGGACATCGTTGGACACCGTGGGACACCGTTGGACACCGTTGGACACCGTTGGACATCGGTGGACATCGTGGGACAACGTGGGAAACCATGGAACAACGTGGGACAACGTGGGACAACGTGGGACACCGTTGGACATCGTTGGACACCGTGGGACAACGTGGGACAACGTGGGACACCGTGGGACACCGTTGGACATCGGTGGACATCGTGGGACACCGTTGGACACCGTTGGACATCGTTGGACACCGTTGGACACCGTGGGACAACGTGGGACAACGTGGGACAACGTGGGACAACGTGGGACAACGTGGGACACCGTTGGACACCGTTGGACACCGTGGGACAACGTGGGACAACGTGGGACAACGTGGGACAACGTGGGACACCGTGGGACACCGTTGGACATCGGTGGACATCGTGGGACAACGTTGGACACCGTTGGACATCGTTGGACACCGTTGGACACCGTGGGACAACGTGGGACAACGTGGGACAACGTGGGACAACGTGGGACAACGTGGGACACCGTTGGACATCGTTGGACACCGTTGGACATCGTTGGACACCGTGGGACAACGTGGGACAACGTGGGACAACGTGGGACACAGTTGGACACCGTTGGACATCGTTGGACATCGTTGGACATCGTGGGACACCGTTGGACATCGTTGGACACCGTTGGACATCGTTGGACACCGTGGGACAACGTGGGACAACGTGGGACAACGTGGGACACCGTTGGACATCGTTGGACACCGTTGGACATCGTTGGACACCGTGGGACATCGTTGGACAACGTGGGACATCGTGGGACAACGTGGGACAACGTGGGACAACGTGGGACACCGTTGGACATCGTTGGACAACGTGGGACATCGTGGGACAACGTGGGACAACGTGGGACAACGTGGGACAACGTGCGACAACGTGGGACAACGAGGGACAACGTGGGACAACGTGGGACACCGTTGGACACCGTGGGACAACGTGGGACAACGTGGGACAACGTGGGACACCGTTGGACATCGTTGGACATCGTTGGACATCGTTGGACACCGTTGGACACCGTTGGACACCGTAGGACGCCGTTGGACATCGGTGGACATCGTGGGACACCGTTGGACACCGTTGGACATCGTTGGACACCGCTGGACACCGTGGGACAACGTGGGACAACGTGGGACAACGTGGGACAACGTGGGACAACGTGGGACACCGTTGGACATCGTTGGACACCGTGGGACAACGTGGGACAACGTGGGACAACGTGGGACAACGTGGGACAACGTGGGACACCGTTGGACAACGTGGGACACCGTTGGACATCGTTGGACACCGTGGGACAACGTGGGACAACGTGGGACAACGTGGGACAACGTGGGACAACGTGGGACACCGTTGGACACCGTTGGACATCGTTGGACATCGCTGGACATCGTGGGACACCGTTGGACATCGTTGGACACCGTTGGACATGGTTGGACACCGTGGGACAACGTGGGACAACGTGGGACAACGTGGGACACCGTTGGACATCGTTGGACACCGTTGGACATCGTTGGACACCGTGGGACACCGTTGGACACCGTTGGACACCGTTGGACATCGGTGGACATCGTGGGACACCGTTGGACACCGTTGGACATCGTTGGACACCGTTGGACACCGTGGGACAACGTGGGACAACGTGGGACACCGTGGGACACCGTTGGACACCGTTGGACACCGTGGGACATCGTCGGACACCGTTGGACATCGTTGGACACCGTGGGAAACCATGGAACAACGTGGGACAACGTGGGACAACGTGGGAGAACGTGGGACAACGTGGGACAACGTGGGACAACGTGGAACACCGTTGGACATCGTGGGACACCGTTGGACATCGTTGGACATCGTTGGACACCGTTGGACATCGTTGGACACCGTTGGACACCGTTGGACACCGTTGGACACCGTTGCACGACGTTGGACATCGTGGGACACCGTTGGACATCGTTGGACACCGTTGGACATCGTTGGACACCGTTGGACACCGTTGGACATCGTTGGACATCGTGGGACACCGTTGGACGACGTTGGACAACGTGGGACAACGTGGGACAACGTGGGACAACGTGGGACAACGTGGGACAACGTGGGACAACGTGGGACACCGTTGGACATCGTGGGACACCGTTGGACACCGTGGGACAACGTGGGACAACGTGGGACAACGTGGGACAACGTGGGACAACGTGGGACACCGTTGGACACCGTTGGACATCGTTGGACATCGTTGGACATCGTGGGACACCGTTGGACATCGTTGGACACCGTTGGACATCGTTGGACACCGTGGGACAACGTGGGACAACGTGGGACAACGTGGGACACCGTTGGACACCGTTGGACATCGTTGGACATCGTTGGACATCGTGGGACACCGTTGGACATCGTTGGACACCGTTGGACATCATTGGACACCGTGGGACAACGTGGGACAACGTGGGACAACGTGGGACACCGTTGGACATCGTTGGACACCGTTGGACACCGTTGGACACCGTTGGACATCGGTGGACACCGTGGGACAACGTGGGACAACGTGGGACAACGTGGGACACCGTTGGACACCGTTGGACATCGTTGGACATCGTTGGACATCGTGGGACACCGTTGGACATCGTTGGACACCGTTGGACATCGTTGGACACCGTGGGACAACGTGGGACAACGTGGGACAACGTGGGACACCGTTGGACACCGTTGGACATCGTTGGACATCGTTGGACATCGTGGGACACCGTTGGACATCGTTGGACACCGTTGGACATCGTTGGACACCGTGGGACAACGTGGGACAACGTGGGACAACGTGGGACACCGTTGGACACCGTTGGACACCGTTGGACACCGTTGGACACCGTTGGACACCGTTGGACATCGGTGGACATCGTGGGACACCGTTGGACACCGTTGGACATCGTTGGACATCATTGGACACCGTGGGACAACGTGGGACAACGTGGGACAACGTGGGACACCGTTGGACATCGTGGGACACCGTTGGACACCGTTGGACACCGTTGGACATCGGTGGACACCGTGGGACAACGTGGGACAACGTGGGACAACGTGGGACACCGTTGGACACCGTTGGACATCGTTGGACATCGTTGGACATCGTGGGACACCGTTGGACATCGTTGGACACCGTTGGACATCGTTGGACACCGTGGGACAACGTGGGACAACGTGGGACAACGTGGGACAACGTGGGACAACGTGGGACAACGTGGGACAACGTGGGACAACGTGGGACAACGTGGGACAACGTGGGACAACGTGGGACAACGTGGGACAACGTGGGACAACGTGGGACAACGTGGGACAACGTGGGACATCGTGGGACAACGTGGGACAACGTGGGACAACGTGGGACAACGTGGGACAACGTGGGACAACGTGGGACAACGTGGGACAACGTGGGACAACGTGGGACATCGTGGGACAACGTGGGACAACGTGGGACAACGTGGGACAACGTGGGACAACGTGGGACAACGTGGGACACCGTTGGACACCGTTGGACATCGTTGGACATCGTTGGACATCGTGGGACACCGTTGGACATCGTGGGACAACGTGGGAAACCATGGAACAACGTGGGACAACGTGGGACAACGTGGGACACCGTTGGACATCGTTGGACACCGTGGGACAACGTGGGACAACGTGGGACACCGTGGGACACCGTTGGACATCGGTGGACATCGTGGGACACCGTTGGACACCGTTGGACATCGTTGGACACCGTTGGACACCGTGGGACAACGTGGGACAACGTGGGACAACGTGGGACAACGTGGGACAACGTGGGACACCGTTGGACACCGTTGGACACCGTGGGACAACGTGGGACAACGTGGGACAACGTGGGACAACGTGGGACACCGTGGGACACCGTTGGACATCGGTGGACATCGTGGGACAACGTTGGACACCGTTGGACATCGTTGGACACCGTTGGACACCGTGGGACAACGTGGGACAACGTGGGACAACGTGGGACAACGTGGGACAACGTGGGACACCGTTGGACATCGTTGGACACCGTTGGACACCGTTGGACACCGTGGGACAACGTGGGACAACGTGGGACAACGTGGGACACCGTTGGACACCGTTGGACATCGTTGGACATCGTTGGACATCGTGGGACACCGTTGGACATCGTTGGACACCGTTGGACATCGTTGGACACCGTGGGACAACGTGGGACAACGTGGGACACCGTGGGACACCGTTGGACATCGTTGGACACCGTTGGACATCGTTGGACACCGTGGGACATCGTTGGACAACGTGGGACATCGTGGGACAACGTGGGACAACGTGGGACAACGTGGGACACCGTTGGACATCGTTGGACAACGTGGGACATCGTGGGACAACGTGGGACAACGTGGGACAACGTGGGACAACGTGCGACAACGTGGGACAACGAGGGACAACGTGGGACAACGTGGGACACCGTTGGACACCGTGGGACAACGTGGGACAACGTGGGACAACGTGGGACACCGTTGGACATCGTTGGACATCGTTGGACATCGTTGGACACCGTTGGACACCGTTGGACACCGTTGGACGCCGTTGGACATCGGTGGACATCGTGGGACACCGTTGGACACCGTTGGACATCGTTGGACACCGTTGGACACCGTGGGACAACGTGGGACAACGTGGGACAACGTGGGACAACGTGGGACAACGTGGGACACCGTTGGACATCGTTGGACACCGTGGGACAACGTGGGACAACGTGGGACAACGTGGGACAACGTGGGACAACGTGGGACACCGTTGGACAACGTGGGACACCGTTGGACATCGTTGGACACCGTGGGACAACGTGGGACAACGTGGGACAACGTGGGACAACGTGGGACAACGTGGGACACCGTTGGACACCGTTGGACATCGTTGGACATCGCTGGACATCGTGGGACACCGTTGGACATCGTTGGACACCGTTGGACATCGTTGGACACCGTGGGACAACGTGGGACAACGTGGGACAACGTGGGACACCGTTGGACATCGTTGGACACCGTTGGACATCGTTGGACACCGTGGGACACCGTTGGACACCGTTGGACACCGTTGGACATCGGTGGACATCGTGGGACACCGTTGGACACCGTTGGACATCGTTGGACACCGTTGGACACCGTGGGACAACGTGGGACAACGTGGGACACCGTTGGACACCGTTGGACACCGTTGGACACCGTGGGACATCGTCGGACACCGTTGGACATCGTTGGACACCGTGGGAAACCATGGAACAACGTGGGACAACGTGGGACAACGTGGGAGAACGTGGGACAACGTGGGACAACGTGGGACAACGTGGAACACCGTTGGACATCGTGGGACACCGTTGGACATCGTTGGACATCGTTGGACACCGTTGGACATCGTTGGACACCGTTGGACACCGTTGGACACCGTTGGACACCGTTGCACGACGTTGGACATCGTGGGACACCGTTGGACATCGTTGGACACCGTTGGACATCGTTGGACACCGTTGGACACCGTTGGACATCGTTGGACATCGTTGGACACCGTGGGACACCGTTGGACACCGTTGGACACCGTTGGACATCGGTGGACATCGTGGGACACCGTTGGACACCGTTGGACATCGTTGGACACCGTTGGACACCGTGGGACAACGTGGGACAACGTGGGACACCGTTGGACACCGTTGGACACCGTTGGACACCGTGGGACATCGTCGGACACCGTTGGACATCGTTGGACACCGTGGGAAACCATGGAACAACGTGGGACAACGTGGGACAACGTGGGAGAACGTGGGACAACGTGGGACAACGTGGGACAACGTGGAACACCGTTGGACATCGTGGGACACCGTTGGACATCGTTGGACATCGTTGGACACCGTTGGACATCGTTGGACACCGTTGGACACCGTTGGACACCGTTGGACACCGTTGCACGACGTTGGACATCGTGGGACACCGTTGGACATCGTTGGACACCGTTGGACATCGTTGGACACCGTTGGACACCGTTGGACATCGTTGGACATCGTTGGACACCGTTGGACGACGTTGGACAACGTGGGACAATGTGGGACAACGTGGGACAACGTGGGACAACGTGGGACAACGTGGGACAACGTGGGACACCGTTGGACATCGTGGGACACCGTTGGACACCGTGGGACAACGTGGGACAACGTGGGACAACGTGGGACAACGTGGGACAACGTGGGACACCGTTGGACACCGTTGGACATCGTTGGACATCGTTGGACATCGTGGGACACCGTTGGACATCGTTGGACACCGTTGGACATCGTTGGACACCGTGGGACAACGTGGGACAACGTGGGACAACGTGGGACACCGTTGGACACCGTTGGACATCGTTGGACATCGTTGGACATCGTGGGACACCGTTGGACATCGTTGGACACCGTTGGACATCGTTGGACACCGTGGGACAACGTGGGACAACGTGGGACAACGTGGGACACCGTTGGACATCGTTGGACACCGTTGGACACCGTTGGACACCGTTGGACATCGGTGGACACCGTGGGACAACGTGGGACAACGTGGGACAACGTGGGACACCGTTGGACACCGTTGGACATCGTTGGACATCGTTGGACATCGTGGGACACCGTTGGACATCGTTGGACACCGTTGGACATCGTTGGACACCGTGGGACAACGTGGGACAACGTGGGACAACGTGGGACACCGTTGGACACCGTTGGACATCGTTGGACATCGTTGGACATCGTGGGACACCGTTGGACATCGTTGGACACCGTTGGACATCGTTGGACACCGTGGGACAACGTGGGACAACGTGGGACAACGTGGGACACCGTTGGACACCGTTGGACACCGTTGGACACCGTTGGACACCGTTGGACACCGTTGGACATCGGTGGACATCGTGGGACACCGTTGGACACCGTTGGACATCGTTGGACATCTTTGGACAACGTGGGACAACGTGGGACAACGTGGGACAACGTGGGACACCGTTGGACATCGTTGGACACCGTTGGACACCGTTGGACACCGTTGGACATCGGTGGACACCGTGGGACAACGTGGGACAACGTGGGACAACGTGGGACACCGTTGGACACCGTTGGACATCGTTGGACATCGTTGGACATCGTGGGACACCGTTGGACATCGTTGGACACCGTTGGACATCGTTGGACACCGTGGGACAACGTGGGACAACGTGGGACAACGTGGGACAACGTGGGACAACGTGGGACAACGTGGGACAACGTGGGACAACGTGGGACAACGTGGGACAACGTGGGACAACGTGGGACAACGTGGGACAACGTGGGACAACGTGGGACAACGTGGGACAACGTGGGACAACGTGGGACAACGTGGGACAACGTGGGACAACGTGGGACAACGTGGGACAACGTGGGACATCGTGGGACAACGTGGGACAACGTGGGACAACGTGGGACAACGTGGGACAACGTGGGACAACGTGGGACAACGTGGGACAACGTGGGACAACGTGGGACATCGTGGGACAACGTGGGACAACGTGGGACAACGTGGGACAACGTGGGACAACGTGGGACAACGTGGGACACCGTTGGACACCGTTGGACATCGTTGGACATCGTTGGACATCGTGGGACACCGTTGAGCATCGTTGGACACCGTTGGACATCGTTGGACACCGTGGGACAACGTGGGACAACGTGGGACAACGTGGGACACCGTTGGACACCGTTGGAAATCGATGGACACCGTTGGACACCGTGGGACAACGTGGGACAACGTGGGACAACGTGGGACAACGTGGGACACCGTTGGACACCGTTGGACATCGTTGGACATCGTTGGACACCGTTGGACACCGTTGGACACCGTTGGACACCGTGGGACAACGTGGGACAACGTGGGACAACGTGGGACAACGTGGGACAACGTGGGACAACGTGGGACAACGTGGGACAACATGGGACAACGTGGGACAACGTGGGACAACGTGGGACAACGTGGGACAACGTGGGACAACGTGGGACAACATGGGACAACGTGGGACAACGTGGGACACCGTTGGACACCGTGGGACACCGTTGGACAACGTGGGACAACGTGGGACAACGTGGGACAACGTGGGACAACGTGGGACACCGTTGGACACCGTGGGACACCGTTGGACAACGTGGGAGAACGTGGGACAACGTGGGACAACGTGGGACAACGTGGGACACCGTTGGACACCGTGGGACACCGTTGGACACCGTTGGACATCGTTGGACACCGTGGGACAACGTGGGACAACGTGGGACAACGTGGGAAACCATGGAACAACGTGGGACAACGTGGGACAACGTGGGACAACGTGGGACAACGTGGGACACCGTTGGACATCGTTGGACACCGTGGGACAACGTGGGACAACGTGGGACACCGTTGGACACCGTTGGACATCGTTGGACATCGTTGGACACCGTTGGACACCGTTGGACACCGTTGGACAACGTGGGACAACGTGGGACACCGTTGGACATCGTTGGACATCGTTGGACATCGTTGGACATCGTGGGACACCGTTGGACATCGTTGGACACCGTTGGACATCGGTGGACACCGTGGGACAACGTGGGACAACGTGGGACATCGTTGGACACCGTTGGACATCGTTGGACACCGTGGGACAACGTGGGACAACGTGGGACAACGTGAGACACCGTTGGACATCGTTGGACACCGGTGGACATCGTTGGACACCGTGGGACACCGTTGGACACCGTTGGACACCGTTGGACATCGGTGGACATCGTGGGACAACGTCGGAAACCATGGAACAACGTGGGACAACGTGGGACAACGTGGGACAACGTGGGACACCGTTGGACATCGTTGGACACCGTGGGACAACGTGGGACAACGTGGGACACCGTTGGACACCGTTGGACATCGTTGGACACCGTTGGACACCGTGGGACAACGTGGGACAACGTGGGACAACGTGGGACAACGTGGGACAACGTAGGACAACGTGGGACAACGTGGGACACCGTTGGACATCGTTGGACAACGTGGGACATCGTGGGACAACGTGGGACACCGTGGGACAACGTGGGACAACGTGGGACAACGTGGGACAACGTGGGACACCGTGGGACACCGTTGGACATCGGTGGACATCGTGGGACACCGTTGGACACCGTTGGACATCGTTGGACACCGTTGGACACCGTGGGACAACGTGGGACAACGTGGGACAACGTGGGACAACGTGGGACAACGTGGGACACCTTTGGACATCGTTGGACACCGTTGGACATCGTTGGACACCGTGGGACAACGTGGGACAACGTGGGACAACGTGGGACACCGTTGGACACCGTTGGACATCGTTGGACATCGTTGGACATCGTGGGACACCGTTGGACACCGTTGGTCACCGTGGGACAACGTGGGACAACGTGGGACAACGTGGGACAACGTGGGACAACGTGGGACAACGTGGGACAACGTGGGACAACATGGGACAACGTGGGACAACGTGGGACAACGTGGGACAACGTGGGACAACGTGGGACAACGTGGGACAACATGGGACAACGTGGGACAACGTGGGACACCGTTGGACACCGTGGGACACCGTTGGACAACGTGGGACAACGTGGGACAACGTGGGACAACGTGGGACAACATGGGACAACGTGGGACAACGTGGGACACCGTTGGACACCGTGGGACATCGTTGGACACCGTTGGACACCGTTGGACACCGTTGGACATCGGTGGACACCGTGGGACAACGTGGGACAACGTGGGACAACGTGGGACACCGTTGGACACCGTTGGACATCGTTGGACATCGTTGGACATCGTGGGACACCGTTGGACATCGTTGGACACCGTTGGACATCGTTGGACACCGTGGGACAACGTGGGACAACGTGGGACACCGTTGGACACCGTTGGACTCCGTTGGACACCGTGGGACAACGTGGGACAACGTGGGACAACGTGGGACAACGTGGGACAACGTGGGACAACGTGGGACAACGTGGGACAACGTGGGACAACGTGGGACAACGTGGGACAACGTGGGACAACGTGGGACAACGTGGGACAACGTGGGACAACGTGGGACAACGTGGGACAACGTGGGACAACGTGGGACACCGTGGGACATCGTGGGACAACGTGGGACAACGTGGGACAACGTGGGACAACGTGGGACAACGTGGGACAACGTGGGACAACGTGGGACAACGTGGGACAACGTGGGACATCGTGGGACAACGTGGGACAACGTGGGACAACGTGGGACAACGTGGGACAACGTGGGACAACGTGGGACACCGTTGGACACCGTTGGACATCGTTGGACATCGTTGGACATCGTGGGACACCGTTGGACATCGTTGGACACCGTTGGACATCGTTGGACACCGTGGGACAACGTGGGACAACGTGGGACAACGTGGGACACCGTTGGACACCGTTGGAAATCGATGGACACCGTTGGACACCGTGGGACAACGTGGGACAACGTGGGACAACGTGGGACAACGTGGGACACCGTTGGACACCGTTGGACATCGTTGGACATCGTTGGACACCGTTGGACACCGTTGGACACCGTTGGACACCGTGGGACAACGTGGGACAACGTGGGACAACGTGGGACAACGTGGGACAACGTGGGACAACGTGGGACAACGTGGGACAACATGGGACAACGTGGGACAACGTGGGACAACGTGGGACAACGTGGGACAACGTGGGACAACGTGGGACAACGTGGGACACCGTTGGACACCGTTGGACACCGTTGGACAACGTGGGACAACGTGGGACACCGTTGGACATCGTTGGACATCGTTGGACATCGTTGGACATCGTGGGACACCGTTGGACATCGTTGGACACCGTTGGACATCGGTGGACACCGTGGGACAACGTGGGACAACGTGGGACATCGTTGGACACCGTTGGACATCGTTGGACACCGTGGGACAACGTGGGACAACGTGGGACAACGTGGGACACCGTTGGACATCGTTGGACACCGGTGGACATCGTTGGACACCGTGGGACACCGTTGGACACCGTTGGACACCGTTGGACATCGGTGGACATCGTGGGACAACGTGGGAAACCATGGAACAACGTGGGACAACGTGGGACAACGTGGGACAACGTGGGACAACGTGGGACACCGTTGGACATCGTTGGACACCGTGGGACAACGTGGGACAACGTGGGACACCGTTGGACACCGTTGGACATCGTTGGACACCGTTGGACACCGTGGGACAACGTGGGACAACGTGGGACAACGTGGGACAACGTGGGACAACGTAGGACAACGTGGGACAACGTGGGACACCGTTGGACATCGTTGGACAACGTGGGACATCGTGGGACAACGTGGGACAACGTGGGACAACGTGGGACAACGTGGGACACCGTTGGACACCGTGGGACAACGTGGGACAACGTGGGACAACGTGGGACACCGTGGGACACCGTTGGACATCGGTGGACATCGTGGGACACCGTTGGACACCGTTGGACATCGTTGGACACCGTTGGACACCGTGGGACAACGTGGGACAACGTGGGACAACGTGGGACAACGTGGGACAACGTGGGACACCGTTGGACACCGTGGGACAACGTGGGACAACGTGGGACAACGTGGGACAACGTGGGACACCGTGGGACACCGTTGGACATCGGTGGACATCGTGGGACACCGTCGGACACCGTTGGACATCGTTGGACACCGTTGGACACCGTGGGACAACGTGGGACAACGTGGGACAACGTGGGACAACGTGGGACAACGTGGGACACCTTTGGACATCGTTGGACACCGTTGGACATCGTTGGACACCGTGGGACAACGTGGGACAACGTGGGACAACGTGGGACACCGTTGGACACCGTTGGACATCGTTGGACATCGTTGTACATCGTGGGACACCGTTGGACATCGTTGGACACCGTTGGACATCGTTGGACACCGTGGGACAACGTGGGACACCGTTGGACACCGTTGGACATCGTTGGACACCGTTGGACATCGTTGGACACCGTTGGACATCGTTGGACACCGTTGGACATCGTTGGACACCGTGGGACAACGTGGGACAACGTGGGACAACGTGGGACACCGTTGGACACCGTTGGACACCGTTGGACACCGTTGGACACCGTTGGACACCGTTGGACATCGGTGGACATCGTGGGACACCGTTGGACACCGTTGGACATCGTTGGACATCGTTGGACACCGTTGGACACCGTTGGACACCGTTGGACACCGTGGGACAACGTGGGACATCGTGGGACAACGTGGGACAACGTGGGACAACGTGGGACAACGTGGGACATCGTTGGACACCGTTGGACACCGTTGGACACCGTTGGACATCGGTGGACACCGTGGGACAACGTGGGACAACGTGGGACAACTTGGGACAACGTGGGACAACGTGGGACAACGTGGGACAACGTGGGACAACGTGGGACAACGTGGGACATCGTGGGACAACGTGGGACAACGTGGGACAACGTGGGACAACGTGGGACAACGTGGGACAACGTGGGACAACGTGGGACAACGTGGGACAACGTGGGACATCGTGGGACAACGTGGGACAACGTGGGACAACGTGGGACAACGTGGGACAACGTGGGACAACGTGGGACACCGTTGGACACCGTTGGACATCGTTGGACATCGTTGGACATCGTGGGACACCGTTGGACATCGTTGGACACCGTTGGACATCGTTGGACACCGTGGGACAACGTGGGACAACGTGGGACAACGTGGGAAACCATGGAACAACGTGGGACAACGTGGGACAACGTGGGACAACGTGGGACAACGTGGGACACCGTTGGACATCGTTGGACACCGTGGGACAACGTGGGACAACGTGGGACACGGTTGGACACCGTTGGACATCGTTGGACACCGTTGGACACCGTTGGACACCGTTGGACAACGTGGGACAACGTGGGACACCGTTGGACATCGTTGGACATCGTTGGACATCGTTGGACATCGTGGGACACCGTTGGACATCGTTGGACACCGTTGGACATCGGTGGACACCGTGGGACAACGTGGGACAACGTGGGACATCGTTGGACACCGTTGGACATCGTTGGACACCGTGGGACAACGTGGGACAACGTGGGACAACGTGAGACACCGTTGGACATCGTTGGACACCGGTGGACATCGTTGGACACCGTGGGACACCGTTGGACACCGTTGGACACCGTTGGACATCGGTGAACATCGTGGGACAACGTGGGAAACCATGGAACAACGTGGGACAACGTGGGACAACGTGGGACAACGTGGGACAACGTGGGACACCGTTGGACATCGTTGGACACCGTGGGACAACGTGGGACAACGTGGGACACCGTTGGACACCGTTGGACATCGTTGGACACCGTTGGACACCGTGGGACAACGTGGGACAACGTGGGACAACGTGGGACAACGTGGGACAACGTAGGACAACGTGGGACAACGTGGGACACCGTTGGACATCGTTGGACAACGTGGGACATCGTGGGACAACGTGGGACAACGTGGGACAACGTGGGACAACGTGGGACACCGTTGGACACCGTGGGACAACGTGGGACAACGTGGGACAACGTGGGACACCGTGGGACACCGTTGGACATCGGTGGACATCGTGGGACACCGTTGGACACCGTTGGACATCGTTGGACACCGTTGGACACCGTGGGACAACGTGGGACAACGTGGGACAACGTGGGACAACGTGGGACAACGTGGGACACCGTTGGACACCGTGGGACAACGTGGGACAACGTGGGACAACGTGGGACAACGTGGGACACCGTGGGACACCGTTGGACATCGGTGGACATCGTGGGACACCGTTGGACACCGTTGGACATCGTTGGACACCGTTGGACACCGTGGGACAACGTGGGACAACGTGGGACAACGTGGGACAACGTGGGACAACGTGGGACACCGTTGGACATCGTTGGACACCGTTGGACATCGTTGGACACCGTGGGACAACGTGGGACAACGTGGGACAACGTGGGACACCGTTGGACACCGTTGGACATCGTTGGACATCGTTGGACATCGTGGGACACCGTTGGACATCGTTGGACACCGTTGGACATCGTTGGACACCGTGGGACAACGTGGGACAACGTGGGACAACGTGGGACACCGTTGGACACCGTTGGACATCGTTGGACATCGTTGGACATCGTGGGACACCGTTGGACATCGTTGGACACCGTTGGACATCGTTGGACACCGTGGGACAACGTGGGACAACGTGGGACAACGTGGGACACCGTTGGACATCGTTGGACACCGTTGGACACCGTTGGACACCGTTGGACATCGGTGGACACCGTGGGACAACGTGGGACAACGTGGGACAACGTGGGACACCGTTGGACACCGTTGGACATCGTTGGACATCGTTGGACATCGTGGGACACCGTTGGACATCGTTGGACACCGTTGGACATCGTTGGACACCGTGGGACAACGTGGGACAACGTGGGACAACGTGGGACACCGTTGGACACCGTTGGACATCGTTGGACATCGTTGGACATCGTGGGACACCGTTGGACATCGTTGGACACCGTTGGACATCGTTGGACACCGTGGGACAACGTGGGACAACGTGGGACAACGTGGGACACCGTTGGACACCGTTGGACACCGTTGGACACCGTTGGACACCGTTGGACACCGTTGGACATCGGTGGACATCGTTGGACACCGTGGGACAACGTGGGACAACGTGGGACAACGTGGGAAACCACGGAACAACGTGGGACAACGTGGGACAACGTGGGACAACGTGGGACAACGTGGGACACCGTTGGACATCGTTGGACACCGTGGGACAACGTGGGACAACGTGGGACACCGTTGGACATCGTTGGACACCGTGGGACAACGTGGGACAACGTGGGACAACGTGGGACAACGCGGGACAACGTGGGACAACGTGGGACACCGTTGGACATCGTTGGACACCGTTGGACACCGTTGGACACCGTTGGACATCGTTGGACATCGTTGGACATCGTGGGACACCGTTGGACATCGTTGGACACCGTTGGACATCGTTGGACACCGTGGGACAACGTGGGACAACGTGGGACAACGTGGGACAACGTGGGACACCGTTGGACATCGTTGGACATCGTTGGACATCGTTGGACACCGTTGGACACCGTTGGACACCGTTGGACACCGTTGGACATCGGTGGACATCGTGGGACACCGTTGGACACCGTTGGACATCGTTGGACACCGCTGGACACCGTGGGACAACGTGGGACAACGTGGGACAACGTGGGACAACGTGGGACAACGTGGGACACCGTTGGACATCGTTGGACACCGTGGGACAACGTGGGACAACGTGGGACAACGTGGGACAACGTGGGACAACGTGGGACACCGTTGGACAACGTGGGACACCGTTGGACATCGTTGGACACCGTGGGACAACGTGGGACAACGTGGGACAACGTGGGACAACGTGGGACACCGTTGGACACCGTTGGACATCGTTGGACATCGCTGGACATCGTGGGACACCGTTGGACATCGTTGGACACCGTTGGACATCGTTGGACACCGTGGGACAACGTGGGACAACGTGGGACAACGTGGGACACCGTTGGACATCGTTGGACACCGTTGGACATCGTTGGACACCGTGGGACACCGTTGGACACCGTTGGACACCGCTGGACTTCGGTGGACATCGTGGGACACCGTTGGACACCGTTGGACATCGTTGGACACCGTTGGACACCGTGGGACAACGTGGGACAACGTGGGACACCGTTGGACACCGTTGGACACCGTTGGACACCGTGGGACATCGTCGGACACCGTTGGACATCGTTGGACACCGTGGGAAACCATGGAACAACGTGGGACAACGTGGGACAACGTGGGAGAACGTGGGACAACGTGGGACAACGTGGGACAACGTGGGACACCGTTGGACATCGTGGGACACCGTTGGACATCGTTGGACACCGTTGGACACCGTTGGACACCGTTGGACACCGTGGGACAACGTGGGACAACGTGGGACAACGTGGGACAACGTGGGACAACGTGGGACAACGTGGGACAACGTGGGACAACGTGGGACAACGTGGGACAACGTGGGACAACGTGGGACAACGTGGGACAACATGGGACAACGTGGGACAACATGGGACACCGTTGGACACCGTGGGACACCGTTGGACAACGTGTGACAACGTGGGACAACGTGGGACAACGAGGGACAACGTGGGACACCGTTGGACACCGTGGGACACCGTTGGACACCGTTGGACATCGTTGGACACCGTGGGACAACGTGGGACAACGTGGGACAACGTGGGAAACCATGGAACAACGTGGGACAACGTGGGACAACGTGGGACAACGTGGGACAACGTGGGACACCGTTGGACATCGTTGGACACCGTGGGACAACGTGGGACAACGTGGGACACCGTTGGACACCGTTGGACATCGTTGGACATCGTTGGACACCGTTGGACACCGTTGGACACCGTTGGACACCGTGGGACAACGTGGGACAACGTGGGACAACGTGGGACAACGTGGGACAACGTGGGACACCGTTGGACATCGTTGGACACCGTTGGACATCGTTGGACACCGCGGGACACCGTTGGACAACGTGGGACAACGTGGGACAACGTGGGACAACGTGGGACAACATGGGACAACGTGGGACAACGTGGGACACCGTTGGACACCGTGGGACACCGTTGGACAACGTGGGACAACGTGGGACAACGTGGGACAACGTGGGACAACGTGGGACAACGTGGGACAACGTGGGACAACGTGGGACAACGTGGGACAACGTGGGACAACGTGGGACAACGTGGGACAACGTGGGACAACGTGGGACACCGTTGGACACCGTTGGACATCGTTGGACATCGTTGGACATCGTGGGACACCGTTGGACATCGTTGGACACCGTTGGACATCGTTGGACACCGTGGGACAACGTGGGACAACGTGGGACAACGTGGGACACCGTTGGACACCGTTGGACATCGTTGGACATCGTTGGACATCGTGGGACACCGTTGGACATCGTTGGACACCGTTGGACATCGTTGGACACCGTGGGACAACGTGGGACAACGTGGGACAACGTGGGACACCGTTGGACACCGTTGGACACCGTTGGACACCGTTGGACACCGTTGGACACCGTTGGACATCGGTGGACATCGTGGGACACCGTTGGACACCGTTGGACATCGTTGGACATCGTTGGACACCGTTGGACACCGTTGGACACCGTTGGACACCGTGGGACAACGTGGGACAACGTGGGACAACGTGGGACAACGTGGGACAACGTGGGACAACGTGGGACAACGTGGGACAACGTGGGACAACGTGGGACAACGTGGGACAACGTGGGACAACGTGGGACAACGTGGGACAACGTGGGACAACGTGGGACAACGTGGGACAACGTGGGACAACGTGGGACATCGTGGGACAACGTGGGACAACGTGGGACAACGTGGGACAACGTGGGACAACGTGGGACAACGTGGGACAACGTGCGACAACGTGGGACAACGTGGGACACCGTTGGACAACGTGGGACACCGTTGGACATCGTTGGACACCGTGGGACAACGTGGGACAACGTGGGACAACGTGGGACACCGTTGGACATCGTTGGACACCGCTGGACATCGTTGGACACCGTGGGACACCGTTGGACACCGTTGGACACCGTTGGACATCGGTGGACATCGTGGGACACCGTTGGACACCGTTGGACATCGTTGGACACCGTTGGACACCGTGGGACAACGTGGGACAACGTGGGACAACGTGGGACACCGTTGGACATCGTTGGACACCGTTGGACATCGTTGGACACCGTGGGACATCGTTGGACAACGTGGGACATCGTGGGACAACGTGGGACAACGTGGGACAACGTGGGACAACGTGGGACAACGTGGGACAACGTGGGACAACGTGGGACAACGTGAGACACCGTGGGACACCGTTGGACACCGTTGGACATCGTTGGACACCGTGGGACAACGTGGGACAACGTGGGACACCGTTGGACACCGTGGGACAATGTGGGACAACGTGGGACAACGTGGGACAACGTGGGACAACGTGGGACAACGTGGGACAACGTAGGACAACGTGGGACAACGTGGGACACCGTTGGACATCGTTGGACAACGTGGGACATCGTGGGACAACGTGGGACAACGTGGGACAACGTGGGACAACGTGGGACAACGTGGGACAACGTGGGACAACGTGGGACAACGTGGGACACCGTTGGACACCGTGGGACAACGTGGGACAACGTGGGACAACGTGGGACACCGTTGGACACCGTTGGACACCGTTGGACACCGTTGGACATCGGTGGACATCGTGGGACACCGTTGGACACCGTTGGACATCGTTGGACACCGCTGGACACCGTGGGACAACGTGGGACAACGTGGGACAACGTGGGACAACGTGGGACAACGTGGGACACCGTTGGACATCGTTGGACACCGTGGGACAACGTGGGACAACGTGGGACAACGTGGGACAACGTGGGACAACGTGGGACACCGTTGGACAACGTGGGACACCGTTGGACATCGTTGGACACCGTGGGACAACGTGGGACAACGTGGGACAACGTGGGACAACGTGGGACACCGTGGGACAACGTGGGACAACGTGGGACACCGTTGGACACCGTTGGACACCGTTGGACACCGTGGGACATCGTCGGACACCGTTGGACATCGTTGGACACCGTGGGAAACCATGGAACAACGTGGGACAACGTGGGACAACGTGGGAGAACGTGGGACAACGTGGGACAACGTGGGACAACGTGGAACACCGTTGGACATCGTGGGACACCGTTGGACATCGTTGGACATCGTTGGACACCGTTGGACATCGTTGGACACCGTTGGACACCGTTGGAAACCGTTGGACACCGTTGCACGATGTTGGACATCGTGGGACACCGTTGGACATCGTTGGACACCGTTGGACATCGTTGGACACCGTTGGACACCGTTGGACATCGTTGGACATCGTTGGACATCGTTGGACGACGTTGGATAACGTGGGACAATGTGGGACAATGTGGGACAACGTGGGACAACGTGGGACAACGTGGGACAACGTGGGACAACGTGGGACACCGTTGGACATCGTGGGACACCGTTGGACACCGTGGGACAACGTGGGACAACGTGGGACAACGTGGGACAACGTGGGACAACGTGGGACAACGTGGGACAACGTGGGACAACGTGGGACAACGTGGGACAACGTGGGACACCGTTGGACACCGTGGGACACCGTTGGACACCGTTGGACACCGGTGGACATCGGTGGACATCGTGGGACACCGTTGGACACCGTTGGACATCGTTGGACACCGTTGGACACCGTGGGACAACGTGGGACAACGTGGGACAACGTGGGACAACGTGGGACAACGTGGGACACCGTTGGACATCGTTGGACACCGTGGGACAACGTGGGACAACGTGGGACAACGTGGGACACCGTGGGACAACGTGGGACACCGTTGGACAACGTGGGACACCGTTGGACATCGTTGGACACCGTGGGACAACGTGGGACAACGTGGGACAACGTGGGACAACGTGGGACACCGTTGGACACCGTTGGACATCGTTGGACATCGCTGGACATCGTGGGACACCGTTGGACATCGTTGGACACCGTTGGACATCGTTGGACACCGTGGGACAACGTGGGACAACGTGGGACAACGTGGGACACCGTTGGACACCGTTGGACACCGTTGGACATCGTTGGACACCGTGGGACACCGTTGGACACCGTTGGACACCGCTGGACATCGGTGGACATCGTGGGACACCGTTGGACACCGTTGGACATCGTTGGACACCGTTGGACACCGTGGGACAACGTGGGACAACGTGGGACACCGTTGGACACCGTTGGACACCGTTGGACACCGTGGGACATCGTCGGACACCGTTGGACATCGTTGGACACCGTGGGAAACCATGGAACAACGTGGGACAACGTGGGACAACGTGGGAGAACGTGGGACAACGTGGGACAACGTGGGACAACGTGGAACACCGTTGGACATCGTGGGACACCGTTGGACATCGTTGGACACCGTTGGACACCGTTGGACACCGTTGGACACCGTGGGACAACGTGGGACAACGTGGGACAACGTGGGACAACGTGGGACAACGTGGGACAACGTGGGACAACATGGGACAACGTGGGACAACGTGGGACAACGTGGGACAACGTGGGACAACGTGGGACAACATGGGACAACGTGGGACAACATGGGACACCGTTGGACACCGTGGGACACCGTTGGACAACGTGTGACAACGTGGGACAACGTGGGACAACGAGGGACAACGTGGGACACCGTTGGACACCGTTGGACACCGTTGGACACCGTTGGACATCGTTGGACACCGTGGGACAACGTGGGACAACGTGGGACAACGTGGGAAACCATGGAACAACGTGGGACAACGTGGGACAACGTGGGACAACGTGGGACAACGTGGGACACCGTTGGACATCGTTGGACACCGTGGGACAACGTGGGACAACGTGGGACACCGTTGGACACCGTTGGACATCGTTGGACATCGTTGGACACCGTTGGACACCGTTGGACACCGTTGGACACCGTGGGACAACGTGGGACAACGTGGGACAACGTGGGACAACGTGGGACAACGTGGGACACCGTTGGACATCGTTGGACACCGTTGGACATCGTTGGACACCGCGGGACACCGTTGGACAACGTGGGACAACGTGGGACAACGTGGGACAACGTGGGACAACATGGGACAACGTGGGACAACGTGGGACACCGTTGGACACCGTGGGACACCGTTGGACAACGTGGGACAACGTGGGACAACGTGGGACAACGTGGGACAACGTGGGACAACGTGGGACAACGTGGGACAACGTGGGACAACGTGGGACAACGTGGGACAACGTGGGACAACGTGGGACACCGTTGGACACCGTTGGACATCGTTGGACATCGTTGGACATCGTGGGACACCGTTGGACATCGTTGGACACCGTTGGACATCGTTGGACACCGTGGGACAACGTGGGACAACGTGGGACAACGTGGGACACCGTTGGACACCGTTGGACATCGTTGGACATCGTTGGACATCGTGGGACACCGTTGGACATCGTTGGACACCGTTGGACATCGTTGGACACCGTGGGACAACGTGGGACAACGTGGGACAACGTGGGACACCGTTGGACACCGTTGGACACCGTTGGACATCGTTGGACATCGTTGGACATCGTGGGACACCGTTGGACATCGTTGGACACCGTTGGACATCGTTGGACACCGTGGGACAACGTGGGACAACGTGGGACAACGTGGGACACCGTTGGACACCGTTGGACACCGTTGGACACCGTTGGACACCGTTGGACACCGTTGGACATCGGTGGACATCGTGGGACACCGTTGGACACCGTTGGACATCGTTGGACATCGTTGGACACCGTTGGACACCGTTGGACACCGTTGGACACCGTGGGACAACGTGGGACAACGTGGGACAACGTGGGACAACGTGGGACAACGTGGGACAACGTGGGACAACGTGGGACAACGTGGGACAACGTGGGACAACGTGGGACAACGTGGGACAACGTGGGACAACGTGGGACAACGTGGGACAACGTGGGACAACGTGGGACAACGTGGGACAACGTGGGACAACGTGGGACATCGTGGGACAACGTGGGACAACGTGGGACAACGTGGGACAACGTGGGACAACGTGGGACAACGTGGGACAACGTGCGACAACGTGGGACAACGTGGGACACCGTTGGACAACGTGGGACACCGTTGGACATCGTTGGACACCGTGGGACAACGTGGGACAACGTGGGACAACGTGGGACACCGTTGGACATCGTTGGACACCGCTGGACATCGTTGGACACCGTGGGACACCGTTGGACACCGTTGGACACCGTTGGACATCGGTGGACATCGTGGGACACCGTTGGACACCGTTGGACATCGTTGGACACCGTTGGACACCGTGGGACAACGTGGGACAACGTGGGACAACGTGGGACACCGTTGGACATCGTTGGACACCGTTGGACATCGTTGGACACCGTGGGACATCGTTGGACAACGTGGGACATCGTGGGACAACGTGGGACAACGTGGGACAACGTGGGACAACGTGGGACAACGTGGGACAACGTGGGACAACGTGGGACAACGTGAGACACCGTGGGACACCGTTGGACACCGTTGGACATCGTTGGACACCGTGGGACAACGTGGGACAACGTGGGACACCGTTGGACACCGTGGGACAACGTGGGACAACGTGGGACAACGTGGGACAACGTGGGACAACGTGGGACAACGTGGGACAACGTAGGACAACGTGGGACAACGTGGGACACCGTTGGACATCGTTGGACAACGTGGGACATCGTGGGACAACGTGGGACAACGTGGGACAACGTGGGACAACGTGGGACAACGTGGGACAACGTGGGACAACGTGGGACAACGTGGGACACCGTTGGACACCGTGGGACAACGTGGGACAACGTGGGACAACGTGGGACACCGTTGGACATCGTTGGACATCGTTGGACATCGTTGGACACCGTTGGACACCGTTGGACACCGTTGGACACCGTTGGACATCGGTGGACATCGTGGGACACCGTTGGACACCGTTGGACATCGTTGGACACCGCTGGACACCGTGGAACAACGTGGGACAACGTGGGACAACGTGGGACAACGTGGGACAACGTGGGACACCGTTGGACATCGTTGGACACCGTGGGACAACGTGGGACAACGTGGGACAACGTGGGACAACGTGGGACAACGTGGGACACCGTTGGACAACGTGGGACACCGTTGGACATCGTTGGACACCGTGGGACAACGTGGGACAACGTGGGACAACGTGGGACAACGTGGGACACCGTGGGACAACGTGGGACAACGTGGGACACCGTTGGACACCGTTGGACACCGTTGGACACCGTGGGACATCGTCGGACACCGTTGGACATCGTTGGACACCGTGGGAAACCATGGAACAACGTGGGACAACGTGGGACAACGTGGGAGAACGTGGGACAACGTGGGACAACGTGGGACAACGTGGAACACCGTTGGACATCGTGGGACACCGTTGGACATCGTTGGACATCGTTGGACACCGTTGGACATCGTTGGACACCGTTGGACACCGTTGGAAACCGTTGGACACCGTTGCACGATGTTGGACATCGTGGGACACCGTTGGACATCGTTGGACACCGTTGGACATCGTTGGACACCGTTGGACACCGTTGGACATCGTTGGACATCGTTGGACATCGTTGGACGACGTTGGATAACGTGGGACAATGTGGGACAATGTGGGACAACGTGGGACAACGTGGGACAACGTGGGACAACGTGGGACAACGTGGGACACCGTTGGACATCGTTGGACACCGTTGGACACCGTGGGACAACGTGGGACAACGTGGGACAACGTGGGACAACGTGGGACAACGTGGGACAACGTGGGACAACGTGGGACAACGTGGGACAACGTGGGACAACGTGGGACACCGTTGGACACCGTGGGACACCGTTGGACACCGTTGGACACCGGTGGACATCGGTGGACATCGTGGGACACCGTTGGACACCGTTGGACATCGTTGGACACCGCTGGACACCGTGGGACAACGTGGGACAACGTGGGACAACGTGGGACAACGTGGGACAACGTGGGACACCGTTGGACATCGTTGGACACCGTGGGACAACGTGGGACAACGTGGGACAACGTGGGACAACGTGGGACAACGTGGGACACCGTTGGACAACGTGGGACACCGTTGGACATCGTTGGACACCGTGGGACAACGTGGGACAACGTGGGACAACGTGGGACAACGTGGGACACCGTTGGACACCGTTGGACATCGTTCGACATCGCTGGACATCGTGGGACACCGTTGGACATCGTTGGACACCGTTGGACATCGTTGGACACCGTGGGACAACGTGGGACAACGTGGGACAACGTGGGACACCGTTGGACATCGTTGGACACCGTTGGACACCGTTGGACACCGTGGGACACCGTTGGACACCGTTGGACACCGCTGGACATCGGTGGACATCGTGGGACACCGTTGGACACCGTTGGACATCGTTGGACACCGTTGGACACCGTGGGACAACGTGGGACAACGTGGGACACCGTTGGACACCGTTGGACACCGTTGGACACCGTGGGACATCGTCGGACACCGTTGGACATCGTTGGACACCGTGGGAAACCATGGAACAACGTGGGACAACGTGGGACAACGTGGGAGAACGTGGGACAACGTGGGACAACGTGGGACAACGTGGAACACCGTTGGACATCGTGGGACACCGTTGGACATCGTGGGACACCGTTGGACACCGTTGGACACCGTTGGACACCGTGGGACAACGTGGGACAACGTGGGACAACGTGGGACAACGTGGGACAACGTGGGACAACGTGGGACAACATGGGACAACGTGGGACAACGTGGGACAACGTGGGACAACGTGGGACAACGTGGGACAACATGGGACAACGTGGGACAACATGGGACACCGTTGGACACCGTGGGACACCGTTGGACAACGTGTGACAACGTGGGACAACGTGGGACAACGAGGGACAACGTGGGACACCGTTGGACACCGTGGGACACCGTTGGACACCGTTGGACATCGTTGGACACCGTGGGACAACGTGGGACAACGTGGGACAACGTGGGAAACCATGGAACAACGTGGGACAACGTGGGACAACGTGGGACAACGTGGGACAACGTGGGACACCGTTGGACATCGTTGGACACCGTGGGACAACGTGGGACAACGTGGGACACCGTTGGACACCGTTGGACATCGTTGGACATCGTTGGACACCGTTGGACACCGTTGGACACCGTTGGACACCGTGGGACAACGTGGGACAACGTGGGACAACGTGGGACAACGTGGGACAACGTGGGACACCGTTGGACATCGTTGGACACCGTTGGACATCGTTGGACACCGCGGGACACCGTTGGACAACGTGGGACAACGTGGGACAACGTGGGACAACGTGGGACAACATGGGACAACGTGGGACAACGTGGGACACCGTTGGACACCGTGGGACACCGTGGGACAACGTGGGACAACGTGGGACAACGTGGGACAACGTGGGACAACGTGGGACAACGTGGGACAACGTGGGACAACGTGGGACAACGTGGGACAACGTGGGACAACGTGGGACAACGTGGGACACCGTTGGACACCGTTGGACATCGTTGGACATCGTTGGACATCGTGGGACACCGTTGGACATCGTTGGACACCGTTGGACATCGTTGGACACCGTGGGACAACGTGGGACAACGTGGGACAACGTGGGACACCGTTGGACACCGTTGGACATCGTTGGACATCGTTGGACATCGTGGGACACCGTTGGACATCGTTGGACACCGTTGGACATCGTTGGACACCGTGGGACAACGTGGGACAACGTGGGACAACGTGGGACACCGTTGGACACCGTTGGACACCGTTGGACACCGTTGGACACCGTTGGACACCGTTGGACATCGGTGGACATCGTGGGACACCGTTGGACACCGTTGGACATCGTTGGACATCGTTGGACACCGTTGGACACCGTTGGACACCGTTGGACACCGTGGGACAACGTGGGACAACGTGGGACAACGTGGGACAACGTGGGACAACGTGGGACAACGTGGGACAACGTGGGACAACGTGGGACAACGTGGGACAACGTGGGACAACGTGGGACAACGTGGGACAACGTGGGACAACGTGGGACAACGTGGGACAACGTGGGACAACGTGCGACAACGTGGGACAACGTGGGACACCGTTGGACAACGTGGGACACCGTTGGACATCGTTGGACACCGTGGGACAACGTGGGACAACGTGGGACAACGTGGGACACCGTTGGACATCGTTGGACACCGCTGGACATCGTTGGACACCGTGGGACACCGTTGGACACCGTTGGACACCGTTGGACATCGGTGGACATCGTGGGACACCGTTGGACACCGTTGGACATCGTTGGACACCGTTGGACACCGTGGGACAACGTGGGACAACGTGGGACAACGTGGGACACCGTTGGACATCGTTGGACACCGTTGGACATCGTTGGACACCGTGGGACATCGTTGGACAACGTGGGACACCGTTGGACATCGTTGGACATCGTTGGACATCGTTGGACACCGTTGGACACCGTTGGACACCGTTGGACACCGTTGGACATCGGTGGACACCGTTGGACACCGTTGGACACCGTTGGACACCGTTGGACATCGGTGGACATCGTGGGACACCGTTGGACACCGTTGGACATCGTTGGACACCGTTGGACACCGTGGGACACCGTGGGACACCGTTGGACACCGTTGGACACCGTTGGACATCGGTGGACATCGTGGGACACCGTTGGACACCGTTGGACATCGTTGGACACCGTTGGACACCGTGGGACAACGTGGGACAACGTGGGACAACGTGGGACACCGTTGGACATCGTTGGACACCGTTGGACATCGTTGGACACCGTGGGACATCGTTGGACAACGTGGGACATCGTGGGACAACGTGGGACAACGTGGGACAACGTGGGACAACGTGGGACAACGTGGGACAACGTGGGACAACGTGGGACAACGTGGGACACCGTGGGACACCGTTGGACACCGTTGGACATCGTTGGACACCGTGGGACAACGTGGGACAACGTGGGACACCGTTGGACACCGTGGGACAACGTGGGACAACGTGGGACAACGTGGGACAACGTGGGACAACGTGGGACAACGTGGGACAACGTGGGACAACGTGGGACAACGTGGGACACCGTTGGACATCGTTGGACAACGTGGGACATCGTGGGACAACGTGGGACAACGTGGGACAACGTGGGACAACGTGGGACAACGTGGGACAACGTGGGACAACGTGGGACAACGTTGGACACCGTTGGACACCGTGGGACACCGTGGGACAACGTGGGACAACGTGGGACACCGTTGGACATCGTTGGACATCGTTGGACATCGTTGGACACCGTTGGACACCGTTGGACACCGTTGGACACCGTTGGACATCGGTGGACATCGTGGGACACCGTTGGACACCGTTGGACATCGTTGGACACCGCTGGACACCGTGGGACAACGTGGGACAACGTGGGACAACGTGGGACAACGTGGGACAACGTGGGACACCGTTGGACATCGTTGGACACCGTGGGACAACGTGGGACAACGTGGGACAACGTGGGACAACGTGGGACAACGTGGGACACCGTTGGACAACGTGGGACACCGTTGGACATCGTTGGACACCGTGGGACAACGTGGGACAACGTGGGACAACGTGGGACAACGTGGGACACCGTGGGACAACGTGGGACAACGTGGGACACCGTTGGACACCGTTGGACACCGTTGGACACCGTGGGACATCGTCGGACACCGTTGGACATCGTTGGACACCGTGGGAAACCATGGAACAACGTGGGACAACGTGGGACAACGTGGGAGAACGTGGGACGACGTTGGATAACGTGGGACAATGTGGGACAATGTGGGACAACGTGGGACAACGTGGGACAACGTGGGACAACGTGGGACAACGTGGGACACCGTTGGACAACGTGGGACACCGTGGGACAACGTGGGACAACGTGGGACACCGTTGGACACCGTTGGACACCGTTGCAAACCGTTGGACACCGTTGCACGATGTTGGACATCGTGGGACACCGTTGGACATCGTTGGACACCGTTGGACATCGTTGGACACCGTTGGACACCGTTGGACATCGTTGGACATCGTTGGACATCGTTGGACGACGTTGGATAACGTGGGACAATGTGGGACAATGTGGGACAACGTGGGACAACGTGGGACAACGTGGGACAACGTGGGACAACGTGGGACACCGTTGGACATCGTGGGACACCGTTGGACACCGTGGGACAACGTGGGACAACGTGGGACAACGTGGGACAACGTGGGACAACGTGGGACAACGTGGGACAACGTGGGACAACGTGGGACAACGTGGGACAACGTGGGACACCGTTGGACACCGTGGGACACCGTTGGACACCGTTGGACACCGGTGGACATCGTTGGACACCGTGGGACAACGTGGGACAACGTGGGACAACGTGAGACACCGTTGGACACCGTTGGACATCGTTGGACACCGTGGGACATCGTTGGACACCGTGGGACACCGTTGGACATCGTTGGACACCGTTGGACATCGGTGGACACCGTGGGACAACGTGGGACAACGTGGGACATCGTTGGACACCGTTGGACATCGTTGGACACCGTGGGACAACGTGGGACAACGTGGGACAACGTGGGACACCGTTGGACATCGTTGGACACCGGTGGACATCGTTGGACACCGTGGGACACCGTTGGACACCGTTGGACACCGTTGGACATCGGTGGACATCGTGGGACAACGTGGGAAACCATGGAACAACGTGGGACAACGTGGGACAACGTGGGACAACGTGGGACAACGTGGGACACCGTTGGACATCGTTGGACACCGTGGGACAACGTGGGACAACGTGGGACACCGTTGGACACCGTTGGACATCGTTGGACACCGTTGGACACCGTGGGACAACGTGGGACAACGTGGGACAACGTGGGACAACGTGGGACAACGTAGGACAACGTGGGACAACGTGGGACACCGTGGGACACCGTTGGACATCGGTGGACATCGTGGGACACCGTTGGACACCGTTGGACATCGTTGGACACCGTGGGACAACGTGGGACAACGTGGGACACCGTTGGACACCGTTGGACATCGTTGGACATCGTTGGACATCGTGGGACACCGTTGGACATCGTTGGACACCGTTGGACATCGTTGGACACCGTGGGACAACGTGGGACAACGTGGGACACCGTTGGACACCGTGCGACACCGTTGGACACCGTGGGACACCGTTGGACACCGTGGGACACCGTTGGACATCGTTGGACACCGTTGGACATCGTTGGACACCGTGGGACACCGTTGGACACCGTTGGACACCGTTGGACATCGGTGGACATCGTGGGACACCGTTGGACACCGTTGGACATCGTTGGACACCGTTGGACACCGTGGGACAACGTGGGACAACGTGGGACAACGTGGGACAACGTGGGACACCGTTGGACATCGTTGGACACCGTGGGACAACGTGGGACAACGTGGGACACCGTTGGACACCGTTGGACATCGTTGGACACCGTTGGACACCGTTGGACATCGTTGGACATCGTTGGACATCGTTGGACGACGTTGGATAACGTGGGACAATGTGGGACAATGTGGGACAACGTGGGACAACGTGGGACAACGTGGGACAACGTGGGACAACGTGGGACACCGTTGGACATCGTGGGACACCGTTGGACACCGTGGGACAACGTGGGACAACGTGGGACAACGTGGGACAACGTGGGACAACGTGGGACAACGTGGGACAACGTGGGACAACGTGGGACAACGTGGGACAACGTGGGACACCGTTGGACACCGTGGGACACCGTTGGACACCGTTGGACACCGGTGGACATCGGTGGACATCGTGGGACACCGTTGGACACCGTTGGACATCGTTGGACACCGTTGGACACCGTGGGACAACGTGGGACAACGTGGGACAACGTGGGACAACGTGGGACAACGTGGGACACCGTTGGACATCGTTGGACACCGTGGGACAACGTGGGACAACGTGGGACAACGTGGGACAACGTGGGACAACGTGGGACACCGTTGGACAACGTGGGACACCGTTGGACATCGTTGGACACCGTGGGACAACGTGGGACAACGTGGGACAACGTGGGACAACGTGGGACACCGTTGGACACCGTTGGACATCGTTGGACATCGCTGGACATCGTGGGACACCGTTGGACATCGTTGGACACCGTTGGACATCGTTGGACACCGTGGGACAACGTGGGACAACGTGGGACAACGTGGGACACCGTTGGACATCGTTGGACACCGTTGGACATCGTTGGACACCGTGGGACACCGTTGGACACCGTTGGACACCGCTGGACATCGGTGGACATCGTGGGACACCGTTGGACACCGTTGGACATCGTTGGACACCGTTGGACACCGTGGGACAACGTGGGACAACGTGGGACACCGTTGGACACCGTTGGACACCGTTGGACACCGTGGGACATCGTCGGACACCGTTGGACATCGTTGGACACCGTGGGAAACCATGGAACAACGTGGGACAACGTGGGACAACGTGGGAGAACGTGGGACAACGTGGGACAACGTGGGACAACGTGGAACACCGTTGGACATCGTGGGACACCGTTGGACATCGTTGGACACCGTTGGACACCGTTGGACACCGTTGGACACCGTGGGACAACGTGGGACAACGTGGGACAACGTGGGACAACGTGGGACAACGTGGGACAACGTGGGACAACATGGGACAACGTGGGACAACGTGGGACAACGTGGGACAACGTGGGACAACGTGGGACAACGTGGGACAACGTGGGACAACATGGGACACCGTTGGACACCGTGGGACACCGTTGGACAACGTGTGACAACGTGGGACAACGTGGGACAACGAGGGACAACGTGGGACACCGTTGGACACCGTGGGACACCGTTGGACACCGTTGGACATCGTTGGACACCGTGGGACAACGTGGGACAACGTGGGACAACGTGGGAAACCATGGAACAACGTGGGACAACGTGGGACAACGTGGGACAACGTGGGACAACGTGGGACACCGTTGGACATCGTTGGACACCGTGGGACAACGTGGGACAACGTGGGACACCGTTGGACACCGTTGGACATCGTTGGACATCGTTGGACACCGTTGGACACCGTTGGACACCGTTGGACACCGTGGGACAACGTGGGACAACGTGGGACAACGTGGGACAACGTGGGACAACGTGGGACACCGTTGGACATCGTTGGACACCGTTGGACATCGTTGGACACCGCGGGACACCGTTGGACAACGTGGGACAACGTGGGACAACGTGGGACAACGTGGGACAACATGGGACAACGTGGGACAACGTGGGACACCGTTGGACACCGTGGGACACCGTTGGACAACGTGGGACAACGTGGGACAACGTGGGACAACGTGGGACAACGTGGGACAACGTGGGACAACGTGGGACAACGTGGGACAACGTGGGACAACGTGGGACAACGTGGGACAACGTGGGACACCGTTGGACACCGTTGGACATCGTTGGACATCGTTGGACATCGTGGGACACCGTTGGACATCGTTGGACACCGTTGGACATCGTTGGACACCGTGGGACAACGTGGGACAACGTGGGACAACGTGGGACACCGTTGGACACCGTTGGACATCGTTGGACATCGTTGGACATCGTGGGACACCGTTGGACATCGTTGGACACCGTTGGACATCGTTGGACACCGTGGGACAACGTGGGACAACGTGGGACAACGTGGGACACCGTTGGACACCGTTGGACACCGTTGGACACCGTTGGACACCGTTGGACACCGTTGGACATCGGTGGACATCGTGGGACACCGTTGGACACCGTTGGACATCGTTGGACATCGTTGGACACCGTTGGACACCGTTGGACACCGTTGGACACCGTGGGACAACGTGGGACAACGTGGGACAACGTGGGACAACGTGGGACAACGTGGGACAACGTGGGACAACGTGGGACAACGTGGGACAACGTGGGACAACGTGGGACAACGTGGGACAACGTGGGACAACGTGGGACAACGTGGGACAACGTGGGACAACGTGGGACAACGTGCGACAACGTGGGACAACGTGGGACACCGTTGGACAACGTGGGACACCGTTGGACATCGTTGGACACCGTGGGACAACGTGGGACAACGTGGGACAACGTGGGACACCGTTGGACATCGTTGGACACCGCTGGACATCGTTGGACACCGTGGGACACCGTTGGACACCGTTGGACACCGTTGGACATCGGTGGACATCGTGGGACACCGTTGGACACCGTTGGACATCGTTGGACACCGTTGGACACCGTGGGACAACGTGGGACAACGTGGGACAACGTGGGACACCGTTGGACATCGTTGGACACCGTTGGACATCGTTGGACACCGTGGGACATCGTTGGACAACGTGGGACACCGTTGGACATCGTTGGACATCGTTGGACATCGTTGGACACCGTTGGACACCGTTGGACACCGTTGGACACCGTTGGACATCGGTGGACACCGTTGGACACCGTTGGACACCGTTGGACACCGTTGGACATCGGTGGACATCGTGGGACACCGTTGGACACCGTTGGACATCGTTGGACATCGTTGGACACCGTGGGACACCGTGGGACACCGTTGGACACCGTTGGACACCGTTGGACATCGGTGGACATCGTGGGACACCGTTGGACACCGTTGGACATCGTTGGACACCGTTGGACACCGTGGGACAACGTGGGACAACGTGGGACAACGTGGGACACCGTTGGACATCGTTGGACACCGTTGGACATCGTTGGACACCGTGGGACATCGTTGGACAACGTGGGACATCGTGGGACAACGTGGGACAACGTGGGACAACGTGGGACAACGTGGGACAACGTGGGACAACGTGGGACAACGTGGGACAACGTGAGACACCGTGGGACACCGTTGGACACCGTTGGACATCGTTGGACACCGTGGGACAACGTGGGACAACGTGGGACACCGTTGGACACCGTGGGACAACGTGGGACAACGTGGGACAACGTGGGACAACGTGGGACAACGTGGGACAACGTGGGACAACGTAGGACAACGTGGGACAACGTGGGACACCGTTGGACATCGTTGGACAACGTGGGACATCGTGGGACAACGTGGGACAACGTGGGACAACGTGGGACAACGTGGGACAACGTGGGACAACGTGGGACAACGTGGGACAACGTGGGACACCGTTGGACACCGTGGGACAACGTGGGACAACGTGGGACAACGTGGGACACCGTTGGACATCGTTGGACATCGTTGGACATCGTTGGACACCGTTGGACACCGTTGGACACCGTTGGACACCGTTGGACATCGGTGGACATCGTGGGACACCGTTGGACACCGTTGGACATCGTTGGACACCGCGGGACACCGTGGGACAACGTGGGACAACGTGGGACAACGTGGGACAACGTGGGACAACGTGGGACACCGTTGGACATCGTTGGACACCGTGGGACAACGTGGGACAACGTGGGACAACGTGGGACAACGTGGGACAACGTGGGACACCGTTGGACAACGTGGGACACCGTTGGACATCGTTGGACACCGTGGGACAACGTGGGACAACGTGGGACAACGTGGGACAACGTGGGACACCGTGGGACAACGTGGGACAACGTGGGACACCGTTGGACACCGTTGGACACCGTTGGACACCGTGGGACATCGTCGGACACCGTTGGACATCGTTGGACACCGTGGGAAACCATGGAACAACGTGGGACAACGTGGGACAACGTGGGAGAACGTGGGACAACGTGGGACAACGTGGGACAACGTGGAACACCGTTGGACATCGTGGGACACCGTTGGACATCGTTGGACATCGTTGGACACCGTTGGACATCGTTGGACACCGTTGGACACCGTTGCAAACCGTTGGACACCGTTGCACGATGTTGGACATCGTGGGACACCGTTGGACATCGTTGGACACCGTTGGACATCGTTGGACACCGTTGGACACCGTTGGACATCGTTGGACATCGTTGGACATCGTTGGACGACGTTGGATAACGTGGGACAATGTGGGACAATGTGGGACAACGTGGGACAACGTGGGACAACGTGGGACAACGTGGGACAACGTGGGACACCGTTGGACATCGTGGGACACCGTTGGACACCGTGGGACAACGTGGGACAACGTGGGACAACGTGGGACAACGTGGGACAACGTGGGACAACGTGGGACAACGTGGGACAACGTGGGACAACGTGGGACAACGTGGGACACCGTTGGACACCGTGGGACACCGTTGGACACCGTTGGACACCGGTGGACATCGTTGGACACCGTGGGACAACGTGGGACAACGTGGGACAACGTGAGACACCGTTGGACACCGTTGGACATCGTTGGACACCGGTGGACATCGTTGGACACCGTGGGACACCGTTGGACATCGTTGGACACCGTTGGACATCGGTGGACACCGTGGGACAACGTGGGACAACGTGGGACATCGTTGGACACCGTTGGACATCGTTGGACACCGTGGGACAACGTGGGACAACGTGGGACAACGTGAGACACCGTTGGACATCGTTGGACACCGGTGGACATCGTTGGACACCGTGGGACACCGTTGGACACCGTTGGACACCGTTGGACATCGGTGGACATCGTGGGACAACGTGGGAAACCATGGAACAACGTGGGACAACGTGGGACAACGTGGGACAACGTGGGACAACGTGGGACACCGTTGGACATCGTTGGACACCGTGGGACAACGTGGGACAACGTGGGACACCGTTGGACACCGTTGGACATCGTTGGACACCGTTGGACACCGTGGGACAACGTGGGACAACGTGGGACAACGTGGGACAACGTGGGACAACGTAGGACAACGTGGGACAACGTGGGACACCGTGGGACACCGTTGGACATCGGTGGACATCGTGGGACACCGTTGGACACCGTTGGACATCGTTGGACAACGTGGGACAACGTGGGACAACGTGGGACACCGTTGGACACCGTTGGACATCGTTGGACATCGTTGGACATCGTGGGACACCGTTGGACATCGTTGGACACCGTTGGACATCGTTGGACACCGTGGGACAACGTGGGACAACGTGGGACACCGTTGGACACCGTGCGACACCGTTGGACACCGTGGGACACCGTTGGACACCGTGGGACACCGTTGGACATCGTTGGACACCGTTGGACATCGTTGGACACCGTGGGACACCGTTGGACACCGTTGGACACCGTTGGACATCGGTGGACATCGTGGGACACCGTTGGACACCGTTGGACATCGTTGGACACCGTTGGACACCGTGGGACAACGTGGGACAACGTGGGACCACGTGGGACAACGTGGGACAACGTGGGACAACGTGGGACAACGTGGGACAACGTGGGACACCGTTGGACACCGTGGGACTTCGTTGGACAACGTGGGACAACGTGGGACAACGTGGGACAACGTGGGACAACGTGGGACACCGTTGGACACCGTGGGACACCGTTGGACACCGTTGGACATCGTTGGACACCGTGGGACAACGTGGGACAACGTGGGACAACGTGGGAAACCATGGAACAACGTGGGACAACGTGGGACAACGTGGGACAACGTGGGACAACGTGGGACACCGTTGGACATCGTTGGACACCGTGGGACAACGTGGGACAACGTGGGACAACGTGGGACACCGTGGGACACCGTGGGACACCGTTGGACAACGTGGGACAACGTGGGACAACGTGGGACAACGTGGGACAACGTGGGACACCGTTGGACATCGTTGGACAACGTGGGACAACGTGGGACAACGTGGGACAACGTGGGACAACGTGGGACACCGTTGGACACCGTTGGACATCGTTGGACATCGTTGGACACCGTTGGACACCGTTGGACACCGTTGGACACCGTGGGACAACGTGGGACAACGTGGGACAACGTGGGACAACGTGGGACAACGTGGGACAACGTGGGACAACGTGGGACAACGTGGGACAACGTGGGACAACGTGGGACAACGAGGGACAACGTGGGACATCGTGGGACAACGTGGGACAACGTGGGACAACGTGGGACAACGTGGGACAACGTGGGACAACGTGGGACAACGTGGGGCAACGTGGGACACCGTTGGACATCGTTGGACATCGTTGGACATCGTTGGACATCGTGGGACACCGTTGGACATCGTTGGACACCGTTGGACATCGGTGGACACCGTGGGACAACGTGGGACAACGTGGGACATCGTTGGACACCGTTGGACATCGTTGGACACCGTGGGACAACGTGGGACAACGTGGGACAACGTGAGACACCGTTGGACATCGTTGGACACCGTGGGACACCGTTGGACACCGTTGGACACCGTTGGACATCGGTGGACATCGTGGGACAACGTGGGAAACCGTGGAACAACGTGGGACAACGTGGGACAACGTGGGACAACGTGGGACAACGTGGGACACCGTTGGACATCGTTGGACACCGTGGGACAACGTGGGACAACGTGGGACACCGTTGGACATCGTTGGACACCGTTGGACATCGTTGGACACCGTGGGACAACGTGGGACAACGTGGGACAACGTGGGACACCGTTGGACACCGTTGGACATCGTTGGACATCGTTGGACATCGTGGGACACCGTTGGACATCGTTGGACACCGTTGGACATCGTTGGACACCGTGGGACAACGTGGGACAACGTGGGACAACGTGGGACAACGTGGGACACCGTTGGACACCGTTGGACACCGTTGGACACCGTTGGACACCGTTGGACACCGTTGGACATCGGTGGACATCGTGGGACACCGTTGGACACCGTTGGACATCGTTGGACATCGTTGGACACCGCTGGACACCGTTGGACACCGTTGGACACCGTGGGACAACGTGGGACAACGTGGGACAACGTGGGACAACGTGGGACAACGTGGGACAACGTGGGACAACGTGGGACAACGTGGGACAACGTGGGACAACGAGGGACAACGTGGGACAACGTGGGACAACGTGGGACAACGTGGGACAACGTGGGACAACGTGGGACAACGTGGGACAACGTGGGACAACGTGGGACAACGTGGGACATCGTGGGACAACGTGGGACAACGTGGGACAACGTGGGACAACGTGGGACAACGTGGGACAACGTGGGACAACGTGGGACAACGTGGGACAACGTGGGACAACGTGGGACAACGTGGGACAACGTGGGACAACGTGGGACAACGTGGGACACCGTTGGACAACGTGGGACACCGTTGGACATCGTTGGACACCGTGGGACAACGTGGGACAACGTGGGACAACGTGGGACACCGTTGGACACCGTTGGACATCGTTGGACATCGTTGGACATCGTGGGACACCGTTGGACATCGTTGGACACCGTTGGACATCGGTGGACACCGTGGGACAACGTGGGACAACGTGGGACATCGTTGGACACCGTTGGACATCGTTGGACACCGTGGGACAACGTGGGACAACGTGGGACAACGTGACACACCGTTGGACATCGTTGGACACCGTGGGACACCGTTGGACACCGTTGGACACCGTTGGACATCGGTGGACATCGTGGGACAACGTGGGAAACCATGGAACAACGTGGGACAACGTGGGACAACGTGGGACAACGTGGGACAACGTGGGACACCGTTGGACATCGTTGGACACCGTGGGACAACGTGGGACAACGTGGGACACCGTTGGACATCGTTGGACACCGTTGGACATCGTTGGACACCGTGGGACAACGTGGGACAACGTGGGACAACGTGGGACACCGTTGGACACCGTTGGACATCGTTGGACATCGTTGGACATCGTGGGACACCGTTGGACATCGTTGGACAACGTGGGACAACGTGGGACAACGTGGGACAACGTGGGACAACATGGGACAACGTGGGACAACGTGGGACAACGTGGGACAACGTGGGACAACGTGGGACAACGTGGGACAACATGGGACAACGTGGGACAACGTGGGACACCGTTGGACACCGTGGGACACCGTTGGACAACGTGGGACAACGTGGGACAACGTGGGACACCGTTGGACATCGTTGGACATCGTTGGACATCGTTGGACATCGTGGGACACCGTTGGACATCGTTGGACACCGTTGGACATCGGTGGACACCGTGGGACAACGTGGGACAACGTGGGACATCGTTGGACACCGTTGGACATCGTTGGACACCGTGGGACAACGTGGGACAACGTGGGACAACGTGAGACACCGTTGGACATCGTTGGACACCGGTGGACATCGTTGGACACCGTGGGACACCGTTGGACACCGTTGGACACCGTTGGACATCGGTGGACATCGTGGGACAACGTGGGACACCGTGGGACAACGTGGGACAACGTGGGACAACGTGGGACAACGTGGGACAACGTGGGACACCGTGGGACATCGTTGGACACCGTGGGACAACGTGGGACAACGTGGGACACCGTTGGACACCGTTGGACATCGTTGGACACCGTTGGACACCGTGGGACAACGTGGGACAACGTGGGACAACGTGGGACAACGTGGGACAACGTGGGACACCGTTGGACACCGTGGGACAACGTGGGACAACGTGGGACAACGTGGGACAACGTGGGACACCGTGGGACACCGTTGGACATCGGTGGACATCGTGGGACACCGTTGGACACCGTTGGACATCGTTGGACACCGTTGGACACCGTGGGACAACGTGGGACAACGTGGGACAACGTGGGACAACGTGGGACAACGTGGGACACCTTTGGACATCGTTGGACACCGTTGGACATCGTTGGACACCGTGGGACAACGTGGGACAACGTGGGACAACGTGGGACACCGTTGGACACCGTTGGACATCGTTGGACATCGTTGGACATCGTGGGACACCGTTGGACATCGTTGGACACCGTTGGACATCGTTGGACACCGTGGGACAACGTGGGACACCGTTGGACACCGTTGGACATCGTTGGACACCGTTGGACATCGTTGGACACCGTTGGACATCGTTGGACACCGTTGGACATCGTTGGACACCGTGGGACAACGTGGGACAACGTGGGACAACGTGGGACACCGTTGGACACCGTTGGACACCGTTGGACACCGTTGGACACCGTTGGACACCGTTGGACATCGGTGGACATCGTGGGACACCGTTGGACACCGTTGGACATCGTTGGACATCGTTGGACACCGTTGGACACCGTTGGACACCGTTGGACACCGTGGGACAACGTGGGACATCGTGGGACAACGTGGGACAACGTGGGACAACGTGGGACAACGTGGGACATCGTTGGACACCGTTGGACACCGTTGGACACCGTTGGACATCGGTGGACACCGTGGGACAACGTGGGACAACGTGGGACAACGTGGGACAACGTGGGACAACGTGGGACAACGTGGGACAACGTGGGACAACGTGGGACAACGTGGGACAACGTGGGACATCGTGGGACAACGTGGGACAACGTGGGACAACGTGGGACAACGTGGGACAACGTGGGACAACGTGGGACAACGTGGGACAACGTGGGACATCGTGGGACAACGTGGGACAACGTGGGACAACGTGGGACAACGTGGGACAACGTGGGACAACGTGGGACACCGTTGGACACCGTTGGACATCGTTGGACATCGTTGGACATCGTGGGACACCGTTGGACATCGTTGGACACCGTTGGACATCGTTGGACACCGTGGGACAACGTGGGACAACGTGGGACAACGTGGGAAACCATGGAACAACGTGGGACAACGTGGGACAACGTGGGACAACGTGGGACAACGTGGGACACCGTTGGACATCGTTGGACACCGTGGGACAACGTGGGACAACGTGGGACACGGTTGGACACCGTTGGACATCGTTGGACATCGTTGGACACCGTTGGACACCGTTGGACACCGTTGGACAACGTGGGACAACGTGGGACACCGTTGGACATCGTTGGACATCGTTGGACATCGTTGGACATCGTGGGACACCGTTGGACATCGTTGGACACCGTTGGACATCGGTGGACACCGTGGGACAACGTGGGACAACGTGGGACATCGTTGGACACCGTTGGACATCGTTGGACACCGTGGGACAACGTGGGACAACGTGGGACAACGTGAGACACCGTTGGACATCGTTGGACACCGGTGGACATCGTTGGACACCGTGGGACACCGTTGGACACCGTTGGACACCGTTGGACATCGGTGAACATCGTGGGACAACGTGGGAAACCATGGAACAACGTGGGACAACGTGGGACAACGTGGGACAACGTGGGACAACGTGGGACACCGTTGGACATCGTTGGACACCGTGGGACAACGTGGGACAACGTGGGACACCGTTGGACACCGTTGGACATCGTTGGACACCGTTGGACATCGTGGGACAACGTGGGACAACGTGGGACAACGTGGGACAACGTGGGACAACGTAGGACAACGTGGGACAACGTGGGACACCGTTGGACATCGTTGGACAACGTGGGACATCGTGGGACAACGTGGGACAACGTGGGACAACGTGGGACAACGTGGGACACCGTTGGACACCGTGGGACAACGTGGGACAACGTGGGACAACGTGGGACACCGTGGGACACCGTTGGACATCGGTGGACATCGTGGGACACCGTTGGACACCGTTGGACATCGTTGGACACCGTTGGACACCGTGGGACAACGTGGGACAACGTGGGACAACGTGGGACAACGTGGGACAACGTGGGACACCGTTGGACACCGTGGGACAACGTGGGACAACGTGGGACAACGTGGGACAACGTGGGACACCGTGGGACACCGTTGGACATCGGTGGACATCGTGGGACACCGTTGGACACCGTTGGACATCGTTGGACACCGTTGGACACCGTGGGACAACGTGGGACAACGTGGGACAACGTGGGACAACGTGGGACAACGTGGGACACCGTTGGACATCGTTGGACACCGTTGGACATCGTTGGACACCGTGGGACAACGTGGGACAACGTGGGACAACGTGGGACACCGTTGGACACCGTTGGACATCGTTGGACATCGTTGGACATCGTGGGACACCGTTGGACATCGTTGGACACCGTTGGACATCGTTGGACACCGTGGGACAACGTGGGACAACGTGGGACAACGTGGGACACCGTTGGACACCGTTGGACATCGTTGGACATCGTTGGACATCGTGGGACACCGTTGGACATCGTTGGACACCGTTGGACATCGTTGGACACCGTGGGACAACGTGGGACAACGTGGGACAACGTGGGACACCGTTGGACATCGTTGGACACCGTTGGACACCGTTGGACACCGTTGGACATCGGTGGACACCGTGGGACAACGTGGGACAACGTGGGACAACGTGGGACACCGTTGGACACCGTTGGACATCGTTGGACATCGTTGGACATCGTGGGACACCGTTGGACATCGTTGGACACCGTTGGACATCGTTGGACACCGTGGGACAACGTGGGACAACGTGGGACAACGTGGGACACCGTTGGACACCGTTGGACATCGTTGGACATCGTTGGACATCGTGGGACACCGTTGGACATCGTTGGACACCGTTGGACATCGTTGGACACCGTGGGACAACGTGGGACAACGTGGGACAACGTGGGACACCGTTGGACACCGTTGGACACCGTTGGACACCGTTGGACACCGTTGGACACCGTTGGACATCGGTGGTCATCGTGGGACACCGTTGGACACCGTTGGACATCGTTGGACATCGTTGGACACCGTTGGACACCGTTGGACACCGTTGGACACCGTGGGACAACGTGGGACAACGTGGGACAACGTGGGACAACGTGGGACAACGTGGGACAACGTGGGACATCGTTGGACACCGTTGGACACCGTTGGACACCGTTGGACATCGGTGGACACCGTGGGACAACGTGGGACAACGTGGGACAACGTGGGACATCGTTGGACACCGTTGGACATCGTTGGACACCGTGGGACAACGTGGGACAACGTGGGACAACGTGAGACACCGTTGGACATCGTTGGACACCGGTGGACATCGTTGGACACCGTGGGACACCGTTGGACACCGTTGGACACCGTTGGACATCGGTGGACATCGTGGGACAACGTGGGAAACCATGGAACAACGTGGGACAACGTGGGACAACGTGGGACAACGTGGGACAACGTGGGACACCGTTGGACATCGTTGGACACCGTGGGACAACGTGGGACAACGTGGGACACCGTTGGACACCGTTGGACATCGTTGGACACCGTTGGACACCGTGGTACAACGTGGGACAACGTGGGACAACGTGGGACAACGTGGGACAACGTAGGACAACGTGGGACAACGTGGGACACCGTTGGACATCGTTGGACAACGTGGGACATCGTGGGACAACGTGGGACAACGTGGGACACCGTGGGACACCGTTGGACATCGGTGGACATCGTGGGACACCGTTGGACACCGTTGGACATCGTTGGACACCGTTGGACACCGTGGGACAACGTGGGACAACGTGGGACAACGTGGGACAACGTGGGACAACGTGGGACACCGTTGGACACCGTGGGACAACGTGGGACAACGTGGGACAACGTGGGACAACGTGGGACACCGTGGGACACCGTTGGACATCGGTGGACATCGTGGGACACCGTTGGACACCGTTGGACATCGTTGGACACCGTTGGACACCGTGGGACAACGTGGGACAACGTGGGACAACGTGGGACAACGTGGGACAACGTGGGACACCTTTGGACATCGTTGGACACCGTTGGACATCGTTGGACACCGTGGGACAACGTGGGACAACGTGGGACAACGTGGGACACCGTTGGACACCGTTGGACATCGTTGGACATCGTTGGACATCGTGGGACACCGTTGGACATCGTTGGACACCGTTGGACATCGTTGGACACCGTGGGACAACGTGGGACACCGTTGGACACCGTTGGACATCGTTGGACACCGTTGGACATCGTTGGACACCGTTGGACATCGTTGGACACCGTTGGACATCGTTGGACACCGTGGGACAACGTGGGACAACGTGGGACAACGTGGGACACCGTTGGACACCGTTGGACACCGTTGGACACCGTTGGACACCGTTGGACACCGTTGGACATCGGTGGACATCGTTGGACACCGTTGGACACCGTTGGACACCGTGGGACAACGTGGGACATCGTGGGACAACGTGGGACAACGTGGGACAACGTGGGACAACGTGGGACATCGTTGGACACCGTTGGACACCGTTGGACACCGTTGGACATCGGTGGACACCGTGGGACAACGTGGGACAACGTGGGACAACGTGGGACAACGTGGGACAACGTGGGACAACGTGGGACAACGTGGGACAACGTGGGACAACGTGGGACATCGTGGGACAACGTGGGACAACGTGGGACAACGTGGGACAACGTGGGACAACGTGGGACAACGTGGGACAACGTGGGACAACGTGGGACAACGTGGGACATCGTGGGACAACGTGGGACAACGTGGGACAACGTGGGACAACGTGGGACAACGTGGGACAACGTGGGACACCGTTGGACACCGTTGGACATCGTTGGACATCGTTGGACATCGTGGGACACCGTTGGACATCGTTGGACACCGTTGGACATCGTTGGACACCGTGGGACAACGTGGGACAACGTGGGACAACGTGGGAAACCATGGAACAACGTGGGACAACGTGGGACAACGTGGGACAACGTGGGACAACGTGGGACACCGTTGGACATCGTTGGACACCGTGGGACAACGTGGGACAACGTGGGACACGGTTGGAAACCGTTGGACATCGTTGGACATCGTTGGACACCGTTGGACACCGTTGGACACCGTTGGACAACGTGGGACAACGTGGGACACCGTTGGACATCGTTGGACATCGTTGGACATCGTTGGACATCGTGGGACACCGTTGGACATCGTTGGACACCGTTGGACATCGGTGGACACCGTGGGACAACGTGGGACAACGTGGGACATCGTTGGACACCGTTGGACATCGTTGGACACCGTGGGACAACGTGGGACAACGTGGGACAACGTGAGACACCGTTGGACATCGTTGGACACCGGTGGACATCGTTGGACACCGTGGGACACCGTTGGACACCGTTGGACACCGTTGGACATCGGTGAACATCGTGGGACAACGTGGGAAACCATGGAACAACGTGGGACAACGTGGGACAACGTGGGACAACGTGGGACAACGTGGGACACCGTTGGACATCGTTGGACACCGTGGGACAACGTGGGACAACGTGGGACACCGTTGGACACCGTTGGACATCGTTGGACACCGTTGGACACCGTGGGACAACGTGGGACAACTTGGGACAACGTGGGACAACGTGGGACAACGTAGGACAACGTGGGACAACGTGGGACACCGTTGGACATCGTTGGACAACGTGGGACATCGTGGGACAACGTGGGACAACGTGGGACAACGTGGGACAACGTGGGACACCGTTGGACACCGTGGGACAACGTGGGACAACGTGGGACAACGTGGGACACCGTGGGACACCGTTGGACATCGGTGGACATCGTGGGACACCGTTGGACACCGTTGGACATCGTTGGACACCGTTGGACACCGTGGGACAACGTGGGACAACGTGGGACAACGTGGGACAACGTGGGACAACGTGGGACACCGTTGGACACCGTGGGACAACGTGGGACAACGTGGGACAACGTGGGACAACGTGGGACACCGTGGGACACCGTTGGACATCGGTGGACATCGTGGGACACCGTTGGACACCGTTGGACATCGTTGGACACCGTTGGACACCGTGGGACAACGTGGGACAACGTGGGACAACGTGGGACAACGTGGGACAACGTGGGACACCGTTGGACATCGTTGGACACCGTTGGACATCGTTGGACACCGTGGGACAACGTGGGACAACGTGGGACAACGTGGGACACCGTTGGACACCGTTGGACATCGTTGGACATCGTTGGACATCGTGGGACACCGTTGGACATCGTTGGACACCGTTGGACATCGTTGGACACCGTGGGACAACGTGGGACAACGTGGGACAACGTGGGACACCGTTGGACACCGTTGGACATCGTTGGACATCGTTGGACATCGTGGGACACCGTTGGACATCGTTGGACACCGTTGGACATCGTTGGACACCGTGGGACAACGTGGGACAACGTGGGACAACGTGGGACACCGTTGGACATCGTTGGACACCGTTGGACACCGTTGGACACCGTTGGACATCGGTGGACACCGTGGGACAACGTGGGACAACGTGGGACAACGTGGGACACCGTTGGACACCGTTGGACACCGTTGGACATCGTTGGACATCGTTGGACACCGTTGGACACCGTTGGACACCGTTGGACAACGTGGGACAACGTGGGACATCGTTGGACATCGTTGGACATCGTTGGACATCGTGGGACACCGTTGGACATCGTTGGACACCGTTGGACATCGGTGGACACCGTGGGACAACGTGGGACAACGTGGGACATCGTTGGACACCGTGGGACATCGTTGGACACCGTGGGACAACGTGGGACAACGTGGGACAACGTGAGACACCGTTGGACATCGTTGGACACCGGTGGACATCGTTGGACACCGTGGGACACCGTTGGACACCGTTGGACACCGTTGGACATCGGTGAACATCGTGGGACAACGTGGGAAACCATGGAACAACGTGGGACAACGTGGGACAACGTGGGACAACGTGGGACAACGTGGGACACCGTTGGACACCGTTGGACACCGTGGGACAACGTGGGACAACGTGGGACACCGTTGGACACCGTTGGACATCGTTGGACACCGTTGGACACCGTGGGACAACGTGGGACAACTTGGGACAACGTGGGACAACGTGGGACAACGTAGGACAACGTGGGACAACGTGGGACACCGTTGGACATCGTTGGACAACGTGGGACATCGTGGGACAACGTGGGACAACGTGGGACAACGTGGGACAACGTGGGACACCGTTGGACACCGTGGGACAACGTGGGACAACGTGGGACAACGTGGGACACCGTGGGACACCGTTGGACATCGGTGGACATCGTGGGACACCGTTGGACACCGTTGGACATCGTTGGACACCGTTGGACATCGTGGGACAACGTGGGACAACGTGGGACAACGTGGGACAACGTGGGACAACGTGGGACACCGTTGGACACCGTGGGACAACGTGGGACAACGTGGGACAACGTGGGACAACGTGGGACACCGTGGGACACCGTTGGACATCGGTGGACATCGTGGGACACCGTTGGACACCGTTGGACATCGTTGGACACCGTTGGACACCGTGGGACAACGTGGGACAACGTGGGACAACGTGGGACAACGTGGGACAACGTGGGACACCGTTGGACAACGTGGGACAACGTGGGACATCGTTGGACACCGTTGGACACCGTTGGACACCGTTGGACATCGGTGGACACCGTGGGACAACGTGGGACAACGTGGGACAACGTGGGACAACGTGGGACAACGTGGGACAACGTGGGACAACGTGGGACAACGTGGGACAACGTGGGAGATCGTGGGACAACGTGGGACAACGTGGGACAACGTGGGACAACGTGGGACAACGTGGGACAACGTGGGACAACGTGGGACAACGTGGGACAACGTGGGACATCGTGGGACAACGTGGGACAACGTGGGACAACGTGGGACAACGTGGGACAACGTGGGACAACGTGGGACACCGTTGGACACCGTTGGACATCGTTGGACATCGTTGGACATCGTGGGACACCGTTGGACATCGTTGGACACCGTTGGACATCGTTGGACACCGTGGGACAACGTGGGACAACGTGGGACAACGTGGGACAACGTGGGACACCGTTGGACATCGTTGGACATCGTTGGACATCGTTGGACACCGTTGGACACCGTTGGACACCGTTGGACACCGTTGGACATCGGTGGACATCGTGGGACACCGTTGGACACCGTTGGACATCGTTAGACACCGCTGGACACCGTGGGACAACGTGGGACAACGTGGGACAACGTGGGACAACGTGGGACAACGTGGGACACCGTTGGACATCGTTGGACACCGTGGGACAACGTGGGACAACGTGGGACAACGTGGGACAACGTGGGACAACGTGGGACACCGTTGGACAACGTGGGACACCGGTGGACATCGTTGGACACCGTGGGACAACGTGGGACAACGTGGGACAACGTGGGACAACGTGGGACACCGTTGGACACCGTTGGACATCGTTGGACATCGCTGGACATCGTGGGACACCGTTGGACATCGTTGGACACCGTTGGACATCGTTGGACACCGTGGGACAACGTGGGACAACGTGGGACAACGTGGGACACCGTTGGACATCGTTGGACACCGTTGGACATCGTTGGACACCGTGGGACACCGTTGGACACCGTTGGACACCGCTGGACATCGGTGGACATCGTGGGACACCGTTGGACACCGTTGGACATCGTTGGACACCGTTGGACACCGTGGGACAACGTGGGACAACGTGGGACACCGTTGGACACCGTTGGACACCGTTGGACACCGTGGGACATCGTCGGACACCGTTGGACATCGTTGGACACCGTGGGAAACCATGGAACAACGTGGGACAACGTGGGACAACGTGGGAGAACGTGGGACAACGTGGGACAACGTGGGACAACGTGGAACACCGTTGGACATCGTGGGACACCGTTGGACATCGTTGGACACCGTTGGACACCGTTGGACACCGTTGGACACCGTGGGACACCGTTGGACATCGTTGGACATCGTGGGACACCGTTGGACATCGTTGGACACCGTTGGACATCGTTGGACACCGTGGGACAACGTGGGACAACGTGGGACAACGTGGGACACCGTTGGACATCGTTGGACACCGTTGGACACCGTTGGACACCGTTGGACATCGGTGGACACCGTGGGACAACGTGGGACAACGTGGGACAACGTGGGACACCGTTGGACACCGTTGGACATCGTTGGACATCGTTGGACATCGTGGGACACCGTTGGACATCGTTGGACACCGTTGGACATCGTTGGACACCGTGGGACAACGTGGGACAACGTGGGACAACGTGGGACACCGTTGGACACCGTTGGACATCGTTGGACATCGTTGGACATCGTGGGACACCGTTGGACATCGTTGGACACCGTTGGACATCGTTGGACACCGTGGGACAACGTGGGACAACGTGGGACAACGTGGGACACCGTTGGACACCGTTGGACACCGTTGGACACCGTTGGACACCGTTGGACACCGTTGGACATCGGTGGTCATCGTGGGACACCGTTGGACACCGTTGGACATCGTGGGACATCGTGGGACACCGTTGGACACCGTTGGACACCGTTGGACACCGTGGGACAACGTGGGACAACGTGGGACAACGTGGGACAACGTGGGACAACGTGGGACAACGTGGGACAACGTGGGACAACGTGGGACAACGTGGGACAACGTGGGACAACGTGGGACAACGTGGGACATCGTGGGACAACGTGGGACAACGTGGGACAACGTGGGACAACGTGGGACAACGTGGGACAACGTGGGACAACGTGGGACAACGTGGGACAACGTGGGACATCGTGGGACAACGTGGGACAACGTGGGACAACGTGGGACAACGTGGGACAACGTGGGACAACGTGGGACACCGTTGGACACCGTTGGACATCGTTGGACATCGTTGGACATCGTGGGACACCGTTGGACATCGTTGGACACCGTTGGACATCGTTGGACACCGTGGGACAACGTGGGACAACGTGGGACAACGTGGGAAACCATGGAACAACGTGGGACAACGTGGGACAACGTGGGACAACGTGGGACAACGTGGGACACCGTTGGACATCGTTGGACACCGTGGGACAACGTGGGACAACGTGGGACACGGTTGGACACCGTTGGACATCGTTGGACATCGTTGGACACCGTTGGACACCGTTGGACACCGTTGGACAACGTGGGACAACGTGGGACACCGTTGGACATCGTTGGACATCGTTGGACATCGTTGGACATCGTGGGACACCGTTGGACATCGTTGGACACCGTTGGACATCGGTGGACACCGTGGGACAACGTGGGACAACGTGGGACATCGTTGGACACCGTTGGACATCGTTGGACACCGTGGGACAACGTGGGACAACGTGGGACAACGTGAGACACCGTTGGACATCGTTGGACACCGGTGGACATCGTTGGACACCGTGGGACACCGTTGGACACCGTTGGACACCGTTGGACATCGGTGAACATCGTGGGACAACGTGGGAAACCATGGAACAACGTGGGACAACGTGGGACAACGTGGGACAACGTGGGACAACGTGGGACACCGTTGGACATCGTTGGACACCGTGGGACAACGTGGGACAACGTGGGACACCGTTGGACACCGTTGGACATCGTTGGACACCGTTGGACACCGTGGGACAACGTGGGACAACTTGGGACAACGTGGGACAACGTGGGACAACGTAGGACAACGTGGGACAACGTGGGACACCGTTGGACATCGTTGGACAACGTGGGACATCGTGGGACAACGTGGGACAACGTGGGACAACGTGGGACAACGTGGGACACCGTTGGACACCGTGGGACAACGTGGGACAACGTGGGACAACGTGGGACACCGTGGGACACCGTTGGACATCGGTGGACATCGTGGGACACCGTTGGACACCGTTGGACATCGTTGGACACCGTTGGACACCGTGGGACAACGTGGGACAACGTGGGACAACGTGGGACAACGTGGGACAACGTGGGACACCGTTGGACACCGTGGGACAACGTGGGACAACGTGGGACAACGTGGGACAACGTGGGACACCGTGGGACACCGTTGGACATCGGTGGACATCGTGGGACACCGTTGGACACCGTTGGACATCGTTGGACACCGTTGGACACCGTGGGACAACGTGGGACAACGTGGGACAACGTGGGACAACGTGGGACAACGTGGGACACCGTTGGACATCGTTGGACACCGTTGGACATCGTTGGACACCGTGGGACAACGTGGGACAACGTGGGACAACGTGGGACACCGTTGGACACCGTTGGACATCGTTGGACATCGTTGGACATCGTGGGACACCGTTGGACATCGTTGGACACCGTTGGACATCGTTGGACACCGTGGGACAACGTGGGACAACGTGGGACAACGTGGGACACCGTTGGACACCGTTGGACATCGTTGGACATCGTTGGACATCGTGGGACACCGTTGGACATCGTTGGACACCGTTGGACATCGTTGGACACCGTGGGACAACGTGGGACAACGTGGGACAACGTGGGACACCGTTGGACATCGTTGGACACCGTTGGACACCGTTGGACACCGTTGGACATCGGTGGACACCGTGGGACAACGTGGGACAACGTGGGACAACGTGGGACACCGTTGGACACCGTTGGACACCGTTGGACATCGTTGGACATCGTTGGACACCGTTGGACACCGTTGGACACCGTTGGACAACGTGGGACAACGTGGGACACCGTTGGACATCGTTGGACATCGTTGGACATCGTTGGACATCGTGGGACACCGTTGGACATCGTTGGACACCGTTGGACATCGGTGGACACCGTGGGACAACGTGGGACAACGTGGGACATCGTTGGACACCGTTGGACATCGTTGGACACCGTGGGACAACGTGGGACAACGTGGGACAACGTGAGACACCGTTGGACATCGTTGGACACCGGTGGACATCGTTGGACACCGTGGGACACCGTTGGACACCGTTGGACACCGTTGGACATCGGTGAACATCGTGGGACAACGTGGGAAACCATGGAACAACGTGGGACAACGTGGGACAACGTGGGACAACGTGGGACAACGTGGGACACCGTTGGACATCGTTGGACACCGTGGGACAACGTGGGACAACGTGGGACACCGTTGGACACCGTTGGACATCGTTGGACACCGTTGGACACCGTGGGACAACGTGGGACAACTTGGGACAACGTGGGACAACGTGGGACAACGTAGGACAACGTGGGACAACGTGGGACACCGTTGGACATCGTTGGACAACGTGGGACATCGTGGGACAACGTGGGACAACGTGGGACAACGTGGGACAACGTGGGACACCGTTGGACACCGTGGGACAACGTGGGACAACGTGGGACAACGTGGGACACCGTGGGACACCGTTGGACATCGGTGGACATCGTGGGACACCGTTGGACACCGTTGGACATCGTTGGACACCGTTGGACACCGTGGGACAACGTGGGACAACGTGGGACAACGTGGGACAACGTGGGACAACGTGGGACACCGTTGGACACCGTGGGACAACGTGGGACAACGTGGGACAACGTGGGACAACGTGGGACACCGTGGGACACCGTTGGACATCGGTGGACATCGTGGGACACCGTTGGACACCGTTGGACATCGTTGGACACCGTTGGACACCGTGGGACAACGTGGGACAACGTGGGACAACGTGGGACAACGTGGGACAACGTGGGACACCGTTGGACATCGTTGGACACCGTTGGACATCGTTGGACACCGTGGGACAACGTGGGACAACGTGGGACAACGTGGGACACCGTTGGACACCGTTGGACATCGTTGGACATCGTTGGACATCGTGGGACACCGTTGGACATCGTTGGACACCGTTGGACATCGTTGGACACCGTGGGACAACGTGGGACAACGTGGGACAACGTGGGACACCGTTGGACACCGTTGGACATCGTTGGACATCGTTGGACATCGTGGGACACCGTTGGACATCGTTGGACACCGTTGGACATCGTTGGACACCGTGGGACAACGTGGGACAACGTGGGACAACGTGGGACACCGTTGGACATCGTTGGACACCGTTGGACACCGTTGGACCCCGTTGGACATCGGTGGACACCGTGGGACAACGTGGGACAACGTGGGACAACGTGGGACACCGTTGGACACCGTTGGACATCGTTGGACATCGTTGGACATCGTGGGACACCGTTGGACATCGTTGGACACCGTTGGACATCGTTGGACACCGTGGGACAACGTGGGACAACGTGGGACAACGTGGGACACCGTTGGACACCGTTGGACATCGTTGGACATCGTTGGACATCGTGGGACACCGTTGGACATCGTTGGACACCGTTGGACATCGTTGGACACCGTGGGACAACGTGGGACAACGTGGGACAACGTGGGACACCGTTGGACACCGTTGGACACCGTTGGACACCGTTGGACACCGTTGGACATCGGTGGACATCGTGGGACACCGTTGGACACCGTTGGACATCGTTGGACATCGTTGGACACCGTTGGACACCGTTGGACACCGTTGGACACCGTGGGACAACGTGGGACAACGTGGGACAACGTGGGACAACGTGGGACAACGTGGGACAACGTGGGACATCGTTGGACACCGTTGGACACCGTTGGACACCGTTGGACATCGGTGGACACCGTGGGACAACGTGGGACAACGTGGGACAACGTGGGACAACGTGGGACAACGTGGGACAACGTGGGACAACGTGGGACAACGTGGGACAACGTGGGAGATCGTGGGACAACGTGGGACAACGTGGGACAACGTGGGACAACGTGGGACAACGTGGGACAACGTGGGACAACGTGGGACAACGTGGGACAACGTGGGACATCGTGGGACAACGTGGGACAACGTGGGACAACGTGGGACAACGTGGGACAACGTGGGACAACGTGGGACACCGTTGGACACCGTTGGACATCGTTGGACATCGTTGGACATCGTGGGACACCGTTGGACATCGTTGGACACCGTTGGACATCGTTGGACACCGTGGGACAACGTGGGACAACGTGGGACAACGTGGGACAACGTGGGACACCGTTGGACATCGTTGGACATCGTTGGACATCGTTGGACACCGTTGGACACCGTTGGACACCGTTGGACACCGTTGGACATCGGTGGACATCGTGGGACACCGTTGGACACCGTTGGACATCGTTAGACACCGCTGGACACCGTGGGACAACGTGGGACAACGTGGGACAACGTGGGACAACGTGGGACAACGTGGGACACCGTTGGACATCGTTGGACACCGTGGGACAACGTGGGACAACGTGGGACAACGTGGGACAACGTGGGACAACGTGGGACACCGCTGGACAACGTGGGACACCGTTGGACATCGTTGGACACCGTGGGACAACGTGGGACAACGTGGGACAACGTGGGACAACGTGGGACACCGTTGGACACCGTTGGACATCGTTGGACATCGCTGGACATCGTGGGACACCGTTGGACATCGTTGGACACCGTTGGACATCGTTGGACACCGTGGGACAACGTGGGACAACGTGGGACAACGTGGGACACCGTTGGACATCGTTGGACACCGTTGGACATCGTTGGACACCGTGGGACACCGTTGGACACCGTTGGACACCGCTGGACATCGGTGGACATCGTGGGACACCGTTGGACACCGTTGGACATCGTTGGACACCGTTGGACACCGTGGGACAACGTGGGACAACGTGGGACACCGTTGGACACCGTTGGACACCGTTGGACACCGTGGGACATCGTCGGACACCGTTGGACATCGTTGGACACCGTGGGAAACCATGGAACAACGTGGGACAACGTGGGACAACGTGGGAGAACGTGGGACAACGTGGGACAACGTGGGACAACGTGGAACACCGTTGGACATCGTGGGACACCGTTGGACATCGTTGGACACCGTTGGACACCGTTGGACACCGTTGGACACCGTGGGACAACGTGGGACAACGTGGGACAACGTGGGACAACGTGGGACAACGTGGGACAACGTGGGACAACATGGGACAACGTGGGACAACGTGGGACAACGTGGGACAACGTGGGACAACGTGGGACAACATGGGACAACGTGGGACAACGTGGGACACCGTTGGACACCGTGGGACACCGTTGGACAACGTGTGACAACGTGGGACAACGTGGGACAACGAGGGACAACGTGGGACACCGTTGGACACCGTGGGACACCGTTGGACACCGTTGGACATCGTTGGACACCGTGGGACAACGTGGGACAACGTGGGACAACGTGGGAAACCATGGAACAACGTGGGACAACGTGGGACAACGTGGGACAACGTGGGACAACGTGGGACACCGTTGGACATCGTTGGACACCGTGGGACAACGTGGGACAACGTGGGACACCGTTGGACACCGTTGGACATCGTTGGACATCGTTGGACACCGTTGGACACCGTTGGACACCGTTGGACACCGTGGGACAACGTGGGACAACGTGGGACAACGTGGGACAACGTGGGACAACGTGGGACACCGTTGGACATCGTTGGACACCGTTGGACATCGTTGGACACCGCGGGACACCGTTGGACAACGTGGGACAACGTGGGACAACGTGGGACAACGTGGGACAACATGGGACAACGTGGGACAACGTGGGACACCGTTGGACACCGTGGGACACCGTTGGACAACGTGGGACAACGTGGGACAACGTGGGACAACGTGGGACAACGTGGGACAACGTGGGACAACGTGGGACAACGTGGGACAACGTGGGACAACGTGGGACAACGTGGGACAACGTGGGACACCGTTGGACACCGTTGGACATCGTTGGACATCGTTGGACATCGTGGGACACCGTTGGACATCGTTGGACACCGTTGGACATCGTTGGACACCGTGGGACAACGTGGGACAACGTGGGACAACGTGGGACACCGTTGGACACCGTTGGACATCGTTGGACATCGTTGGACATCGTGGGACACCGTTGGACATCGTTGGACACCGTTGGACATCGTTGGACACCGTGGGACAACGTGGGACAACGTGGGACAACGTGGGACACCGTTGGACACCGTTGGACACCGTTGGACACCGTTGGACACCGTTGGACACCGTTGGACATCGGTGGACATCGTGGGACACCGTTGGACACCGTTGGACATCGTTGGACATCGTTGGACACCGTTGGACACCGTTGGACACCGTTGGACACCGTGGGACAACGTGGGACAACGTGGGACAACGTGGGACAACGTGGGACAACGTGGGACAACGTGGGACAACGTGGGACAACGTGGGACAACGTGGGACAACGTGGGACAACGTGGGACAACGTGGGACAACGTGGGACAACGTGGGACAACGTGGGACAACGTGGGACAACGTGGGACAACGTGGGACATCGTGGGACAACGTGGGACAACGTGGGACAACGTGGGACAACGTGGGACAACGTGGGACAACGTAGGACAACGTGGGACAACGTGGGACACCGTTGGACATCGTTGGACAACGTGGGACATCGTGGGACAACGTGGGACAACGTGGGACAACGTGGGACAACGTGGGACAACGTGGGACAACGTGGGACAACGTGGGACAACGTGGGACACCGTTGGACACCGTGGGACAACGTGGGACAACGTGGGACAACGTGGGACACCGTTGGACATCGTTGGACATCGTTGGACATCGTTGGACACCGTTGGACACCGTTGGACACCGTTGGACACCGTTGGACATCGGTGGACATCGTGGGACACCGTTGGACACCGTTGGACATCGTTGGACACCGCTGGACACCGTGGGACAACGTGGGACAACGTGGGACAACGTGGGACAACGTGGGACAACGTGGGACACCGTTGGACATCGTTGGACACCGTGGGACAACGTGGGACAACGTGGGACAACGTGGGACAACGTGGGACAACGTGGGACACCGTTGGACAACGTGGGACACCGTTGGACATCGTTGGACACCGTGGGACAACGTGGGACAACGTGGGACAACGTGGGACAACGTGGGACACCGTGGGACAACGTGGGACAACGTGGGACACCGTTGGACACCGTTGGACACCGTTGGACACCGTGGGACATCGTCGGACACCGTTGGACATCGTTGGACACCGTGGGAAACCATGGAACAACGTGGGACAACGTGGGACAACGTGGGAGAACGTGGGACAACGTGGGACAACGTGGGACAACGTGGAACACCGTTGGACATCGTGGGACACCGTTGGACATCGTTGGACATCGTTGGACACCGTTGGACATCGTTGGACACCGTTGGACACCGTTGGACACCGTTGGACACCGTTGCACGATGTTGGACATCGTGGGACACCGTTGGACATCGTTGGACACCGTTGGACATCGTTGGACACCGTTGGACACCGTTGGACATCGTTGGACATCGTTGGACATCGTTGGACGACGTTGGATAACGTGGGACAATGTGGGACAATGTGGGACAACGTGGGACAACGTGGGACAACGTGGGACAACGTGGGACAACGTGGGACACCGTTGGACATCGTGGGACACCGTGGGACACCGTGGGACAACGTGGGACAACGTGGGACAACGTGGGACAACGTGGGACAACGTGGGACAACGTGGGACAACGTGGGACAACGTGGGACAACGTGGGACAACGTGGGACACCGTTGGACACCGTGGGACACCGTTGGACACCGTTGGACACCGGTGGACATCGTTGGACACCGTGGGACAACGTGGGACAACGTGGGACAACGTGAGACACCGTTGGACACCGTTGGACATCGTTGGACACCGGTGGACATCGTTGGACACCGTGGGACACCGTTGGACATCGTTGGACACCGTTGGACATCGGTGGACACCGTGGGACAACGTGGGACAACGTGGGACATCGTTGGACACCGTTGGACATCGTTGGACACCGTGGGACAACGTGGGACAACGTGGGACAACGTGAGACACCGTTGGACATCGTTGGACACCGGTGGACATCGTTGGACACCGTGGGACACCGTTGGACACCGTTGGACACCGTTGGACATCGGTGGACATCGTGGGACAACGTGGGAAACCATGGAACAACGTGGGACAACGTGGGACAACGTGGGACAACGTGGGACAACGTGGGACACCGTTGGACATCGTTGGACACCGTGGGACAACGTGGGACAACGTGGGACACCGTTGGACACCGTTGGACATCGTTGGACACCGTTGGACACCGTGGGACAACGTGGGACAACGTGGGACAACGTGGGACAACGTGGGACAACGTAGGACAACGTGGGACAACGTGGGACACCGTGGGACACCGTTGGACATCGGTGGACATCGTGGGACACCGTTGGACACCGTTGGACATCGTTGGACAACGTGGGACAACGTGGGACAACGTGGGACACCGTTGGACACCGTTGGACATCGTTGGACATCGTGGGACATCGTGGGACACCGTTGGACATCGTTGGACACCGTTGGACATCGTTGGACACCGTGGGACAACGTGGGACAACGTGGGACACCGTTGGACACCGTGGGACACCGTTGGACACCGTGGGACACCGTTGGACACCGTTGGACATCGTTGGACACCGTGGGACAACGTGGGACAACGTGGGACACCGTTGGACACCGTTGGACATCGTTGGACATCGTTGGACATCGTGGGACACCGTTGGACATCGTTGGACACCGTTGGACATCGGTGGACACCGTGGGACAACGTGGGACAACGTGGGACAACGTGGGACACCGTTGGACATCGTTGGACACCGTTGGACATCGTTGGACACCGTGGGACACCGTTGGACACCGTTGGACACCGTTGGACATCGGTGGACATCGTGGGACACCGTTGGACACCGTTGGACATCGTTGGACACCGTTGGACACCGTGGGACAACGTGGGACAACGTGGGACCACGTGGGACAACGTGGGACAACGTGGGACACCGTTGGACATCGTTGGACACCGTTGGACATCGTTGGACACCGTGGGACATCGTTGGACAACGTGGGACATCGTGGGACAACGTGGGACAACGTGGGACAACGTGGGACAACGTGGGACAACGTGGGACAACGTGGGACAACGTGGGACAACGTGAGACACCGTGGGACACCGTTGGACACCGTTGGACATCGTTGGACACCGTGGGACAACGTGGGACAACGTGGGACACCGTTGGACACCGTGGGACAACGTGGGACAACGTGGGACAACGTGGGACAACGTGGGACAACGTGGGACAACGTGGGACAACGTAGGACAACGTGGGACAACGTGGGACACCGTTGGACATCGTGGGACAACGTGGGACATCGTGGGACAACGTGGGACAACGTGGGACAACGTGGGACAACGTGGGACAACGTGGGACAACGTGGGACAACGTGGGACAACGTGGGACACCGTTGGACACCGTGGGACAACGTGGGACAACGTGGGACAACGTGGGACACCGTTGGACATCGTTGGACACCGTTGGACATCGTTGGACACCGGTGGACATCGTTGGACACCGTGGGACACCGTTGGACATCGTTGGACACCGTTGGACATCGGTGGACACCGTGGGACAACGTGGGACACCGTGGGACAACGTGGGACAACGTGGGACATCGTTGGACACCGTTGGACATCGTTGGACACCGTGGGACAACGTGGGACAACGTGGGACAACGTGGGACACCGTTGGACATCGTTGGACACCGCTGGACATCGTTGGACACCGTGGGACACCGTTGGACACCGTTGGACACCGTTGGACATCGGTGGACATCGTGGGACACCGTTGGACACCGTTGGACATCGTTGGACACCGTTGGACACCGTGGGACAACGTGGGACAACGTGGGACAACGTGGGACACCGTTGGACATCGTTGGACACCGTTGGACATCGTTGGACACCGTGGGACATCGTTGGACAACGTGGGACATCGTGGGACAACGTGGGACAACGTGGGACAACGTGGGACAACGTGGGACAACGTGGGACAACGTGGGACAACGTGGGACAACGTGAGACACCGTGGGACACCGTTGGACACCGTTGGACATCGTTGGACACCGTGGGACAACGTGGGACAACGTGGGACACCGTGGGACACCGTGGGACAACGTGGGACAACGTGGGACAACGTGGGACAACGTGGGACAACGTGGGACAACGTGGGACAACGTAGGACAACGTGGGACAACGTGGGACACCGTTGGACATCGTTGGACAACGTGGGACATCGTGGGACAACGTGGGACAACGTGGGACAACGTGGGACAACGTGGGACAACGTGGGACAACGTGGGACAACGTGGGACAACGTGGGACACCGTTGGACACCGTGGGACAACGTGGGACAACGTGGGACAACGTGGGACACCGTTGGACATCGTTGGACATCGTTGGACATCGTTGGACACCGTTGGACACCGTTGGACACCGTTGGACACCGTTGGACATCGGTGGACATCGTGGGACACCGTTGGACACCGTTGGACATCGTTGGACACCGTTGGACACCGTGGGACAACGTGGGACAACGTGGGACAACGTGGGACAACGTGGGACAACGTGGGACACCGTTGGACATCGTTGGACACCGTGGGACAACGTGGGACAACGTGGGACAACGTGGGACAACGTGGGACAACGTGGGACACCGTTGGACAACGTGGGACACCGTTGGACATCGTTGGACACCGTGGGACAACGTGGGACAACGTGGGACAACGTGGGACAACGTGGGACACCGTGGGACAACGTGGGACAACGTGGGACACCGTTGGACACCGTTGGACACCGTTGGACACCGTGGGACATCGTCGGACACCGTTGGACATCGTTGGACACCGTGGGAAACCATGGAACAACGTGGGACAACGTGGGACAACGTGGGAGAACGTGGGACAACGTGGGACAACGTGGGACAACGTGGAACACCGTTGGACATCGCGGGACACCGTTGGACATCGTTGGACATCGTTGGACACCGTTGGACATCGTTGGACACCGTTGGACACCGTTGGACACCGTTGGACACCGTTGCACGATGTTGGACATCGTGGGACACCGTTGGACATCGTTGGACACCGTTGGACATCGTTGGACACCGTTGGACACCGTTGGACATCGTTGGACATCGTTGGACATCGTTGGACGACGTTGGATAACGTGGGACAATGTGGGACAATGTGGGACAACGTGGGACAACGTGGGACAACGTGGGACAACGTGGGACAACGTGGGACACCGTTGGACATCGTGGGACACCGTTGGACACCGTGGGACAACGTGGGACAACGTGGGACAACGTGGGACAACGTGGGACAACGTGGGACAACGTGGGACAACGTGGGACAACGTGGGACAACGTGGGACAACGTGGGACACCGTTGGACACCGTGGGACACCGTTGGACACCGTTGGACACCGGTGGACATCGTTGGACACCGTGGGACAACGTGGGACAACGTGGGACAACGTGAGACACCGTTGGACACCGTTGGACATCGTTGGACACCGGTGGACATCGTTGGACACCGTGGGACACCGTTGGACATCGTTGGACACCGTTGGACATCGGTGGACACCGTGGGACAACGTGGGACAACGTGGGACATCGTTGGACACCGTTGGACATCGTTGGACACCGTGGGACAACGTGGGACAACGTGGGACAACGTGAGACACCGTTGGACATCGTTGGACACCGGTGGACATCGTTGGACACCGTGGGACACCGTTGGACACCGTTGGACACCGTTGGACATCGGTGGACATCGTGGGACAACGTGGGAAACCATGGAACAACGTGGGACAACGTGGGACAACGTGGGACAACGTGGGACAACGTGGGACACCGTTGGACATCGTTGGACACCGTGGGACAACGTGGGACAACGTGGGACACCGTTGGACACCGTTGGACATCGTTGGACACCGTTGGACACCGTGGGACAACGTGGGACAACGTGGGACAACGTGGGGCAACGTGGGACAACGTAGGACAACGTGGGACAACGTGGGACACCGTGGGACACCGTTGGACATCGGTGGACATCGTGGGACACCGTTGGACACCGTTGGACATCGTTGGACAACGTGGGACAACGTGGGACAACGTGGGACACCGTTGGACACCGTTGGACATCGTTGGACATCGTTGGACATCGTGGGACACCGTTGGACATCGTTGGACACCGTTGGACATCGTTGGACACCGTGGGACAACGTGGGACAACGTGGGACACCGTTGGACACCGTGCGACACCGTTGGACACCGTGGGACACCGTTGGACACCGTTGGACATCGTTGGACACCGTGGGACAACGTGGGACAACGTGGGACACCGTTGGACACCGTTGGACATCGTTGGACATCGTTGGACATCGTGGGACACCGTTGGACATCGTTGGACACCGTTGGACATCGGTGGACACCGTGGGACAACGTGGGACAACGTGGGACAACGTGGGACACCGTTGGACATCGTTGGACACCGTTGGACATCGTTGGACACCGTGGGACACCGTTGGACACCGTTGGACACCGTTGGACATCGGTGGACATCGTGGGACACCGTTGGACACCGTTGGACATCGTTGGACACCGTTGGACACCGTGGGACAACGTGGGACAACGTGGGACCACGTGGGACAACGTGGGACAACGTGGGACACCGTTGGACATCGTTGGACACCGTTGGACATCGTTGGACACCGTGGGACATCGTTGGACAACGTGGGACAGCGTGGGACAACGTGGGACAACGTGGGACAACGTGGGACAACGTGGGACAACGTGGGACAACGTGGGACAACGTGGGACAACGTGAGACACCGTGGGACACCGTTGGACACCGTTGGACATCGTTGGACACCGTGGGACAACGTGGGACAACGTGGGACACCGTTGGACACCGTGGGACAACGTGGGACAACGTGGGACAACGTGGGACAACGTGGGACAACGTGGGACAACGTGGGACAACGTAGGACAACGTGGGACAACGTGGGACACCGTTGGACATCGTTGGACAACGTGGGACATCGTGGGACAACGTGGGACAACGTGGGACAACGTGGGACAACGTGGGACAACGTGGGACAACGTGGGACAACGTGGGACAACGTGGGACACCGTTGGACACCGTGGGACAACGTGGGACAACGTGGGACAACGTGGGACACCGTTGGACATCGTTGGACATCGTTGGACATCGTTGGACACCGTTGGACACCGTTGGACACCGTTGGACACCGTTGGACATCGGTGGACATCGTGGGACACCGTTGGACACCGTTGGACATCGTTGGACACCGCTGGACACCGTGGGACAACGTGGGACAACGTGGGACAACGTGGGACAACGTGGGACAACGTGGGACACCGTTGGACATCGTTGGACACCGTGGGACAACGTGGGACAACGTGGGACAACGTGGGACAACGTGGGACAACGTGGGACACCGTTGGACAACGTGGGACACCGTTGGACATCGTTGGACACCGTGGGACAACGTGGGACAACGTGGGACAACGTGGGACAACGTGGGACACCGTGGGACAACGTGGGACAACGTGGGACACCGTTGGACACCGTTGGACACCGTTGGACACCGTGGGACATCGTCGGACACCGTTGGACATCGTTGGACACCGTGGGAAACCATGGAACAACGTGGGACAACGTGGGACAACGTGGGAGAACGTGGGACAACGTGGGACAACGTGGGACAACGTGGAACACCGTTGGACATCGTGGGACACCGTTGGACATCGTTGGACATCGTTGGACACCGTTGGACATCGTTGGACACCGTTGGACACCGTTGGACACCGTTGGACACCGTTGCACGATGTTGGACATCGTGGGACACCGTTGGACATCGTTGGACACCGTTGGACATCGTTGGACACCGTTGGACACCGTTGGACATCGTTGGACATCGTTGGACATCGTTGGACGACGTTGGATAACGTGGGACAATGTGGGACAATGTGGGACAACGTGGGACACCGTTGGACATCGTGGGACACCGTTGGACACCGTGGGACAACGTGGGACAACGTGGGACAACGTGGGACAACGTGGGACAACGTGGGACAACGTGGGACAACGTGGGACAACGTGGGACAACGTGGGACAACGTGGGACACCGTTGGACACCGTGGGACACCGTTGGACACCGTTGGACACCGGTGGACATCGTTGGACACCGTGGGACAACGTGGGACAACGTGGGACAACGTGAGACACCGTTGGACACCGTTGGACATCGTTGGACACCGGTGGACATCGTTGGACACCGTGGGACACCGTTGGACATCGTTGGACACCGTTGGACATCGGTGGACACCGTGGGACAACGTGGGACAACGTGGGACATCGTTGGACACCGTTGGACATCGTTGGACACCGTGGGACAACGTGGGACAACGTGGGACAACGTGAGACACCGTTGGACAACGTGGGACAACGTGAGACACCGTTGGACACCGTTGGACATCGTTGGACACCGGTGGACATCGTTGGACACCGTGGGACACCGTTGGACATCGTTGGACACCGTTGGACATCGGTGGACACCGTGGGACAACGTGGGACAACGTGGGACATCGTTGGACACCGTTGGACATCGTTGGACACCGTGGGACAACGTGGGACAACGTGGGACAACGTGAGACACCGTTGGACATCGTTGGACACCGGTGGACATCGTTGGACACCGTGGGACACCGTTGGACACCGTTGGACACCGTTGGACATCGGTGGACATCGTGGGACAACGTGGGAAACCATGGAACAACGTGGGACAACGTGGGACAACGTGGGACAACGTGGGACAACGTGGGACACCGTTGGACATCGTTGGACACCGTGGGACAACGTGGGACAACGTGGGACACCGTTGGACACCGTTGGACATCGTTGGACACCGTTGGACACCGTGGGACAACGTGGGACAACGTGGGACAACGTGGGACAACGTGGGACAACGTAGGACAACGTGGGACAACGTGGGACACCGTGGGACACCGTTGGACATCGGTGGACATCGTGGGACACCGTTGGACACCGTTGGACATCGTTGGACAACGTGGGACAACGTGGGACAACGTGGGACACCGTTGGACACCGTTGGACATCGTTGGACATCGTTGGACATCGTGGGACACCGTTGGACATCGTTGGACACCGTTGGACATCGTTGGACACCGTGGGACAACGTGGGACAACGTGGGACACCGTTGGACACCGTGGGACACCGTTGGACACCGTGGGACACCGTTGGACACCGTTGGACATCGTTGGACACCGTGGGACAACGTGGGACAACGTGGGACACCGTTGGACACCGTTGGACATCGTTGGACATCGTTGGACATCGTGGGACACCGTTGGACATCGTTGGACACCGTTGGACATCGGTGGACACCGTGGGACAACGTGGGACAACGTGGGACAACGTGGGACACCGTTGGACATCGTTGGACACCGTTGGACATCGTTGGACACCGTGGGACACCGTTGGACACCGTTGGACACCGTTGGACATCGGTGGACATCGTGGGACACCGTTGGACACCGTTGGACATCGTTGGACACCGTTGGACACCGTGGGACAACGTGGGACAACGTGGGACCACGTGGGACAACGTGGGACAACGTGGGACAACGTGGGACAACGTGGGACAACGTGGGACACCGTTGGACACCGTGGGACTTCGTTGGACAACGTGGGACAACGTGGGACAACGTGGGACAACGTGGGACAACGTGGGACACCGTTGGACACCGTGGGACACCGTTGGACACCGTTGGACATCGTTGGACACCGTGGGACAACGTGGGACAACGTGGGACAACGTGGGAAACCATGGAACAACGTGGGACAACGTGGGACAACGTGGGACAACGTGGGACAACGTGGGACACCGTTGGACATCGTTGGACACCGTGGGACAACGTGGGACAACGTGGGACAACGTGGGACACCGTTGGACACCGTGGGACACCGTTGGACAACGTGGGACAACGTGGGACAACGTGGGACAACGTGGGACAACGTGGGACACCGTTGGACATCGTTGGACAACGTGGGACAACGTGGGACAACGTGGGACAACGTGGGACAACGTGGGACACCGTTGGACACCGTTGGACATCGTTGGACATCGTTGGACACCGTTGGACACCGTTGGACACCGTTGGACACCGTGGGACAACGTGGGACAACGTGGGACAACGTGGGACAACGTGGGACAACGTGGGACATCGTTGGACACCGTTGGACATCGTTGGACACCGTGGGACAACGTGGGACAACGTGGGACAACGTGGGACAACGTGGGACAACGTGGGACACCGTTGGACATCGTTGGACACCGTGGGACAACGTGGGACAACGTGGGACACCGTTGGACATCGTTGGACACCGTTGGACATCGTTGGACACCGTGGGACAACGTGGGACAACGTGGGACAACGTGGGACACCGTTGGACACCGTTGGACATCGTTGGACATCGTTGGACATCGTGGGACACCGTTGGACATCGTTGGACACCGTTGGACATCGTTGGACACCGTGGGACAACGTGGGACAACGTGGGACAACGTGGGACAACGTGGGACACCGTTGGACACCGTTGGACACCGTTGGACACCGTTGGACACCGTTGGACACCGTTGGACATCGGTGGACATCGTGGGACACCGTTGGACACCGTTGGACATCGTTGGACATCGTTGGACATCGTGGGACACCATTGGACATCGTTGGACACCGTTGGACATCGGTGGACACCGTGGGACAACGTGGGACAACGTGGGACATCGTTGGACACCGTTGGACATCGTTGGACACCGTGGGACAACGTGGGACAACGTGGGACAACGTGACACACCGTTGGACATCGTTGGACACCGTGGGACACCGTTGGACACCGTTGGACACCGTTGGACATCGGTGGACATCGTGGGACAACGTGGGAAACCATGGAACAACGTGGGACAACGTGGGACAACGTGGGACAACGTGGGACAACGTGGGACACCGTTGGACATCGTTGGACACCGTGGGACAACGTGGGACAACGTGGGACACCGTTGGACATCGTTGGACACCGTTGGACATCGTTGGACACCGTGGGACAACGTGGGACAACGTGGGACAACGTGGGACACCGTTGGACACCGTTGGACATCGTTGGACATCGTTGGACATCGTGGGACACCGTTGGACATCGTTGGACATCGGTGGACATCGTGGGACACCGTTGGACACCGTTGGACATCGTTGGACAACGTGGGACAACGTGGGACAACGTGGGACACCGTTGGACACCGTTGGACATCGTTGGACATCGTTGGACATCGTGGGACACCGTTGGACATCGTTGGACACCGTTGGACATCGTTGGACACCGTGGGACAACGTGGGACAACGTGGGACACCGTTGGACATCGTTGGACACCGTTGGACATCGGTGGACACCGTGGGACAACGTGGGACAACGTGGGACATCGTTGGACACCGTTGGACATCGTTGGACACCGTGGGACAACGTGGGACAACGTGGGACAACGTGAGACACCGTTGGACATCGTTGGACACCGTGGGACACCGTTGGACACCGTTGGACACCGTTGGACATCGGTGGACATCGTGGGACAACGTGGGAAACCATGGAACAACGTGGGACAACGTGGGACAACGTGGGACAACGTGGGACAACGTGGGACACCGTTGGACATCGTTGGACACCGTGGGACAACGTGGGACAACGTGGGACACCGTTGGACATCGTTGGACACCGTTGGACATCGTTGGACACCGTGGGACAACGTGGGACAACGTGGGACAACGTGGGACACCGTTGGACACCGTTGGATATCGTTGGACATCGTTGGACATCGTGGGACACCGTTGGACATCGTTGGACACCGTTGGACATCGTTGGACACCGTGGGACAACGTGGGACAACGTGGGACAACGTGGGACAACGTGGGACACCGTTGGACACCGTTGGACACCGTTGGACACCGTTGGACACCGTTGGACACCGTTGGACATCGGTGGACATCGTGGGACACCGTTGGACACCGTTGGACATCGTTGGACATCGTTGGACACCGTTGGACACCGTTGGACACCGTTGGACACCGTGGGACAACGTGGGACAACGTGGGACAACGTGGGACAACGTGGGACAACGTGGGACAACGTGGGACAACGTGGGACAACGTGGGACAACGTGGGACAACGTGGGACAACGAGGGACAACGTGGGACAACGTGGGACAACGTGGGACAACGTGGGACAACGTGGGACAACGTGGGACAACGTGGGACAACGTGGGACAACGTGGGACAACGTGGGACATCGTGGGACAACGTGGGACAACGTGGGACAACGTGGGACAACGTGGGACAACGTGGGACAACGTGGGACAACGTGGGACAACGTGGGACAACGTGGGACAACGTGGGACAACGTGGGACAACGTGGGACAACGTGGGACAACGTGGGACACCGTTGGACAACGTGGGACACCGTTGGACATCGTTGGACACCGTGGGACAACGTGGGACAACGTGGGACAACGTGGGACACCGTTGGACACCGTTGGACATCGTTGGACATCGTTGGACATCGTGGGACACCGTTGGACATCGTTGGACACCGTTGGACATCGGTGGACACCGTGGGACAACGTGGGACAACGTGGGACATCGTTGGACACCGTTGGACATCGTTGGACACCGTGGGACAACGTGGGACAACGTGGGACAACGTGACACACCGTTGGACATCGTTGGACACCGTGGGACACCGTTGGACACCGTTGGACACCGTTGGACATCGGTGGACATCGTGGGACAACGTGGGAAACCATGGAACAACGTGGGACAACGTGGGACAACGTGGGACAACGTGGGACAACGTGGGACACCGTTGGACATCGTTGGACACCGTGGGACAACGTGGGACAACGTGGGACACCGTTGGACATCGTTGGACACCGTTGGACATCGTTGGACACCGTGGGACAACGTGGGACAACGTGGGACAACGTGGGACACCGTTGGACACCGTTGGACATCGTTGGACATCGTTGGACATCGTGGGACACCGTTGGACATCGTTGGACACCGTTGGACATCGTTGGACACCGTGGGACAACGTGGGACAACGTGGGACAACGTGGGACAACGTGGGACACCGTTGGACACCGTTGGACATCGGTGGACATCGTGGGACACCGTTGGACACCGTTGGACATCGTTGGACATCGTTGGACACCGTTGGACACCGTTGGACACCGTTGGACACCGTGGGACAACGTGGGACAACGTGGGACAACGTGGGACAACGTGGGACAACGTGGGACAACGTGGGACAACGTGGGACAACGTGGGACAACGTGGGACATCGTGGGACAACGTGGGACAACGTGGGACAACGTGGGACAACGTGGGACAACGTGGGACAACGTGGGACACCGTTGGACAACGTGGGACACCGTTGGACATCGTTGGACACCGTGGGACAACGTGGGACAACGTGGGACAACGTGGGACACCGTTGGACACCGTTGGACATCGTTGGACATCGTTGGACATCGTGGGACACCGTTGGACATCGTTGGACACCGTTGGACATCGTTGGACACCGTGGGACAACGTGGGACAACGTGGGACAACGTGGGACACCGTTGGACATCGTTGGACACCGTTGGACATCGTTGGACACCGTGGGACACCGTTGGACACCGTTGGACACCGTTGGACATCGGTGGACATCGTGGGACACCGTTGGACACCGTTGGATATCGTTGGACACCGTTGGACACCGTGGGACAACGTGGGACAACGTGGGACAACGTGGGACAAGGTGGGACAACATGGGACAACGTGGGACAACGTGGGACACCGTTGGACACCGTGGGACACCGTTGGACAACGTGGGACAACGTGGGACAACGTGGGACAACGTGGGACAACGTGGGACACCGTTGGACACCGTGGGACACCGTTGGACACCGTTGGACATCGTTGGACACCGTGGGACAACGTGGGACAACGTGGGACAACGTGGGAAACCATGGAACAACGTGGGACAACGTGGGACAACGTGGGACAACGTGGGACACCGTGGGACTTCGTTGGACAACGTGGGACAACGTGGGACAACGTGGGACAACGTGGGACACCGTTGGACACCGTGGGACACCGTTGGACACCGTTGGACACCGTGGGACACCGTTGGACACCGTTGGACATCGTTGGACACCGTTGGACACCGTTGGACATCGTGGGACAACGTGGGACAACGTGGGACAACGTGGGACAACGTGGGACAACGTGGGACAACGTGGGACAACGTGGGACAACGTGGGACATCGTGGGACAACGTGGGACAACGTGGGACAACGTGGGACAACGTGGGACAACGTGGGACACCGTTGGACAACGTGGGACACCGTTGGACATCGTTGGACACCGTGGGACAACGTGGGACAACGTGGGACAACGTGGGACACCGTTGGACACCGTTGGACATCGTTGGACATCGTTGGACATCGTGGGACACCGTTGGACATCGTTGGACACCGTTGGACATCGTTGGACACCGTGGGACAACGTGGGACAACGTGGGACAACGTGGGACACCGTTGGACATCGTTGGACACCGTTGGACATCGTTGGACACCGTGCGACACCGTGGGACAACGTGGGACACCGTTGGACATCGTTGGACACCGTGGGACAACGTGGGACAACGTGGGACAACGTGGGACACCGTTGGACACCGTTGGACATCGTTGGACATCGTTGGACATCGTGGGACACCGTTGGACATCGTTGGACACCGTTGGACATCGGTGGACACCGTGGGACAACGTGGGACAACGTGGGACAACGTGGGACACCGTTGGACATCGTTGGACACCGTTGGACATCGTTGGACACCGTGGGACACCGTTGGACACCGTTGGACACCGTTGGACATCGGTGGACATCGTGGGACACCGTTGGACACCGTTGGACATCGTTGGACACCGTTGGACACCGTGGGACAACGTGGGACAACGTGGGACAACGTGGGACAACGTGGGACAACGTGGGACAACGTGGGACAACGTGGGACAACGTGGGACACCGTTGGACACCGTGGGACTTCGTTGGACAACGTGGGACAACGTGGGACAACGTGGGACAACGTGGGACAACGTGGGACACCGTTGGACACCGTGGGACACCGTTGGACACCGTTGGACATCGTTGGACACCGTGGGACAACGTGGGACAACGTGGGACAACGTGGGAAACCATGGAACAACGTGGGACAACGTGGGACAACGTGGGACAACGTGGGACAACGTGGGACACCGTTGGACATCGTTGGACACCGTGGGACAACGTGGGACAACGTGGGACAACGTGGGACACCGTTGGACACCGTGGGACACCGTTGGACAACGTGGGACAACGTGGGACAACGTGGGACAACGTGGGACAACGTGGGACAACGTGGGACAATGTGGGACAACGTGGGACAACGTGGGACACCGTTGGACACCGTGGGACACCGTTGGACAACGTGGGACAACGTGGGACAACGTGGGACAACGTGGGACAACGTGGGACACCGTTGGACACCGTGGGACACCGTTGGACACCGTTGGACATCGTTGGACACCGTGGGACAACGTGGGACAACGTGGGAAACCATGGAACAACGTGGGACAACGTGGGGCAACGTGGGACAACGTGGGACAACGTGGGACCACGTGGGACACCGTTGGACATCGTTGGACAACGTGGGACAACGTGGGACAACGTGGGACAACGTGGGACAACGTGGGACACCGTTGGACACCGTTGGACATCGTTGGACATCGTTGGACACCGTTGGACACCGTTGGACACCGTTGGACACCGTGGGACAACGTGGGACAACGTGGGACAACGTGGGACAACGTGGGACAACGTGGGACAACGTGGGACAACGTGGGACAACGTGGGACAACGTGGGACAACGTGGGACAACGAGGGACAACGTGGGACATCGTGGGACAACGTGGGACAACGTGGGACAACGTGGGACAACGTGGGACAACGTGGGACAACGCGGGACAACGTGGGGCAACGTGGGACACCGTTGGACATCGTTGGACATCGTTGGACATCGTTGGACATCGTGGGACACCGTTGGACATCGTTGGACACCGTTGGACATCGGTGGACAACGTGGGACAACGTGGGACAACGTGGGACAACGTGGGACAACGCGGGACAACGTGGGACAACGTGGGACAACGTGAGACACCGTTGGACATCGTTGGACATCGTTGGACATCGTGGGACACCGTTGGACATCGTTGGACACCGTTGGACATCGTTGGACACCGTGGGACAACGTGCGACAACGTGGGACAACGTGGGACACCGTTGGACACCGTTGGACATCGTTGGACATCGTTGGACATCGTGGGACAACGTGGGACAACGTGGGACATCGTTGGACACCGTTGGACATCGTTGGACACCGTGGGACAACGTGGGACAACGTGGGACAACGTGAGACACCGTTGGACATCGTTGGACACCGGTGGACATCGTTGGACACCGTGGGACACCGTTGGACACCGTTGGACACCGTTGGACATCGGTGGACATCGTGGGACAACGTGGGAAACCATGGAACAACGTGGGACAACGTGGGACAACGTGGGACAACGTGGGACAACGTGGGACACCGTTGGACATCGTTGGACACCGTGGGACAACGTGGGACATCGTGGGACACCGTTGGACATCGTTGGACACCGTTGGACATCGTTGGACACCGTGGGACAACGTGGGACAACGTGGGACACCGTTGGACACCGTGCGACACCGTTGGACACCGTGGGACACCGTTGGACACCGTTGGACATCGTTGGACACCGTGGGACAACGTGGGACAACGTGGGACACCGTTGGACATCGTTGGACATCGTTGGACACCGTTGGACACCGTTGGACACCGTTGGACACCGTGGGACAACGTGGGACAACGTGGGACAACGTGGGACAACGTGGGACAACGTGGGACAACGTGGGACAACGTGGGACAACGTGGGACAACGTGGGACAACGTGGGACAACGAGGGACAACGTGGGACATCGTGGGACAACGTGGGACAACGTGGGACAACGTGGGACAACGTGGGACAACGTGGGACAACGTGGGACAACGTGGGGCAACGTGGGACACCGTTGGACATCGTTGGACATCGTTGGACATCGTTGGACATCGTGGGACACCGTTGGACATCGTTGGACACCGTTGGACATCGGTGGACACCGTGGGACAACGTGGGACAACGTGGGACATCGTTGGACACCGTTGGACATCGTTGGACACCGTGGGACAACGTGGGACAACGTGGGACAACGTGAGACACCGTTGGACATCGTTGGACACCGTGGGACACCGTTGGACACCGTTGGACACCGTTGGACATCGGTGGACATCGTGGGACAACGTGGGAAACCATGGAACAACGTGGGACAACGTGGGACAACGTGGGACAACGTGGGACAACGTGGGACACCGTTGGACATCGTTGGACACCGTGGGACAACGTGGGACAACGTGGGACAACGGGGGACAACGTGGGACAACGTGGGACAACGTGGGACAACGTGGGACAACGTGGGACAACGTGGGACAACGTGGGACAACGTGGGACAACGTGGGACACCGTTGGACATCGTTGGACACCGTTGGACATCGTTGGACATCGTTGGACATCGTTGGACATCGTGGGACACCGTTGGACATCGTTGGACACCGTTGGACATCGTTGGACACCGTGGGACAACGTGGGACAACGTGGGACAACGTGGGACACCGTTGGACATCGTTGGACACCGTTGGACATCGTTGGACACCGTGGGACACCGTTGGACACCGTTGGACACCGTTGGACATCGGTGGACATCGTGGGACACCGTTGGACCCCGTTGGATATCGTTGGACACCGTTGGACACCGTGGGACAACGTGGGACAACGTGGGACAACGTGGGACAACGTGGGACAACGTGGGACAACGTGGGACATCGTGGGACAACGTGGGACAACGTGGGACAACGTGGGACAACGTGGGACAACGTGGGACAACGTGGGACAACGTGGGACAACGTGGGACAACGTGGGACATCGTGGGACAACGTGGGACAACGTGGGACAACGTGGGACAACGTGGGACAACGTGGGACAACGTGGGACACCGTTGGACAACGTGGGACACCGTTGGACATCGTTGGACACCGTGGGACAACGTGGGACAACGTGGGACAACGTGGGACACCGTTGGACACCGTTGGACATCGTTGGACATCGTTGGACATCGTGGGACACCGTTGGACATCGTTGGACACCGTTGGACATCGTTGGACACCGTGGGACAACGTGGGACAACGTGGGACAACGTGGGACACCGTTGGACATCGTTGGACACCGTTGGACATCGTTGGACACCGTGGGACACCGTTGGACACCGTTGGACACCGTTGGACATCGGTGGACATCGTGGGACACCGTTGGACCCCGTTGGATATCGTTGGACACCGTTGGACACCGTGGGACAACGTGGGACAACGTGGGACAACGTGGGACAACGTGGGACAACATGGGACAACGTGGGACAACGTGGGACACCGTTGGACACCGTGGGACACCGTTGGACAACGTGGGACAACGTGGGACAACGTGGGACAACGTGGGACAACGTGGGACACCGTTGGACACCGTGGGACACCGTTGGACACCGTTGGACATCGTTGGACACCGTGGGACAACGTGGGACAACGTGGGACAACGTGGGAAACCATGGAACAACGTGGGACAACGTGGGACAACGTGGGACAACGTGGGACACCGTGGGACTTCGTTGGACAACGTGGAACAACGTGGGACAACGTGGGACAACGTGGGACACCGTTGGACACCGTGGGCACCGTTGGACACCGTTGGACACCGTGGGACACCGTTGGACACCGTTGGACATCGTTGGACACCGTTGGACACCGTTGGACATCGTGGGACAACGTGGGACAACGTGGGACAACGTGGGACAACGTGGGACAACGTGGGACAACGTGGGACAACGTGGGACAACGTGGGACATCGTGGGACAACGTGGGACAACGTGGGACACCGTTGGACAACGTGGGACACCGTTGGACATCGTTGGACACCGTGGGACAACGTGGGACAACGTGGGACAACGTGGGACACCGTTGGACACCGTTGGACATCGTTGGACATCGTTGGACATCGTGGGACACCGTTGGACATCGTTGGACACCGTTGGACATCGTTGGACACCGTGGGACAACGTGGGACAACGTGGGACAACGTGGGACACCGTTGGACATCGTTGGACACCGTTGGACATCGTTGGACACCGTGCGACACCGTTGGACAACGTGGGACACCGTTGGACATCGTTGGACACCGTGGGACAACGTGGGACAACGTGGGACAACGTGGGACACCGTTGGACACCGTTGGACATCGTTGGACATCGTTGGACATCGTGGGACACCGTTGGACATCGTTGGACACCGTTGGACATCGTTGGACACCGTGGGACAACGTGGGACAACGTGGGACAACGTGGGACACCGTTGGACATCGTTGGACACCGTTGGACATCGTTGGACACCGTGGGACACCGTTGGACACCGTTGGACACCGTTGGACATCGGTGGACATCGTGGGACACCGTTGGACACCGTTGGACATCGTTGGACACCGTTGGACACCGTGGGACAACGTGGGACAACGTGGGACAACGTGGGACAACGTGGGACAACGTGGGACAACGTGGGACAACGTGGGACAACGTGGGACACCGTTGGACACCGTGGGACTTCGTTGGACAACGTGGGACAACGTGGGACAACGTGGGACAACGTGGGACAACGTGGGACACCGTTGGACACCGTGGGACACCGTTGGACACCGTTGGACATCGTTGGACACCGTGGGACAACGTGGGACAACGTGGGACAACGTGGGAAACCATGGAACAACGTGGGACAACGTGGGACAACGTGGGACAACGTGGGACAACGTGGGACACCGTTGGACATCGTTGGACACCGTGGGACAACGTGGGACAACGTGGGACAACGTGGGACACCGTTGGACACCGTGGGACACCGTTGGACAACGTGGGACAACGTGGGACAACGTGGGACAACGTGGGACAACGTGGGACAACGTGGGACAATGTGGGACAACGTGGGACAACGTGGGACACCGTTGGACACCGTGGGACACCGTTGGACAACGTGGGACAACGTGGGACAACGTGGGACAACGTGGGACAACGTGGGACACCGTTGGACACCGTGGGACACCGTTGGACACCGTTGGACATCGTTGGACACCGTGGGACAACGTGGGACAACGTGGGAAACCATGGAACAACGTGGGACAACGTGGGGCAACGTGGGACAACGTGGGACAACGTGGGACCACGTGGGACACCGTTGGACATCGTTGGACAACGTGGGACAACGTGGGACAACGTGGGACAACGTGGGACAACGTGGGACACCGTTGGACACCGTTGGACATCGTTGGACATCGTTGGACACCGTTGGACACCGTTGGACACCGTTGGACACCGTGGGACAACGTGGGACAACGTGGGACAACGTGGGACAACGTGGGACAACGTGGGACAACGTGGGACAACGTGGGACAACGTGGGACAACGTGGGACAGCGTGGGACAACGAGGGACAACGTGGGACATCGTGGGACAACGTGGGACAACGTGGGACAACGTGGGACAACGTGGGACAACGTGGGACAACGTGGGACAACGTGGGGCAACGTGGGACACCGTTGGACATCGTTGGACATCGTTGGACATCGTTGGACATCGTGGGACACCGTTGGACATCGTTGGACACCGTTGGACATCGGTGGACACCGTGGGTCAACGTGGGACAACGTGGGACATCGTTGGACACCGTTGGACATCGTTGGACACCGTGGGACAACGTGGGACAACGTGGGACAACGTGAGACACCGTTGGACATCGTTGGACACCGTGGGACACCGTTGGACACCGTTGGACACCGTTGGACATCGGTGGACATCGTGGGACAACGTGGGAAACCATGGAACAACGTGGGACAACGTGGGACAACGTGGGACAACGTGGGACAACGTGGGACACCGTTGGACATCGTTGGACACCGTGGGACAACGTGGGACAACGTGGGACACCGTTGGACACCGTTGGACATCGTTGGACACCGTTGGACACCGTGGGACAACGTGGGACAACGTGGGACAACGTGGGACAACGTGGGACAACGTAGGACAACGTGGGACAACGTGGGACACCGTTGGACATCGTTGGACAACGTGGGACATCGTGGGACAACGTGGGACAACGTGGGACAACGTGGGACAACGTGGGACACCGTTGGACACCGTGGGACACCGTTGGACACCGTTGGACACCGTGGGACACCGTTGGACACCGTTGGACATCGTTGGACACCGTTGGACACCGTTGGACACCGTTGGACACCGTGGGACAACGTGGGACAACGTGGGACAACGTGGGACAACGTGGGACAACGTGGGACAACGTGGGACACCGTTGGACACCGTGGGACAACGTGGGACAACGTGGGACAACGTGGGACAACGTGGGACACCGTGGGACACCGTTGGACATCGGTGGACATCGTGGGACACCGTTGGACACCGTTGGACATCGTTGGACAACGTGGGACAACGTGGGACAACGTGGGACAACGTGGGACAACGTGGGACAACGTGGGACAACGTGGGACATCGTGGGACAACGTGGGACAACGTGGGACAACGTGGGACAACGTGGGACAACGTGGGACACCGTTGGACAACGTGGGACACCGTTGGACATCGTTGGACACCGTGGGACAACGTGGGACAACGTGGGACAACGTGGGACAACGTTGGACACCGTTGGACATCGTTGGACACCGTGGGACAACGTGGGACAACGTGGGACAACGTGGGACACCGTTGGACATCGTTGGACACCGTTGGACATCGTTGGACACCGTGCGACACCGTTGGACAACGTGGGACACCGTTGGACATCGTTGGACACCGTGGGACAACGTGGGACAACGTGGGACAACGTGGGACACCGTTGGACACCGTTGGACATCGTTGGACATCGTTGGACATCGTGGGACACCGTTGGACATCGTTGGACACCGTTGGACATCGGTGGACACCGTGGGACAACGTGGGACAACGTGGGACAACGTGGGACACCGTTGGACATCGTTGGACACCGTTGGACATCGTTGGACATCGTTGGACATCGTGGGACACCGTTGGACATCGTTGGACACCGTTGGACACCGTGGGACAACGTGGGACAACGTGGGACAACGTGGGACAACGTGGGACAACGTGGGACAACGTGGGACAACGTGGGACAACGTGGGACACCGTTGGACACCGTGGGACTTCGTTGGACAACGTGGGACAACGTGGGACAACGTGGGACAACGTGGGACAACGTGGGACACCGTTGGACACCGTGGGACACCGTTGGACACCGTTGGACATCGTTGGACACCGTGGGACAACGTGGGACAACGTGGGACAACGTGGGAAACCATGGAACAACGTGGGACAACGTGGGACAACGTGGGACAACGTGGGACAACGTGGGACACCGTTGGACATCGTTGGACACCGTGGGACAACGTGGGACAACGTGGGACAACGTGGGACACCGTTGGACACCGTGGGACACCGTTGGACAACGTGGGACAACGTGGGACAACGTGGGACAACGTGGGACAACGTGGGACAACGTGGGACAATGTGGGACAACGTGGGACAACGTGGGACACCGTTGGACACTGTGGGACACCGTTGGACAACGTGGGACAACGTGGGACAACGTGGGACAACGTGGGACAACGTGGGACACCGTTGGACACCGTGGGACACCGTTGGACACCGTTGGACATCGTTGGACACCGTGGGACAACGTGGGACAACGTGGGAAACCATGGAACAACGTGGGACAACGTGGGGCAACGTGGGACAACGTGGGACAACGTGGGACCACGTGGGACACCGTTGGACATCGTGGGACAACGTGGGACAACGTGGGACAACGTGGGACAACGTGGGACAACGTGGGACACCGTTGGACACCGTTGGACATCGTTGGACATCGTTGGACACCGTTGGACACCGTTGGACACCGTTGGACACCGTGGGACAACGTGGGACAACGTGGGACAACGTGGGACAACGTGGGACAACGTGGGACAACGTGGGACAACGTGGGACAACGTGGGACAACGTGGGACAGCGTGGGACAACGAGGGACAACGTGGGACATCGTGGGACAACGTGGGACAACGTGGGACAACGTGGGACAACGTGGGACAACGTGGGACAACGTGGGACAACGTGGGGCAACGTGGGACACCGTTGGACATCGTTGGACATCGTTGGACATCGTTGGACATCGTGGGACACCGTTGGACATCGTTGGACACCGTTGGACATCGGTGGACACCGTGGGACAACGTGGGACAACGTGGGACATCGTTGGACACCGTTGGACATCGTTGGACACCGTGGGACAACGTGGGACAACGTGGGACAACGTGAGACACCGTTGGACATCGTTGGACACCGTGGGACACCGTTGGACACCGTTGGACACCGTTGGACATCGGTGGACATCGTGGGACAACGTGGGAAACCATGGAACAACGTGGGACAACGTGGGACAACGTGGGACAACGTGGGACAACGTGGGACACCGTTGGACATCGTTGGACACCGTGGGACAACGTGGGACAACGTGGGACACCGTTGGACACCGTTGGACATCGTTGGACACCGTTGGACACCGTGGGACAACGTGGGACAACGTGGGACAACGTGGGACAACGTGGGACAACGTAGGACAACGTGGGACAACGTGGGACACCGTTGGACACCGTGGGACACCGTTGGACACCGTTGGACACCGTGGGACACCGTTGGACACCGTTGGACACCGTGGGACACCGTTGGACACCGTTGGACATCGTTGGACACCGTTGGACACCGTTGGACACCGTTGGACACCGTGGGACAACGTGGGACAACGTGGGACAACGTGGGACAACGTGGGACAACGTGGGACACCGTTGGACACCGTGGGACAACGTTGGACACCGTGGGACACCGTTGGACAACGTGGGACAACGTGGGACAACGTGGGACAACGTGGGACAACGTGGGACAACGTGGGACACCGTTGGACACCGTGGGACACCGTTGGACAACGTGGGACAACGTGGGACAACGTGGGACAACGTGGGACACCGTTGGACACCGTGGGACACCGTTGGACACCGTGGGACACCGTTGGACACCGTTGGACATCGTTGTTCACCGTGGGACAACGTGGGACAACGTGGGAAACCATGGAACAACGTGCGACAACGTGGGACAACGTGGGACAACGTGGGACAACGTGGGACACCGTTGGACATCGTTGGACACCGTGGGACAACGTGGGACAACGTGGGACACCGTTGGACACCGTTGGACATCGTTGGACACCGTTGGACACCGTGGGACAACGTGCGACAACGTGGGACAACGTGGGACAACGTGGGACAACGTGGGACAACGTGGGACAACGTGGGACAACGTGGGACACCGTTGGACACCGTGGGACAACGTGGGACAACGTGGGACAACGTGGGACAACGTGGGACACCGTGGGACACCGTTGGACATCGGTGGACATCGTGGGACACCGTTGGACACCGTTGGACATCGTTGGACACCGTTGGACACCGTGGGACGACGTGGGACAACGTGGGACAACGTGGGACACCGTTGGACACCGTTGGACACCGTTGGACACCGTTGGACACCGTTGGACACCGTTGGACATCGGTGGACATCGTGGGACACCGTTGGACACCGTTGGACATCGTTGGACATCGTTGGACACCGTTGGACACCGTTGGACACCGTTGGACACCGTGGGACAACGTGGGACAACGTGGGACAACGTGGGACAACGTGGGACAACGTGGGACAACGTGGGACAACGTGGGACAACGTGGGACAACGTGGGACAACGTGGGACATCGTGGGACAACGTGGGACAACGTGGGACAACGTGGGACATCGTGGGACAACGTGGGACAACGTGGGACAACGTGGGACAACGTGGGACAACGTGGGACAACGTGGGACACCGTTGGACAACGTGGGACACCGTTGGACATCGTTGGACACCGTGGGACAACGTGGGACAACGTGGGACAACGTGGGACAACGTTGGACACCGTTGGACATCGTTGGACATCGTTGGACATCGTGGGACACCGTTGAACATCGTTGGACACCGTTGGACATCGTTGGACACCGTGGGACAACGTGGGACAACGTGGGACAACGTGGGACACCGTTGGACATCGTTGGACACCGTTGGACATCGTTGGACACCGTGGGACACCGTTGGACACCGTTGGACACCGTTGGACATCGGTGGACATCGTGGGACACCGTTGGACACCGTTGGACACCGTGGGACAACGTGGGACAACGTGGGACAACGTGGGACAACATGGGACAACGTGGGACAACGTGGGACACCGTTGGACACCGTGGGACACCGTTGGACAACGTGGGACAACGTGGGACAACGTGGGACAACGTGGGACAACGTGGGACACCGTTGGACACCGTGGGACACCGTTGGACACCGTTGGACATCGTTGGACACCGTGGGACACCGCTGGACACCGTGGGACACCGTTGGACACCGTTGGACACCGTGGGACACCGTTGGACACCGTTGGACATCGTTGGACACCGTTGGACACCGTTGGACATCGTGGGACAACGTGGGACAACGTGGGACAACGTGGGACAACGTGGGACAACGTGGGACAACGAGGGACAACGTGGGACATCGTGGGACAACGTGGGACAACGTGGGACAACGTGGGACAACGTGGGACAACGTGGGACAACGTGGGACAACGTGGGACAACGTGGGACACCGTTGGACAACGTGGGACACCGTTGGACATCGTTGGACACCGTTGGACAACGTGGGACAACGTGGGACAACGTGGGACATCGTTGGACATCGTTGGACATCGTGGGACACCGTTGGACATCGTTGGACACCGTTGGACATCGGTGGACACCGTGGGACAACGTGGGACAACGTGGGACATCGTTGGACACCGTTGGACATCGTTGGACACCGTGGGACAACGTGGGACAACGTGGGACAACGTGAGACACCGTTGGACATCGTTGGACACCGTTGGACATCGTTGGACACCGTGGGACACCGTTGGACACCGTTGGACACCGTTGGACATCGGTGGACATCGTGGGACAACGTGGGAAACCATGGAACAACGTGGGACAACGTGGGACAACGTGGGACACCGTTGGACACCGTTGGACATCGTTGGACACCGTTGGACACCGTGGGACAACGTGGGACAACGTGGGACAACGTGGGACAACGTGGGACAACGTAGGACAACGTGGGACAACGTGGGACACCGTTGGACATCGTTGGACAACGTGGGACATCGTGGGACAACGTGGGACAACGTGGGACAACGTGGGACAACGTGGGACACCGTTGGACACCGTGGGACAACGTGGGACAACGTGGGACAACGTGGGACAACGTGGGACAACGTGGGACAACGTGGGACAACGTGGGACACCGTTGGACAACGTGGGACACCGTTGGACATCGTTGGACACCGTTGGACAACGTGGGACAACGTGGGACAACGTGGGACATCGTTGGACATCGTTGGACATCGTGGGACACCGTTGGACATCGTTGGACACCGTTGGACATCGGTGGACACCGTGGGACAACGTGGGACAACGTGGGACATCGTTGGACACCGTTGGACATCGTTGGACACCGTGGGACAACGTGGGACAACGTGGGACAACGTGAGACACCGTTGGACATCGTTGGACACCGTTGGACATCGTTGGACACCGTGGGACACCGTTGGACACCGTTGGACACCGTTGGACATCGGTGGACATCGTGGGACAACGTGGGAAACCATGGAACAACGTGGGACAACGTGGGACAACGTGGGACACCGTTGGACACCGTTGGACATCGTTGGACACCGTTGGACACCGTGGGACAACGTGGGACAACGTGGGACAACGTGGGACAACGTGGGACAACGTAGGACAACGTGGGACAACGTGGGACACCGTTGGACATCGTTGGACACCGTTGGACATCGGTGGACACCGTGGGACAACGTGGGACAACGTGGGACATCGTTGGACACCGTTGGACATCGTTGGACACCGTGGGACAACGTGGGACAACGTGGGACAACGTGAGACACCGTTGGACATCGTTGGACACCGTTGGACATCGTTGGACACCGTGGGACACCGTTGGACACCGTTGGACACCGTTGGACATCGGTGGACATCGTGGGACAACGTGGGAAACCATGGAACAACGTGGGACAACGTGGGACAACGTGGGACACCGTTGGACACCGTTGGACATCGTTGGACACCGTTGGACACCGTGGGACAACGTGGGACAACGTGGGACAACGTGGGACAACGTGGGACAACGTGGGACAACGTAGGACAACGTGGGACAACGTGGGACACCGTTGGACATCGTTGGACAACGTGGGACATCGTGGGACAACGTGGGACAACGTGGGACAACGTGGGACAACGTGGGACACCGTTGGACACCGTGGGACAACGTGGGACAACGTGGGACAACGTGGGACAACGTGGGACAACGTGGGACAACGTGGGACAACGTGGGACACCGTTGGACAACGTGGGACACCGTTGGACATCGTTGGACACCGTTGGACAACGTGGGACAACGTGGGACAACGTGGGACATCGTTGGACATCGTTGGACATCGTGGGACACCGTTGGACATCGTTGGACACCGTTGGACATCGGTGGACACCGTGGGACAACGTGGGACAACGTGGGACATCGTTGGACACCGTTGGACATCGTTGGACACCGTGGGACAACGTGGGACAACGTGGGACAACGTGAGACACCGTTGGACATCGTTGGACACCGTTGGACATCGTTGGACACCGTGGGACACCGTTGGACACCGTTGGACACCGTTGGACATCGGTGGACATCGTGGGACAACGTGGGAAACCATGGAACAACGTGGGACAACGTGGGACAACGTGGGACACCGTTGGACACCGTTGGACATCGTTGGACACCGTTGGACACCGTGGGACAACGTGGGACAACGTGGGACAACGTGGGACAACGTGGGACAACGTAGGACAACGTGGGACAACGTGGGACACCGTTGGACATCGTTGGACAACGTGGGACATCGTGGGACAACGTGGGACAACGTGGGACAACGTGGGACAACGTGGGACACCGTTGGACACCGTGGGACACCGTTGGACACCGTTGGACACCGTGGGACACCGTTGGACACCGTTGGACATCGTTGGACACCGTTGGACACCGTTGGACACCGTTGGACACCGTGGGACAACGTGGGACAACGTGGGACAACGTGGGACAACGTGGGACAACGTGGGACACCGTTGGACACCGTGGGACACCGTTGGACACCGTGGGACACCGTTGGACAACGTGGGACAACGTGGGACAACGTGGGACAACGTGGGACAACGTGGGACAACGTGGGACAACGTGGGACAACGTGGGACAACGTGGGACACCGTTGGACACCGTGGGACACCGTTGGACAACGTGGGACAACGTGGGACAACGTGGGACAACGTGGGACAACGTGGGACACCGTTGGACACCGTGGGACACCGTTGGACACCGTGGGACACCGTTGGACACCGTTGGACATCGTTGGACACCGTGGGACAACGTGGGACAACGTGGGAAACCATGGAACAACGTGGGACAACGTGGGACAACGTGGGACAACGTGGGACAACGTGGGACACCGTTGGACATCGTTGGACACCGTGGGACAACGTGGGACAACGTGGGACACCGTTGGACACCGTTGGACATCGTTGGACACCGTTGGACACCGTGGGACAACGTGGGACAACGTGGGACAACGTGGGACAACGTGGGACAACGTGGGACAACGTGGGACACCGTTGGACACCGTGGGACAACGTGGGACAACGTGGGACAACGTGGGACAACGTGGGACACCGTGGGACACCGTTGGACATCGGTGGACATCGTGGGACACCGTTGGACACCGTTGGACATCGTTGGACACCGTTGGACACCGTGGGACAACGTGGGACAACGTGGGACAACGTGGGACAACGTGGGACAACGTTGGACACCGTTGGACATCGTTGGACACCGTTGGACATCGTTGGACACCGTGGGACAACGTGGGACAACGTGGGACAACGTGGGACACCGTTGGACACCGTTGGACATCGTTGGACATCGTTGGACATCGTGGGACACCGTTGGACATCGTTGGACACCGTTGGACATCGTTGGACACCGTGGGACAACGTGGGACAACGTTGGACACCGTTGGACACCGTTGGACACCGTTGGACACCGTTGGACATCGGTGGACATCGTGGGACACCGTTGGACACCGTTGGACATCGTTGGACATCGTTGGACACCGTTGGACACCGTTGGACACCGTTGGACACCGTGGGACAACGTTGGACATCGTTGGACACCGTGGGACAACGTGGGACAACGTGGGACAACGTGGGACACCGTTGGACACCGTTGGACATCGTTGGACATCGTTGGACATCGTGGGACACCGTTGGACATCGTTGGACACCGTTGGACATCGTTGGACACCGTTGGACATCGTTGGACACCGTGGGACAACGTGGGACAACGTGGGACAACGTGGGACACCGTTGGACACCGTTGGACATCGTTGGACATCGTTGGACATCGTGGGACACCGTTGGACATCGTTGGACACCGTTGGACATCGGTGGACACCGTGGGACAACGTGGGACAACGTGGGACAACGTGGGACACCGTTGGACATCGTTGGACACCGTTGGACAACGTGGGACAACGTGGGGCAACGTGGGACACCGTTGGACACCGTGGGACACCGTTGGACAACGTGGGACAACGTGGGACAACGTGGGACACCGTTGGACAACGTGGGACACCGTTGGACATCGTTGGACACCGTGGGACAACGTGGGACAACGTGGGACAACGTGGGACACCGTTGGACACCGTTGGACATCGTTGGACATCGTTGGACATCGTGGGACACCGTTGGACATCGTTGGACATCGTTGGACACCGTGGGACAACGTGGGACAACGTGGGACAACGTGGGACAACGTGGGACAACGTGGGACAACGTGGGACAACGTGGGACACCGTTGGACACCGTGGGACACCGTTGGACAACGTGGGACAACGTGGGACAACGTGGGACAACGTGGGACAACGTGGGACACCGTTGGACACCGTGGGACACCGTTGGACACCGTTGGACATCGTTGGACACCGTGGGACAACGTGGGACAACGTGGGACAACGTGGGAAACCATGGAACAACGTGGGACAACGTGGGACAACGTGGGACAACGTGGGACACCGTTGGACATCGTTGGACACCGTGGGACAACGTGGGACAACGTGGGACACCGTTTGTAAATTCGTACTATCGCGGGGAGACGCGGTCGTTAGAATACGCGTCAACGAGAGTCGTAAATTCCCGTTACGATTAGAATAATCGACACCACGAATAGTTCGATCCCCGTATTTCGGTTAGGATAATCGGAGTGGTTGATGCGGTATAACACTGAGAGTCACAGAATTATAATAATGTATATTTCCAACAACTAGTCTACACGATTGAAAAGATATAAACAATTAACAACTTTATCGCACGCAGATAATGTAACTGTATACAGTATCGAGCAAGGCTCTTACACTTGAAGTTAGTCTCTTGGTGGACGTAGCACGATATGATACTTAACAGGATAAGCGAATGTTTGGCAATGTCGCGGATCGACTTGGCGTTCTGTTCTGAGTTAGACGTTTGGCGTTAGAAGTTTGAATGATTGGTCGCTCTTGCGTTGAGATGGAAGAGGGTAAGTGTGGGTGTGCCCTTTTGCATGACGAACGCGGATTCGTTGTTCGCACTTTTCGTTAAGAAAAGTGAGGGTAACGATCCGCGATGTCGATTGGTTATGCCCTACGCTGATGCTTGAAGGGATGGGTAGAAGGACCCCTACCATCGTGGTTGATAGGAGACCTTGTGGTGGAAAAACCTGATTGATTTATTAGCCAGACATTCGATTCTTCCCGATGGGTGCGTGTTCGCTTTCTCCGTATTTTTTCAGCGCGCCTAATAAACCCAAGGACCACTCTAAAAACCAGATGTGCTTCGAAAATATTTTTTGGCTTAAGAAATTCTTCAGGACAAAGGGGTTGACTGAAGACGCCTGTTAATACAATACAGTGACAGCGAAAGAATATATTGGGTCCTTAGGTTTATTGAGGGTCGGAGTGACGTTACGCAGGCCGCTGGCTGTCCGGTCGCGAGGGCTGGCATGCAGATGTTTAGGCGACGTAACACCGTTGGACACCGTTGGACATCGTTGGACATCGTTGGACACCGTTGGACACCGTTGGACACCGTTGGACACCGTGGGACAACGTGGGACAACGTGGGACAACGTGGGACAACGTGGGACAACGTGGGACAATGTGGGACAACGTAGGACAACGTGGGACAACGTGGGACACCGTTGGACATCGTTGGACAACGTGGGACATCGTGGGACAACGTGGGACAACGTGGGACAACGTGGGACAACGTGGGACAACGTGGGACACCGTTGGACACCGTGGGACACCGTTGGACACCGTTGGACAACGTTGGACACCGTGGGACAACGTGGGACAACGTGGGACAACGTGGGAAACCATGGAACAACGTGGGACACCGTTGGACACCGTGGGACAACGTGGGACAACGTGGGACAACGTCGGACAACGTGGGACACCGTTGGACATCGTTGGACACCGTGGGACAACGTGGGACAACGTGGGACAACGTGGGACACCGTTGGACACCGTGGGACACCGTTGGACAACGTGGGACAACGTGGGACAACGTGGGACAACGTGGGACAACGTGGGACAACGTGGGACAACGTGGGACAACGTGGGACAACGTGGGACACCGTTGGACACCGTGGGACACCGTTGGACAACGTGGGACAACGTGGGACAACGTGGGACAACGTGGGACAACGTGGGGCACCGTTGGACACCGTGGGACACCGTTGGACAACGTGGGACAACGTGGGACAACGTGGGACAACGTGGGACAACGTGGGACAACGTGGGACAACGTGGGACAACGTGGGACAACGTGGGACACCGTTGGACACCGTGGGACACCGTTGGACAACGTGGGACAACGTGGGACAACGTGGGACAACGTGGGACAACGTGGGGCACCGTTGGACACCGTGGGACACCGTTGGACACCGTTGGACATCGTTGGACACCGTGGGACAACGTGGGACAACGTGGGACAACGTGGGAAACCATGGAACAACGTGGGACAACGTGGGACAACGTGGGACAACGTGGGACACCGTTGGACATCGTTGGACAACGTGGGACATCGTGGGACAACGTGGGACAACGTGGGACAACGTGGGACAACGTGGGACAACGTGGGACACCGTTGGACACCGTGGGACACCGTTGGACACCGTTGGACATCGTTGGACACCGTGGGACAACGTGGGACAACGTGGGACAACGTGGGAAACCATGGAACAACGTGGGACACCGTTGGACACCGTGGGACAACGTGGGACAACGTGGGACAACGTGGGACAACGTGGGACAACGTAGGACAACGTGGGACAACGTGGGACACCGTTGGACATCGTTGGACAACGTGGGACATCGTGGGACAACGTGGGACAACGTTGGACAACGTGGGACAACGTGGGACACCGTTGGACATCGTTGGACACCGTTGGACATCGTTGGACACCGTGGGACACCGTTGGACACCGTTGGACACCGTTGGACATCGGTGGACATCGTGGGACACCGTTGGACACCGTTGGACATCGTTGGACACCGTTGGACACCGTGGGACAACGTGGGACAACGTGGGACAACGTGGGACAACGTGGGGCAACATGGGACAACGTGGGACAACGTGGGACACCGTTGGACACCGTGGGACACCGTTGGACAACGTGGGACAACGTGGGACAACGTGGGACAACGTGGGACAACGTGGGACACCGTTGGACACCGTTGGACATCGTTGGACATCGTTGGACATCGTGGGACACCGTTGGACATCGTTGGACACCGTTGGACATCGTTGGACACCGTGGGACAACGTGGGACAACATGGGACAACGTGGGACACCGTTGGACAACGTGGGACAACGTGGGACAACGTGGGACAACGTGGGACAACGTGGGACACCGTTGGACACCGTTGGACATCGTTGGACACCGTTGGACACCGTGGGACAACGTGGGACAACGTGGGACAACGTGGGACAACGTGGGACAACGTGGGACAACGTAGGACAACGTGGGACAACGTGGGACACCGTTGGACATCGTTGGACAACGTGGGACATCGTGGGACAACGTGGGACAACGTGGGACAACGTGGGACAACGTGGGACACCGTTGGACACCGTGGGACAACGTGGGACAACGTGGGACAACGTGGGACAACGTGGGACAACGTGGGACAACGTGGGACAACGTGGGACACCGTTGGACAACGTGGGACACCGTTGGACATCGTTGGACACCGTTGGACAACGTGGGACAACGTGGGACAACGTGGGACATCGTTGGACATCGTTGGACATCGTGGGACACCGTTGGACATCGTTGGACACCGTTGGACATCGGTGGACACCGTGGGACAACGTGGGACAACGTGGGACATCGTTGGACACCGTTGGACATCGTTGGACACCGTGGGACAACGTGGGACAACGTGGGACAACGTGAGACACCGTTGGACATCGTTGGACACCGTTGGACATCGTTGGACACCGTGGGACACCGTTGGACACCGTTGGACACCGTTGGACATCGGTGGACATCGTGGGACAACGTGGGAAACCATGGAACAACGTGGGACAACGTGGGACAACGTGGGACACCGTTGGACAACGTGGGACACCGTTGGACACCGTTGGACACCGTGGGACAACGTGGGACAACGTGGGACAACGTGGGACAACGTGGGACAACGTAGGACAACGTGGGACAACGTGGGACACCGTTGGACATCGTTGGACAACGTGGGACATCGTGGGACAACGTGGGACAACGTGGGACAACGTGGGACAACGTGGGACACCGTTGGACACCGTGGGACACCGTTGGACACCGTTGGACACCGTGGGACACCGTTGGACACCGTTGGACATCGTTGGACACCGTTGGACACCGTTGGACACCGTTGGACACCGTGGGACAACGTGGGACAACGTGGGACAACGTGGGACAACGTGGGACAACGTGGGACACCGTTGGACACCGTGGGACACCGTTGGACACCGTGGGACACCGTTGGACAACGTGGGACAACGTGGGACAACGTGGGACAACGTGGGACAACGTGGGACAACGTGGGACAACGTGGGACAACGTGGGACAACGTGGGACACCGTTGGACACCGTGGGACACCGTTGGACAACGTGGGACAACGTGGGACAACGTGGGACAACGTGGGACAACGTGGGACACCGTTGGACACCGTGGGACACCGTTGGACACCGTGGGACACCGTTGGACACCGTTGGACATCGTTGGACACCGTGGGACAACGTGGGACAACGTGGGAAACCATGGAACAACGTGCGACAACGTGGGACAACGTGGGACAACGTGGGACAACGTGGGACACCGTTGGACATCGTTGGACACCGTGGGACAACGTGGGACAACGTGGGACACCGTTGGACACCGTTGGACATCGTTGGACACCGTTGGACACCGTGGGACAACGTGGGACAACGTGGGACAACGTGGGACAACGTGGGACAACGTGGGACAACGTGGGACACCGTTGGACACCGTGGGACAACGTGGGACAACGTGGGACAACGTGGGACAACGTGGGACACCGTGGGACACCGTTGGACATCGGTGGACATCGTGGGACACCGTGGGACACCGTTGGACATCGTTGGACACCGTTGGACACCGTGGGACAACGTGGGACAACGTGGGACAACGTGGGACAACGTGGGACAACGTGGGACACCGTTGGACATCGTTGGACACCGTTGGACATCGTTGGACACCGTGGGACAACGTGGGACAACGTGGGACAACGTGGGACACCGTTGGACACCGTTGGACATCGTTGGACATCGTTGGACATCGTGGGACACCGTTGGACATCGTTGGACACCGTTGGACATCGTTGGACACCGTGGGACAACGTGGGACAACGTTGGACACCGTTGGACACCGTTGGACACCGTTGGACACCGTTGGACATCGGTGGACATCGTGGGACACCGTTGGACACCGTTGGACATCGTTGGACATCGTTGGACACCGTTGGACACCGTTGGACACCGTTGGACACCGTGGGACAACGTTGGACATCGTTGGACACCGTGGGACAACGTGGGACAACGTGGGACAACGTGGGACACCGTTGGACACCGTTGGACATCGTTGGACATCGTTGGACATCGTGGGACACCGTTGGACATCGTTGGACACCGTTGGACATCGTTGGACACCGTTGGACATCGTTGGACACCGTGGGACAACGTGGGACAACGTGGGACAACGTGGGACACCGTTGGACACCGTTGGACATCGTTGGACATCGTTGGACATCGTGGGACACCGTTGGACATCGTTGGACACCGTTGGACATCGGTGGACACCGTGGGACAACGTGGGACAACGTGGGACAACGTGGGACACCGTTGGACATCGTTGGACACCGTTGGACAACGTGGGACAACGTGGGGCAACGTGGGACACCGTTGGACACCGTTGGACACCGTTGGACAACGTGGGACAACGTGGGACAACGTGGGACACCGTTGGACAACGTGGGACACCGTTGGACATCGTTGGACACCGTGGGACAACGTGGGACAACGTGGGACAACGTGGGACACCGTTGGACACCGTTGGACATCGTTGGACATCGTTGGACATCGTGGGACACCGTTGGACATCGTTGGACACCGTTGGACATCGTTGGACACCGTGGGACAACGTGGGACAACGTGGGACAACGTGGGACAACGTGGGACAACGTGGGACAACGTGGGACAACGTGGGACACCGTTGGACACCGTGGGACACCGTTGGACAACGTGGGACAACGTGGGACAACGTGGGACAACGTGGGACAACGTGGGACACCGTTGGACACCGTGGGACACCGTTGGACACCGTTGGACATCGTTGGACACCGTGGGACAACGTGGGACAACGTGGGACAACGTGGGAAACCATGGAACAACGTGGGACAACGTGGGACAACGTGGGACAACGTGGGACACCGTTGGACATCGTTGGACACCGTGGGACAACGTGGGACAACGTGGGACACCGTTTGTAAATTCGTACTATCGCGGGGAGACGCGGTCGTTAGAATACGCGTCAACGAGAGTCGTAAATTCCCGTTACGATTAGAATAATCGACACCACGAATAGTTCGATCCCCGTATTTCGGTTAGGATAATCGGAGTGGTTGATGCGGTATAACACTGAGAGTCACAGAATTATAATAATGTATATTTCCAACAACTAGTCTACACGATTGAAAAGATATAAACAATTAACAACTTTATCGCACGCAGATAATGTAACTGTATACAGTATCGAGCAAGGCTCTTACACTTGAAGTTAGTCTCTTGGTGGACGTAGCACGATATGATACTTAACAGGATAAGCGAATGTTTGGCAATGTCGCGGATCGACTTGGCGTTCTGTTCTGAGTTAGACGTTTGGCGTTAGAAGTTTGAATGATTGGTCGCTCTTGCGTTGAGATGGAAGAGGGTAAGTGTGGGTGTGCCCTTTTGCATGACGAACGCGGATTCGTTGTTCGCACTTTTCGTTAAGAAAAGTGAGGGTAACGATCCGCGATGTCGATTGGTTATGCCCTACGCTGATGCTTGAAGGGATGGGTAGAAGGACCCCTACCATCGTGGTTGATAGGAGACCTTGTGGTGGAAAAACCTGATTGATTTATTAGCCAGACATTCGATTCTTCCCGATGGGTGCGTGTTCGCTTTCTCCGTATTTTTTCAGCGCGCCTAATAAACCCAAGGACCACTCTAAAAACCAGATGTGCTTCGAAAATATTTTTTGGCTTAAGAAATTCTTCAGGACAAAGGGGTTGACTGAAGACGCCTGTTAATACAATACAGTGACAGCGAAAGAATATATTGGGTCCTTAGGTTTATTGAGGGTCGGAGTGACGTTACGCAGGCCGCTGGCTGTCCGGTCGCGAGGGCTGGCATGCAGATGTTTAGGCGACGTAACACCGTTGGACACCGTTGGACATCGTTGGACATCGTTGGACACCGTTGGACACCGTTGGACACCGTTGGACACCGTGGGACAACGTGGGACAACGTGGGACAACGTGGGACAACGTGGGACAACGTGGGACAATGTGGGACAACGTAGGACAACGTGGGACAACGTGGGACACCGTTGGACATCGTTGGACAACGTGGGACATCGTGGGACAACGTGGGACAACGTGGGACAACGTGGGACAACGTGGGACAACGTGGGACACCGTTGGACACCGTGGGACACCGTTGGACACCGTTGGACATCGTTGGACACCGTGGGACAACGTGGGACAACGTGGGACAACGTGGGAAACCATGGAACAACGTGGGACACCGTTGGACACCGTGGGACAACGTGGGACAACGTGGGACAACGTGGGACAACGTGGGACACCGTTGGACATCGTTGGACACCGTGGGACAACGTGGGACAACGTGGGACAACGTGGGACACCGTTGGACACCGTGGGACACCGTTGGACAACGTGGGACAACGTGGGACAACGTGGGACAACGTGGGACAACGTGGGACAACGTGGGACAACGTGGGACAACGTGGGACAACGTGGGACACCGTTGGACACCGTGGGACACCGTTGGACAACGTGGGACAACGTGGGACAACGTGGGACAACGTGGGACAACGTGGGGCAACGTTGGACACCGTGGGACACCGTTGGACAACGTGGGACAACGTGGGACAACGTGGGACAACGTGGGACAACGTGGGACAACGTGGGACAACGTGGGACAACGTGGGACAACGTGGGACACCGTTGGACACCGTGGGACACCGTGGGACAACGTGGGACAACGTGGGACAACGTGGGACAACGTGGGACAACGTGGGGCACCGTTGGACACCGTGGGACACCGTTGGACACCGTTGGACATCGTTGGACACCGTGGGACAACGTGGGACAACGTGGGACAACGTGGGAAACCATGGAACAACGTGGGACAACGTGGGACAACGTGGGACACCGTTGGACATCGTTGGACAACGTGGGACATCGTGGGACAACGTGGGACAACGTGGGACAACGTGGGACAACGTGGGACAACGTGGGACACCGTTGGACACCGTGGGACACCGTTGGACACCGTTGGACATCGTTGGACACCGTGGGACAACGTGGGACAACGTGGGACAACGTGGGAAACCATGGAACAACGTGGGACACCGTTGGACACCGTGGGACAACGTGGGACAACGTGGGACAACGTGGGACAACGTGGGACAACGTAGGACAACGTGGGACAACGTGGGACACCGTTGGACATCGTTGGACAACGTGGGACATCGTGGGACAACGTGGGACAACGTTGGACAACGTGGGACAACGTGGGACACCGTTGGACATCGTTGGACACCGTTGGACATCGTTGGACACCGTGGGACACCGTTGGACACCGTTGGACACCGTTGGACATCGGTGGACATCGTGGGACACCGTTGGACACCGTTGGACATCGTTGGACACCGTTGGACACCGTGGGACAACGTGGGACAACGTGGGACAACGTGGGACAACGTGGGGCAACATGGGACAACGTGGGACAACGTGGGACACCGTTGGACACCGTGGGACAACGTTGGACAACGTGGGACAACGTGGGACAACGTGGGACAACGTGGGACAACGTGGGACACCGTTGGACACCGTTGGACATCGTTGGACATCGTTGGACATCGTGGGACACCGTTGGACATCGTTGGACACCGTTGGACATCGTTGGACACCGTGGGACAACGTGGGACAACGTGGGACAACGTGGGACACCGTTGGACATCGTTGGACACCGTTGGACATCGTTGGACACCGTGGGACACCGTTGGACACCGTTGGACACCGTTGGACATCGGTGGACATCGTGGGACACCGTTGGACACCGTTGGACATCGTTGGACACCGTTGGACACCGTGGGACAACGTGGGACAACGTGGGACAACGTGGGACAACGTGGGGCAACATGGGACAACGTGGGACAACGTGGGACACCGTTGGACATCGTTGGACACCGTGGGACAACGTGGGACAACGTGGGACAACGTGGGAAACCATGGAACAACGTGGGACTACGTGGGACAACGTGGGACAACGTGGGACACCGTGGGACTTCGTTGGACAACGTGGGACAACGTGGGACAACGTGGGACAACGTGGGACACCGTTGGACACCGTGGGACACCGTTGGACACCGTTGGACACCGTGGGACACCGTTGGACACCGTTGGCCATCGTTGGACACCGTTGGACACCGTTGGACATCGTGGGACAACGTGGGACAACGTGGGACAACGTGGGACAACGTGGGACAACGTGGGACAACGTGGGACAACGTGGGACAACGTGGGACAACGTGGGACATCGTGGGACAACGTGGGACAACGTGGGACAACGCGGGACAACGTGGGACAACGTGGGACACCGTTGGACAACGTGGGACACCGTTGGACATCGTTGGACACCGTGGGACAACGTGGGACAACGTGGGACAACGTGGGACACCGTTGGACACCGTTGGACATCGTTGGACATCGTTGGACATCGTGGGACACCGTTGGACATCGTTGGACACCGTTGGACATCGTTGGACACCGTTGGACATCGTTGGACACCGTGGGACAACGTGGGACAACGTGGGACAACGTGGGACACCGTTGGACACCGTTGGACATCGTTGGACATCGTTGGACATCGTGGGACACCGTTGGACATCGTTGGACACCGTTGGACATCGGTGGACACCGTGGGACAACGTGGGACAACGTGGGACAACGTGGGACACCGTTGGACATCGTTGGACACCGTTGGACAACGTGGGACAACGTGGGACAACGTGGGACACCGTTGGACACCGTGGGACACCGTTGGACAACGTGGGACAACGTGGGACAACGTGGGACACCGTTGGACAACGTGGGACACCGTTGGACATCGTTGGACACCGTGGGACAACGTGGGACAACGTGGGACAACGTGGGACACCGTTGGACACCGTTGGACATCGTTGGACATCGTTGGACATCGTGGGACACCGTTGGACATCGTTGGACACCGTTGGACATCGTTGGACACCGTGGGACAACGTGGGACAACGTGGGACAACGTGGGACAACGTGGGACAACGTGGGACAACGTGGGACAACGTGGGACACCGTTGGACACCGTGGGACACCGTTGGACAACGTGGGACAACGTGGGACAACGTGGGACAACGTGGGACAACGTGGGACACCGTTGGACACCGTGGGACACCGTTGGACACCGTTGGACATCGTTGGACACCGTGGGACAACGTGGGACAACGTGGGACAACGTGGGAAACCATGGAACAACGTGGGACAACGTGGGACAACGTGGGACAACGTGGGACACCGTTGGACATCGTTGGACACCGTGGGACAACGTGGGACAACGTGGGACACCGTTTGTAAATTCGTACTATCGCGGGGAGACGCGGTCGTTAGAATACGCGTCAACGAGAGTCGTAAATTCCCGTTACGATTAGAATAATCGACACCACGAATAGTTCGATCCCCGTATTTCGGTTAGGATAATCGGGGTGGTTGATGCGGTATAACACTGAGAGTCACAGAATTATAATAATGTATATTTCCAACAACTAGTCTACACGATTGAAAAGATATAAACAATTAACAACTTTATCGCACGCAGATAATGTAACTGTATACAGTATCGAGCAAGGCTCTTACACTTGAAGTTAGTCTCTTGGTGGACGTAGCACGATATGATACTTAACAGGATAAGCGAATGTTTGGCAATGTCGCGGATCGACTTGGCGTTCTGTTCTGAGTTAGACGTTTGGCGTTAGAAGTTTGAATGATTGGTCGCTCTTGCGTTGAGATGGAAGAGGGTAAGTGTGGGTGTGCCCTTTTGCATGACGAACGCGGATTCGTTGTTCGCACTTTTCGTTAAGAAAAGTGAGGGTAACGATCCGCGATGTCGATTGGTTATGCCCTACGCTGATGCTTGAAGGGATGGGTAGAAGGACCCCTACCATCGTGGTTGATAGGAGACCTTGTGGTGGAAAAACCTGATTGATTTATTAGCCAGACATTCGATTCTTCCCGATGGGTGCGTGTTCGCTTTCTCCGTATTTTTTCAGCGCGCCTAATAAACCCAAGGACCACTCTAAAAACCAGATGTGCTTCGAAAATATTTTTTGGCTTAAGAAATTCTTCAGGACAAAGGGGTTGACTGAAGACGCCTGTTAATACAATACAGTGACAGCGAAAGAATATATTGGGTCCTTAGGTTTATTGAGGGTCGGAGTGACGTTACGCAGGCCGCTGGCTGTCCGGTCGCGAGGGCTGGCATGCAGATGTTTAGGCGACGTAACACCGTTGGACACCGTTGGACATCGTTGGACATCGTTGGACACCGTTGGACACCGTTGGACACCGTTGGACACCGTGGGACAACGTGGGACAACGTGGGACAACGTGGGACAACGTGGGACAACGTGGGACAACGTGGGACAACGTGGGACACCGTTGGACACCGTGGGACACCGTTGGACACCGTTGGACATCGTTGGACACCGTGGGACAACGTGGGACAACGTGGGACAACGTGGGAAACCATGGAACAACGTGGGACACCGTTGGACACCGTGGGACAACGTGGGACAACGTGGGACAACGTCGGACAACGTGGGACACCGTTGGACATCGTTGGACACCGTGGGACAACGTGGGACAACGTGGGACAACGTGGGACACCGTTGGACACCGTGGGACACCGTTGGACAACGTGGGACAACGTGGGACAACGTGGGACAACGTGGGACAACGTGGGACAACGTGGGACAACGTGGGACAACGTGGGACAACGTGGGACACCGTTGGACACCGTGGGACACCGTTGGACAACGTGGGACAACGTGGGACAACGTGGGACAACGTGGGACAACGTGGGGCACCGTTGGACACCGTGGGACACCGTTGGACAACGTGGGACAACGTGGGACAACGTGGGACAACGTGGGACAACGTGGGACAACGTGGGACAACGTGGGACAACGTGGGACAACGTGGGACACCGTTGGACACCGTGGGACACCGTTGGACAACGTGGGACAACGTGGGACAACGTGGGACAACGTGGGACAACGTGGGGCACCGTTGGACACCGTGGGACACCGTTGGACACCGTTGGACATCGTTGGACACCGTGGGACAACGTGGGACAACGTGGGACAACGTGGGAAACCATGGAACAACGTGGGACAACGTGGGACAACGTGGGACAACGTGGGACACCGTTGGACATCGTTGGACAACGTGGGATATCGTGGGACAACGTGGGACAACGTGGGACAACGTGGGACAACGTGGGACAACGTGGGACACCGTTGGACACCGTGGGACACCGTTGGACACCGTTGGACATCGTTGGACACCGTGGGACAACGTGGGACAACGTGGGACAACGTGGGAAACCATGGAACAACGTGGGACACCGTTGGACACCGTGGGACAACGTGGGACAACGTGGGACAACGTGGGACAACGTGGGACAACGTAGGACAACGTGGGACAACGTGGGACACCGTTGGACATCGTTGGACAGCGTGGGACATCGTGGGACAACGTGGGACAACGTTGGACAACGTGGGACAACGTGGGACACCGTTGGACACCGTAGGACAACGTGGGACAACGTGGGACACCGTTGTACAACGTGGGACACCGTTGGACATCGTTGGACACCGTGGGACAACGTGGGACAACGTGGGACAACGTGGGACAACGTGGGACACCGTTGGACATCGTTGGACACCGTTGGACATCGTTGGACACCGTGGGACACCGTTGGACACCGTTGGACACCGTTGGACATCGGTGGACATCGTGGGACACCGTCGGACACCGTTGGACATCGTTGGACACCGTTGGACACCGTGGGACAACGTGGGACAACGTGGGACAACGTGGGACAACGTGGGACAACGTGGGACAACGTGGGACACCGTTGGACACCGTGGGACACCGTTGGACAACGTGGGACAACGTGGGACAACGTGGGACAACGTGGGACACCTTTGGACACCGCGGGACAACGTGGGACAACGTGGGACAACGTGGGAAACCATGGAACAACGTGGGACAACGTGGGACAACGTGGGACACCGTTGGACATCGTTGGACACCGTGGGACAACGTGGGACAACGTGGGACACCGTTGGACACCGTTGGACATCGTTGGACACCGTTGGACACCGTGGGACAACGTGGGACAACGTGGGACAACGTGGGACAACGTAGGACAACGTGGGACAACGTGGGACACCGTTGGACATCGTTGGACAACGTGGGACATCGTGGGACAACGTGGGACAACGTGGGACAACGTGGGACAACGTGGGACACCGTTGGACACCGTGGGACACCGCTGGACACCGTTGGACACCGTGGGACACCCTTGGACACCGTTGGACACCGTGGGACACCGTTGGACACCGCTGGACACCGTGGGACAACGTGGGACAACGTGGGACAACGTGGGACAACGTGGGACAACGTGGGACAACGTGGGACAACGTGGGACAACGTGGGACAACGTGGGACACCGTGGGACACCGTTGGACACCGTTGGACATCGTTGGACACCGTTGGACATCGTTGGACAACGTGGGACATCGTGGGACAACGTGGGACACCGTTGGACACCGTGGGACACTGCTGGACACCGTTGGACACCGTTGGACACCGTGGGACACCGTGGGACACCGTTGGACACCGTTGGACAACGTGGGACAACGTAGGACAACGTGGGACAACGTGGGACAACGTGGGACAACGTGGGACAACGTGGGACAACGTGGGACAACGTGGGACACCGTTGGACACCGTGGGACACCGTTGGACACCGTTGGACATCGTTGGACACCGTGGGACATCGTGGGACAACGTGGGACAACGTGGGACAACGTGGGACAACGTGGGACACCGTTGGACAACGTGGGACACCGTTGGACATCGTTGGACACCGTGGGACAACGTGGGACAACGTGGGACAACGTGGGACAACGTGGGACAACGTGGGACATCGTGGGACAACGTGGGACAACGTGGGACAACGTGGGACAACGTGGGACACCGTTGGACAACGTGGGACACCGTTGGGCATCGTTGGACACCGTGGGACAACGTGGGACAACGTGGGACAACGTGGGACAACGTGGGACAACGTGGGACAACGTGGGACAACGTGGGACAACGTGGGACAACGTGGGACATCGTGGGACAACGTGGGACAACGTGGGACAACGTGGGACAACGTGGGACAACGTGGGACACCGTTGGACATCGTTGGACACCGTGGGACAACGTGGGACAACGTGGGACACCGTTGGACACCGTTGGACACCGTTGGACATCGTTGGACACCGTTGGACACCGTGGGACAACGTGGGACAACGTGGGACAACGTGGGACAACGTGGGACAACGTGGGACAACGTGGGACAACGTGGGACAACGTGGGACAACGTGGGACAACGTGGGACATCGTGGGACAACGTGGGACAACGTGGGACAACGTGGGACAACGTGGGACACCGTTGGACAACGTGGGACACCGTTGGACATCGTTGGACACCGTGGGACAACGTGGGACAACGTGGGACAACGTGGGACAACGTGGGACACCGTTGGACAACGTGGGACACCGTTGGACATCGTTGGACACCGTGGGACAACGTGGGACAACGTGGGACAACGTGGGACACCGTTGGACACCGTTGGACATCGTTGGACATCGTTGGACATCGTGGGACACCGTTGGACATCGTTGGACATCGTTGGACACCGTTGGACATCGTTGGACATCGTTGGACATCGTTGGACACCGTTGGACACCGTTGGACACCGTTGGACACCGTTGGACATCGGTGGACATCGTGGGACACCGTTGGACACCGTTGGACATCGTTGGACACCGTTGGACACCGTGGGACAACGTGGGACAACGTGGGACAACGTGGGACAACGTGGGACAACGTGGGACAACGTGGGACAACGTGGGACACCGTTGGACACCGTGGGACACCGTTGGACAACGTGGGACAACGTGGGACAACGTGGGACAACGTGGGACAACGTGGGAAACCATGGAACAACGTGGGACAACGTGGGACAACGTGGGACAACGTGGGACACCGTTGGACATCGTTGGACACCGTGGGACAACGTGGGACAACGTGGGACACCGTTGGACACCGTTGGACATCGTTGGACACCGTTGGACACCGTGGGACAACGTGGGACAACGTGGGACAACGTGGGACAACGTGGGACAACGTGGGACAACGTGGGACAACGTGGGACACCGTTGGACATCGTTGGACACCGTGGGACACCGTTGGACACCGTTGGACATCGTTGGACACCGTGGGACAACGTGGGACAACGTGGGACACCGTTGGACACCGTGGGACAACGTGGGACAACGTGGGACACCGTTGGACATCGTTGGACACCGTGGGACATCGTGGGACAACGTGGGACAACGTGGGACAACGTGGGACAACGTGGGACAACGTGGGACACCGTTGGACATCGTTGGACACCGTGGGACAACGTGGGACAACGTGGGACAACGTGGGACAACGTGGGACAACGTGGGACAACGTGGGACAACGTGGGACAACGTGGGACACCGTTGGACACCGTGGGACACCGTTGGACACCGTTGGACATCGTTGGACACCGTGGGACATCGTGGGACAACGTGGGACACCGTTGGACACCGTTGGACATCGTTGGACACCGTTGGACACCGTGGGACAACGTGGGACAACGTGGGACAACGTGGGACAACGTGGGACAACGTGGGACAACGTGGGACAACGTGGGACAACGTGGGACAACGTGGGACACCGTTGGATATCGTTGGACACCGTGGGACACCGTTGGACACCGTTGGACATCGTTGGACACCGTGGGACAACGTGGGACAACGTGGGACACCGTTGGACACCGTGGGACAACGTGGGACAACGTGGGACAACGTGGGACAACGTGGGACAACGTGGGACAACGTAGGACAACGTGGGACAACGTGGGACACCGTTGGACATCGTTGGACAACGTGGGACATCGTGGGACAACGTGGGACAACGTGGGACAACGTGGGACTATGTGGGACACCGTTGGACATCGTTGGACAACGTGGGACAACGTGGGACAACGTGGGACAACGTGGGACATCGTTGGACATCGTTGGACACCGTTGGACATCGTTGGACATCGTTGGACATCGTTGGACACCGTTGGACACCGTTGGACACCGTTGGACACCGTTGGACATCGGTGGACATCGTGGGACACCGTTGGACACCGTTGGACATCGTTGGACACCGTTGGACACCGTGGGACAACGTGGGACAACGTGGGACAACGTGGGACAACGTGGGACAACGTGGGACACCGTTGGACACCGTGGGACACCGTTGGACAACGTGGGACAACGTGGGACAACGTGGGACAACGTGGGACAACGTGGGACAACGTGGGACAACGTGGGACAACGTGGGAAACCATGGAACAACGTGGGACACCGTGGGACAACGTGGGACAACGTGGGACACCGTTGGACATCGTTGGACATCGTTGGACACCGTTGGACACCGTGGGACAACGTGGGACAACGTGGGACAACGTGGGACAACGTGGGACAACGTGGGACAACGTGGGACAACGTGGGACACCGTTGGACACCGTGGGACACCGTTGGACACCGTTGGACATCGTTGGACATCGTTGGACATCGTTGGACACCGTTGGACACCGTTGGACACCGTTGGACACCGTTGGACATCGGTGGACATCGTGGGACACCGTTGGACACCGTTGGACATCGTTGGACACCGTTGGACACCGTGGGACAACGTGGGACAACGTGGGGCAACGTGGGACAACGTGGGACACCGTTGGACACCGTGGGACAACGTGGGACAACGTGGGACAACGTGGGACAACGTGGGACAACGTGGGACATCGTGGGACAACGTGGGACAACGTGGGACAACGTGGGACAACGTGGGACAACGTGGGACACCGTAGGACATCGTTGGACACCGTGGGACAACGTGGGACAACGTGGGACAACGTGGGACAACGTGGGACAACGTGGGACAACGTGGGACAACGTGGGACAACGTGGGACAACGTGGGACACCGTTGGACACCGTGGGACACCGTTGGACACCGTTGGACATCGTTGGACACCGTGGGACATCGTGGGACAACGTGGGACAACGTGGGACAACGTGGGACAACGTGGGACACCGTTGGACAACGTGGGACACCGTTGGACATCGTTGGACACCGTGGGACAACGTGGGACAACGTGGGACAACGTGGGACAACGTGGGACATCGTGGGACAACGTGGGACAACGTGGGACAACGTGGGACAACGTGGGACACCGTTGGACATCGTTGGACACCGTGGGACAACGTGGGACAACGTGGGACACCGTTGGACACCGTTGGACACCGTTGGACATCGTTGGACACCGTTGGACACCGTGGGACAACGTGGGACAACGTGGGACAACGTGGGACAACGTGGGACAACGTGGGACAACGTGGGACAACGTGGGACAACGTGGGACAACGTGGGACAACGTGGGACATCGTGGGACAACGTGGGACCACGTGGGACAACGTGGGACAACGTGGGACACCGTTGGACAACGTGGGACACCGTTGGACATCGTTGGACACCGTGGGACAACGTGGGACAACGTGGGACAACGTGGGACACCGTTGGACACCGTTGGACATCGTTGGACATCGTTGGACATCGTGGGACACCGTTGGACATCGTTGGACATCGTTGGACACCGTTGGACATCGTTGGACATCGTTGGACATCGTTGGACACCGTTGGACACCGTTGGACACCGTTGGACACCGTTGGACATCGGTGGACATCGTGGGACACCGTTGGACACCGTTGGACATCGTTGGACACCGTTGGACACCGTGGGACAACGTGGGACAACGTGGGACAACGTGGGACAACGTGGGACAACGTGGGACAACGTGGGACAACGTGGGACACCGTTGGACACCGTGGGACACCGTTGGACAACGTGGGACAACGTGGGACAACGTGGGACAACGTGGGACAACGTGGGAAACCATGGAACAACGTGGGACAACGTGGGACAACGTGGGACAACGTGGGACACCGTTGGACATCGTTGGACACCGTGGGACAACGTGGGACAACGTGGGACACCGTTGGACACCGTTGGACATCGTTGGACACCGTTGGACACCGTGGGACAACGTGGGACAACGTGGGACAACGTGGGACAACGTGGGACAACGTGGGACAACGTGGGACAACGTGGGACACCGTTGGACATCGTTGGACACCGTGGGACACCGTTGGACACCGTTGGACATCGTTGGACACCGTGGGACAACGTGGGACAACGTGGGACACCGTTGGACACCGTGGGACAACGTGGGACAACGTGGGACACCGTTGGACATCGTTGGACACCGTGGGACATCGTGGGACAACGTGGGACAACGTGGGACAACGTGGGACAACGTGGGACACCGTTGGACAACGTGGGACAACGTGGGACAACGTGGGACAACGTGGGACAACGTGGGACAACGTGGGACAACGTGGGACAACGTGGGACACCGTTGGACACCGTGGGACACCGTTGGACACCGTTGGACATCGTTGGACACCGTGGGACATCGTGGGACAACGTGGGACACCGTTGGACACCGTTGGACATCGTTGGACACCGTTGGACACCGTGGGACAACGTGGGACAACGTGGGACAACGTGGGACAACGTGGGACAACGTGGGACAACGTGGGACAACGTGGGACAACGTGGGACAACGTGGGACACCGTTGGATATCGTTGGACACCGTGGGACACCGTTGGAGACCGTTGGACATCGTTGGACACCGTGGGACAACGTGGGACAACGTGGGACACCGTTGGACACCGTGGGACAACGTGGGACAACGTGGGACAACGTGGGACAACGTGGGACAACGTAGGACAACGTGGGACAACGTGGGACAACGTGGGACACCGTTGGACATCGTTGGACAACGTGGGACATCGTGGGACAACGTGGGACAACGTGGGACAACGTGGGACAACGTGGGACACCGTTGGACACCGTTGGACACCGTTGGACATCGTTGGACACCGTTGGACACCGTGGGACAACGTGGGACAACGTGGGACAACGTGGGACAACGTGGGACAACGTGGGACAACGTGGGACAACGTAGGACAACGTGGGACAACGTGGGACACCGTTGGACATCGTTGGACAACGTGGGACATCGTGGGACAACGTGGGACAACGTGGGACAACGTGGGACAACGTGGGACACCGTTGGACACCGTGGGACACCGTTGGACACCGTTGGACACCGTGGGACACCGTTGGACACCGCTGGACATCGTTGGACACCGTGGGACAACGTGGGACAACGTGGGACAACGTGGGACAACGTGGGACAACGTGGGACAACGTGGGACAACGTGGGACAACGTGGGACAACGTGGGACAACGTGGGACAACGTGGGACAACGTGGGACAACGTGGGACACCGTTGGACATCGTTGGACACCGTGGGACAACGTGGGACAACGTGGGACACCGTGGGACACCGTAGGACACCGTTGGACATCGTTGGACACCGTGGGACAACGTGGGACAACGTGGGACACCGTTGGACACCGTTGGACATCGTTGGACACCGTGGGACAACGTGGGACAACGTGGGACAACGTGGGACATCGTTGGACACCGTGGGACAACGTGGGACAACGTGGGACAACGTGGGACAACGTGGGACAACGTGGGACAACGTGGGACACCGTTGGACATCGTTGGACACCGTGGGACAACGTGGGACAACGTGGGACAACGTGGGACAACGTGGGACAACGTGGGACACCGTTGGACATCGTTGGACACCGGAGGGCAACGTGGGACAACGTGGGACAACGTGGGACAACGTGGGACAACGTGGGACACCGTTGGACAACGTGGGACAACGTGGGACAACGTGGGACAACGTGGGACAACGTGGGACAACGTGGGACAACGTGGGACATCGTGGGACAACGTGGGACAACGTGGGACAACGTGGGACAACGTGGGACAACGTGGGACACCGTTGGACATCGTTGGACACCGTGGGACAACGTGGGACAACGTGGGACAACGTGGGACAACGTGGGACAACGTGGGACACCGTTGGACATCGTTGGACACCGTGGGATAACGTGGGACAACGTGGGACACCGTGGGATACCGTTGGACACCGTTGGACATCGTTGGACACCGTGGGACAACGTGGGACAACGTGGGACACCGTTGGACACCGTGGGACAACGTGGGACAACGTGGGACAACGTGGGACAACGTAGGACAACGTGGGACAACGTGGGACACCGTTGGACATCGTTGGACAACGTGGGACATCGTGGGACAACGTGGGACAACGTGGGACAACGTGGGACAACGTGGGACAACGTGGGACAACGTGGGACAACGTGGGACACCGTTGGACACCGTTGGACACCGTGGGACACCGTTGGACACCGTTGGACATCGTTGGACACCGTTGGACACCGTTGGACACCGTTGGACACCGTGGGACAACGTGGGACAACGTGGGACAACGTGGGACAACGTGGGACAACGTGGGACAACGTGGGACAACGTGGGACAACGTGGGACAACGTGGGACAACGTGGGACAACGTGGGACACCGTTGGACATCGTTGGACACCGTGGGACAACGTGGGACAACGTGGGACAACGTGGGACAACGTGGGACAACGTGGGACAACGTGGGACACCGTTGGACACCGTGGGACACCGTTGGACAACGTGGGACAACGTGGGACAACGTGGGACAACGTGGGACAACGTGGGAAACCATGGAACAACGTGGGACAACGTGGGACAACGTGGGACAACGTGGGACACCGTTGGACATCGTTGGACACCGTGGGACAACGTGGGACAACGTGGGACACCGTTGGACACCGTTGGACATCGTGGGACACCGTTGGACACCGTGGGACAACGTGGGACAACGTGGGACAACGTGGGACAACGTGGGACAACGTGGGACAACGTGGGACAACGTGGGACACCGTTGGACATCGTTGGACACCGTGGGACACCGTTGGACACCGTTGGACATCGTTGGACACCGTGGGACAACGTGGGACAACGTGGGACACCGTTGGACACCGTGGGACAACGTGGGACAACGTGGGACAACGTGGGACAACGTGGGACAACGTGGGACAACGTAGGACAACGTGGGACAACGTGGGACACCGTTGGACATCGTTGGACAACGTGGGACATCGTGGGACAACGTGGGACAACGTGGGACAACGTGGGACTATGTGGGACACCGTTGGACATCGTTGGACAACGTGGGACAACGTGGGACAACGTGGGACAACGTGGGACATCGTTGGACATCGTTGGACACCGTTGGACATCGTTGGACATCGTTGGACATCGTTGGACACCGTTGGACACCGTTGGACACCGTTGGACACCGTTGGACACCGTTGGACATCGGTGGACATCGTGGGACACCGTTGGACACCGTTGGACATCGTTGGACACCGTTGGACACCGTGGGACAACGTGGGACAACGTGGGACAACGTGGGACAACGTGGGACAACGTGGGACACCGTTGGACACCGTGGGACACCGTTGGACAACGTGGGACAACGTGGGACAACGTGGGACAACGTGGGACAACGTGGGACAACGTGGGACAACATGGGAAACCATGGAACAACGTGGGACAACGTGGGACAACGTGGGACAACGTGGGACACCGTTGGACATCGTTGGACATCGTTGGACACCGTTGGACACCGTGGGACAACGTGGGACAACGTGGGACAACGTGGGACAACGTGGGACAACGTGGGACAACGTGGGACAACGTGTGACAACGTGGGACAACGTGGGACAACGTGGGACACCGTTGGACACCGTGGGACAACGTGGGACAACGTGGGACAACGTGGGACAACGTGGGACACCGTTGGACACCGTTGGACATCGCTGGACACCGTTGGACACCGTGGGACAACCTGGGACAACGTGGGACAACGTGGGACAACGTGGGACAACGTGGGACAACGTAGGACAACGTGGGACAACGTGGGACAACGTGGGACAACGTGGGACAACGTGGGACAACGTGGGACAACGTGTGACAACGTGGGACAACGTGGGACAACGTGGGACACCGTTGGACACCGTGGGACACCGTTGGACACCGTTGGACATCGTTGGACATCGTTGGACATCGTTGGACACCGTTGGACACCGTTGGACACCGTTGGACACCGTTGGACATCGGTGGACATCGTGGGACACCGTTGGACACCGTTGGACATCGTTGGACACCGTTGGACACCGTGGGACAACGTGGGACAACGTGGGGCAACGTGGGACAACGTGGGACAACGTGGGACAACGTGGGACAACGTGGGACAACGTGGGACAACGTGGGACAACGTGGGACAACGTGGGACAACGTGGGACACCGTTGGACATCGTTGGACACCGTGGGACAACGTGGGACAACGTGGGACAACGTGGGACAACGTGGGACACCGTTGGACACCGTTGGACACCGTTGGACACCGTGGGACACCGTTGGACACCGCTGGACATCGTTGGACACCGTGGGACAACGTGGGACAACGTGGGACAACGTGGGACAACGTGGGACAACGTGGGACAACGTGGGACAACGTGGGACAACGTGGGACAACGTGGGACAACGTGGGACAACGTGGGACAACGTGGGACACCGTTGGACATCGTTGGACACCGTGGGACAACGTGGGACAACGTGGGACACCGTGGGACACCGTAGGACACCGTTGGACATCGTTGGACACCGTGGGACAACGTGGGACAACGTGGGACACCGTTGGACACCGTTGGACATCGTTGGACACCGTGGGACAACGTGGGACAACGTGGGACAACGTGGGACAACGTGGGACAACGTGGGACAACGTGGGACAACGTGGGACATCGTGGGACAACGTGGGACAACGTGGGACAACGTGGGACAACGTGGGACATCGTTGGACACCGTTGGACACCGTGGGACAACGTGGGACAACGTGGGACAACGTGGGACAACGTGGGACAACGTGGGACAACGTGGGACAACGTGGGACACCGTTGGACATCGTTGGACACCGTGGGACAACGTGGGACAACGTGGGACAACGTGGGACAACGTGGGACAACGTGGGACAACGTGGGACACCGTTGGACATCGTTGGACACCGTGGGACAACGTGGGACAACGTGGGACAACGTGGGACAACGTGGGACAACGTGGGACACCGTTGGACATCGTTGGACACCGGGGGGCAACGTGGGACAACGTGGGACAACGTGGGACAACGTGGGACAACGTGGGACACCGTTGGACAACGTGGGACAACGTGGGACAACGTGGGACAACGTGGGACAACGTGGGACAACGTGGGACATCGTGGGACAACGTGGGACAACGTGGGACAACGTGGGACAACGTGGGACAACGTGGGACACCGTTGGACATCGTTGGACACCGTGGGACAACGTGGGACAACGTGGGACAACGTGGGACAACGTGGGACAACGTGGGACACCGTTGGACATCGTTGGACACCGTGGGACAACGTGGGACAACGTGGGACACCGTGGGACACCGTTGGACACCGTTGGACATCGTTGGACACCGTGGGACAACGTGGGACAACGTGGGACACCGTTGGACACCGTGGGACAACGTGGGACAACGTGGGACAACGTGGGACAACGTGGGACAACGTAGGACAACGTGGGACAACGTGGGACACCGTTGGACATCGTTGGACAACGTGGGACATCGTGGGACAACGTGGGACAACGTGGGACAACGTGGGACAACGTGGGACAACGTGGGACAACGTGGGACAACGTGGGACACCGTTGGACACCGTTGGACACCGTGGGACACCGTTGGACACCGTTGGACATCGTTGGACACCGTTGGACACCGTTGGACACCGTTGGACACCGTGGGACAACGTGGGACAACGTGGGACAACGTGGGACAACGTGGGACAACGTGGGACAACGTGGGACAACGTGGGACAACGTGGGACAACGTGGGACAACGTGGGACAACGTGGGACAACGTGGGACACCGTTGGACATCGTTGGACACCGTGGGACAACGTGGGACAACGTGGGACAACGTGGGACAACGTGGGACAACGTGGGACAACGTGGGACAACGTGGGACAACGTGGGACAACGTGGGACACCGTTGGACATCGTTGGACACCGTGGGACAACGTGGGACAACGTGGGACAACGTGGGACAACGTGGGACACCGTTGGACATCGTTGGACACCGTGGGACAACGTGGGACAACGTGGGACAACGTGGGACAACGTGGGACAACGTGGGACAACGTGGGACAACGTGGGACAACGTGGGACAACGTGGGACACCGTTGGACACCGTGGGACAACGTGGGACAACGTGGGACAACGTGGGACAACGTGGGACAACGTGGGACAACGTGGGACATCGTGGGACAACGTGGGACAACGTGGGACAACGTGGGACAACGTGGGACAACGTGGGACAACGTGGGACAACGTGGGACAACGTGGGACACCGTTGGACATCGTTGGACAACGTGGGACAACGTGGGACAACGTGGGACAACGTGGGACACCGTGGGACACAGTTGGACACCGTGGGACACCGTTGGGCACCGTTGGACATCGTTGGACACCGTGGGACAACGTGGGACAACGTGGGACACCGTGGGACAACGTGGGACAACGTGGGACAACGTGGGACAACGTGGGACACCGTTGGACACCGTGGGACACCGTTGGACACCGTTGGACATCGTTGGACACCGTGGGACAACGTGGGACAACGTGGGATAACGTGGGACAACGTGGGACAACGTAGGACAACGTGGGACAACGTGGGACACCGTTGGACATCGTTGGACAACGTGGGACATCGTGGGACAACGTGGGACAACGTGGGACAACGTGGGACACCGTTGGACAACGTGGGACACCGTTGGACATCGTTGGACACCGTTGGATATCGTTGGACACCGTGGGACAACGTGGGACAACGTGGGACACCGTTGGACACCGTGGGACAACGTGGGACAACGTGGGACAACGTGGGACAACGTGGGACAACGTGGGACAACGTGGGACAACGTGGGACAACGTGGGACAACGTGGGACACCGTGGGACAACGTGGGACACCGTTGGACACCGTGGGACAACGTGGGACAACGTGGGACAACGTGGGACAACGTGGGACAACGTGGGACAACGTAGGACAACGTGGGACAACGTGGGACAACGTGGGACAACGGGGGACAACGTGGGACACCGTTGGACACCGTGGGACACCGTTGGACACCGTTGGACATCGTTGGACACCGTGGGACATCGTGGGACAACGTGGGACAACGTGGGACAACGTGGGACAACGTGGGACACCGTTGGACAACGTGGGACACCGTTGGACAACGTGGGACAACGTGGGACAACGTGGGACAACGTGGGACACCGTTGGACAACGTGGGACACCGTTGGGCATCGTTGGACACCGTTGGACATCGTTGGACACCGTGGGACAACGTGGGACAACGTGGGACAACGTGGGACACCGTTGGACATCGTTGGACACCGGGGGGCAACGTGGGACAACGTGGGACAACGTGGGACAACGTGGGACAACGTGGGACAACGTGGGACAACGTGGGACACCGTTGGACATCGTTGGACACCGTGGGACAACGTGGGACAACGTGGGACACCGTGGGACACCGTTGGACACCGTTGGACATCGTTGGACACCGTGGGACAACGTGGGACAACGTGGGACACCGTTGGACACCGTGGGACACCGTTGGACACCGTTTGGACATCGTTGGACACCGTGGGACACCGTTGGACACCGTTGGACATCGTTGGACACCGTGGGACATCGTGGGACAACGTGGGACAACGTGGGACAACGTGGGACAACGTGGGACACCGTTGGACAACGTGGGACACCGTTGGACATCGTTGGACACCGTGGGACAACGTGGGACAACGTGGGACAACGTGGGACAACGTGGGACAACGTGGGACATCGTGGGACAACGTGGGACAACGTGGGACAACGTGGGACAACGTGGGACAACGTGGGACAACGTGGGACAACGTAGGACAACGTGGGACAACGTGGGACACCGTTGTACATCGTTGGACAACGTGGGACATCGTGGGACAACGTGGGACAACGTGGGACAACGTGGGACACCGTTGGACAACGTGGGACACCGTTGGACATCGTTGGACACCGTTGGATATCGTTGGACACCGTGGGACAACGTGGGACAACGTGGGACACCGTTGGACACCGTGGGACAACGTGGGACAACGTGGGACAACGTGGGACAACGTGGGACAACGTGGGACAACGTGGGACAACGTGGGACAACGTAGGACAACGTGGGACAACGTGGGACACCGTTGGACATCGTTGGACAACGTGGGACATCGTGGGACAACGTGGGACAACGTGGGACAACGTGGGACAACGTGGGACACCGTTGGACACCGTGGGACACCGTTGGACACCGTTGGACACCGTGGGACACCGTTGGACACCGTTGGACATCGTTGGACACCGTTGGACACCGTTGGACATCGTTGGACACCGTGGGACAACGTGGGACAACGTGGGACAACGTGGGACAACGTGGGACAACGTGGGACATCGTGGGACAACGTGGGACAACGTGGGACAACGTGGGACAACGTGGGACACCGTTGGACAACGTGGGACACCGTTGGGCATCGTTGGACACCGTTGGACATCGTTGGACACCGTGGGACAACGTGGGACAACGTGGGACAACGTGGGACAACGTGGGACACCGTTGGACATCGTGGGACACCGGGGGGCACCGTGGGACAACGTGGGACAACGTGGGACACCGTTGGACACCGTGGGACAACGTGGGACAACGTGGGACAACGTGGGACAACGTGGGACAACGTGGGACAACGTGGGACATCGTGGGACAACGTGGGACAACGTGGGACAACGTGGGACAACGTGGGACACCGTTGGACATCGTTGGACACCGTGGGACAACGTGGGACAACGTGGGACAACGTAGGACAACGTGGGACAACGTGGGACACCGTTGGACATCGTTGGACAACGTGGGACATCGTGGGACAACGTGGGACAACGTGGGACAACGTGGGACAACGTGGGACACCGTTGGACATCGTTGGACAACGTGGGACAACGTGGGACACCGTTGGACATCGTTGGACATCGTTGGACACCGTTGGACACCGTTGGACACCGTTGGACACCGTTGGACATCGGTGGACATCGTGGGACACCGTTGGACACCCTTGGACATCGTTGGACACCGTTGGACACCGTGGGACAACGTGGGACAACGTGGGACACCGTGGGACAACGTGGGACAACGTGGGACAACGTGGGACAACGTGGGACAGCTTTGGACACCGTGGGACACCGTTGGACAACGTGGGACAACGTGGGACAACGTGGGACAACGTGGGACAACGTGGGACAACGTGGGAAACCATGGAACAACGTGGGACAACGTGGGACAACGTGGGACAACGTGGGACACCGTTGGACACCGTTGGACACCGTGGGACGACGTGGGACAACGTGGGACAACGTGGGACAACGTGGGACAACGTGGGACACCGTTGGACATCGTTGGACAACGTGGGACATCGTGGGACAACGTGGGACAACGTGGGACAACGTGGGACAACGTGGGACACCGTTGGACATCGTTGGACACCGTGGGACAACGTGGGACAACGTGGGACACCGTTGGACACCGTTGGACACCGTTGGACACCGTTGGACATCGGTGGACATCGTGGGACTCCGTTGGACACCGTTGGACATCGTTGGACACCGTTGGACACCGTGGGACAACGTGGGACAACGTGGGACAACGTGGGACAACGTGGGACAACGTGGGACAACGTGGGACAACGTGGGACAACGTGGGACATCGTGGGACAACGTGGGACAACGTGGGACAACGTGGGACAACGTGGGACATCGTTGGACACCGTTGGACACCGTGGGACAACGTGGGACAACGTGGGACACCGTTGGACATCGTTGGACACCGTGGGACAACGTGGGACAACGTGGGACACCGTTGGACACCGTTGGACACCGTTGGACACCGTTGGACATCGGTGGACATCGTGGGACACCGTTGGACACCGTTGGACATCGTTGGACACCGTTGGACACCGTGGGACAACGTGGGACAACGTGGGACAACGTGGGACAACGTGGGACAACGTGGGACAACGTGGGACAACGTGGGACAAACGTGGGACAACGTGGGACAACGTGGGACAACGTGGGACAACGTGGGACAACGTGGGACACCGTTGGACATCGTTGGACACCGTGGGACAACGTGGGACAACGTGGGACAACGTGGGACACCGTTGGACATCGTTGGACACCGTGGGACAACGTGGGACAACGTGGGACAACGTGGGACAACGTGGGACAACGTGGGACAACGTGGGACACCGTTGGACATCGTTGGACACCGTGGGACAACGTGGGACAACGTGGGACAACGTGGGACAACGTGGGACAACGTGGGACAACGTGGGACAACGTGGGACAACGTGGGACAACGTGGGACACCGTTGGACATCGTTGGACACCGTGGGACAACGTGGGACAACGTGGGACAACGTGGGACAACGTGGGACACCGTTGGACATCGTTGGACACCGTGGGACAACGTGGGACAACGTGGGACAACGTGGGACAACGTGGGACAACGTGGGACAACGTGGGACAACGTGGGACAACGTGGGACAACGTGGGACACCGTTGGACACCGTGGGACAACGTGGGACAACGTGGGACAACGTGGGACAACGTGGGACAACGTGGGACAACGTGGGACATCGTGGGACAACGTGGGACAACGTGGGACAACGTGGGACAACGTGGGACAACGTGGGACACCGTTGGACATCGTTGGACACCGTGGGACAACGTGGGACAACGTGGGACAACGTGGGACAACGTGGGACACCGTTGGACATCGTTGGACAACGTGGGACATCGTGGGACAACGTGGGACAACGTGGGACAACGTGGGACAACGTGGGACAACGTGGGACAACGTGGGACAACGTGGGACAACGTGGGACACCGTTGGACATCGTTGGACACCGTGGGACAACGTGGGACAACGTGGGACACCGTGGGACACCGTTGGACACCGTTGGACATCGTTGGACACCGTGGGACAACGTGGGACAACGTGGGACACCGTTGGACACCGTGGGACAACGTGGGGCAACGTGGGACACCGTTGGACATCGTTGGACAACGTGGGACAACGTGGGACAACGTGGGACAACGTGGGACAACGTGGGACACCGTTGGACACAGTTGGACACCGTTGGACACCGTTGGACACCGTGGGACAACGTGGGACAACGTGGGACAACGTGGGACAACGTGGGACACCGTTGGACATCGTTGGACAACGTGGGACAACGTGGGACAACGTGGGACAACGTGGGACAACGTGGGACACCGTGGGACACAGTTGGACACCGTGGGACACCGTTGGGCACCGTTGGACATCGTTGGACACCGTGGGACAACGTGGGACAACGTGGGACACCGTGGGACAACGTGGGACAACGTGGGACAACGTGGGACAACGTGGGACACCGTTGGACACCGTGGGACACCGTTGGACACCGTTGGACATCGTTGGACACCGTGGGACAACGTGGGACAACGTGGGACAACGTGGGACAACGTGGGACAACGTAGGACAACGTGGGACAACGTGGGACACCGTTGGACATCGTTGGACAACGTGGGACATCGTGGGACAACGTGGGACAACGTGGGACAACGTGGGACACCGTTGGACAACGTGGGACACCGTTGGACATCGTTGGACAACGTGGGACAACGTGGGACACCGTGGGACACCGTTGGACACCGTTGGACATCGTTGGACACCGTGGGACAACGTGGGACAACGTGGGACACCGTTGGACACCGTGGGACACCGTTGGACACCGTTTGGACATCGTTGGACACCGTGGGACACCGTTGGACACCGTTGGACATCGTTGGACACCGTGGGACATCGTGGGACAACGTGGGACAACGTGGGACAACGTGGGACAACGTGGGACACCGTTGGACAACGTGGGACACCGTTGGACATCGTTGGACACCGTGGGACAACGTGGGACAACGTGGGACAACGTGGGACAACGTGGGACAACGTGGGACATCGTGGGACAACGTGGGACAACGTGGGACAACGTGGGACAACGTGGGACAACGTGGGACAACGTGGGACAACGTAGGACAACGTGGGACAACGTGGGACACCGTTGTACATCGTTGGACAACGTGGGACATCGTGGGACAACGTGGGACAACGTGGGACAACGTGGGACACCGTTGGACAACGTGGGACACCGTTGGACATCGTTGGACACCGTTGGATATCGTTGGACACCGTGGGACAACGTGGGACAACGTGGGACACCGTTGGACACCGTGGGACAACGTGGGACAACGTGGGACAACGTGGGACAACGTGGGACAACGTGGGACAACGTGGGACAACGTGGGACAACGTAGGACAACGTGGGACAACGTGGGACACCGTTGGACATCGTTGGACAACGTGGGACATCGTGGGACAACGTGGGACAACGTGGGACAACGTGGGACAACGTGGGACACCGTTGGACACCGTGGGACACCGTTGGACACCGTTGGACACCGTGGGACACCGTTGGACACCGTTGGACATCGTTGGACACCGTTGGACACCGTTGGACATCGTTGGACACCGTGGGACAACGTGGGACAACGTGGGACAACGTGGGACAACGTGGGACAACGTGGGACATCGTGGGACAACGTGGGACAACGTGGGACAACGTGGGACAACGTGGGACACCGTTGGACAACGTGGGACACCGTTGGGCATCGTTGGACACCGTTGGACATCGTTGGACACCGTGGGACAACGTGGGACAACGTGGGACAACGTGGGACAACGTGGGACACCGTTGGACATCGTTGGACACCGGGGGGCAACGTGGGACAACGTGGGACAACGTGGGACACCGTTGGACACCGTGGGACAACGTGGGACAACGTGGGACAACGTGGGACAACGTGGGACAACGTGGGACAACGTGGGACATCGTGGGACACCGTGGGACAACGTGGGACAACGTGGGACAACGTGGGACACCGTTGGACATCGTTGGACACCGTGGGACAACGTGGGACAACGTGGGACAACGTAGGACAACGTGGGACAACGTGGGACACCGTTGGACATCGTTGGACAACGTGGGACATCGTGGGACAACGTGGGACAACGTGGGACAACGTGGGACAACGTGGGACACCGTTGGACATCGTTGGACAACGTGGGACAACGTGGGACACCGTTGGACATCGTTGGACATCGTTGGACACCGTTGGACACCGTTGGACACCGTTGGACACCGTTGGACATCGGTGGACATCGTGGGACACCGTTGGACACCCTTGGACATCGTTGGACACCGTTGGACACCGTGGGACAACGTGGGACAACGTGGGACAACGTGGGACAACGTGGGACAACGTGGGACAACGTGGGACAACGTGGGACAGCTTTGGACACCGTGGGACACCGTTGGACAACGTGGGACAACGTGGGACAACGTGGGACAACGTGGGACAACGTGGGACAACGTGGGACAACGTGGGACAACGTGGGACAACGTGGGACAACGTGGGACACCGTTGGACACCGTTGGACACCGTGGGACGACGTGGGACAACGTGGGACAACGTGGGACAACGTGGGACAACGTGGGACACCGTTGGACATCGTTGGACAACGTGGGACATCGTGGGACAACGTGGGACAACGTGGGACAACGTGGGACAACGTGGGACACCGTTGGACATCGTTGGACACCGTGGGACAACGTGGGACAACGTGGGACACCGTTGGACACCGTTGGACACCGTTGGACACCGTTGGACATCGGTGGACATCGTGGGACTCCGTTGGACACCGTTGGACATCGTTGGACACCGTTGGACAACGTGGGACAACGTGGGACAACGTGGGACAACGTGGGACAACGTGGGACAACGTGGGACAACGTGGGACAACGTGGGACAACGTGGGACACCGTGGGACAACGTGGGACAACGTGGGACAACGTGGGACAACGTGGGACATCGTTGGACACCGTTGGACACCGTGGGACAACGTGGGACAACGTGGGACACCGTTGGACATCGTTGGACACCGTGGGACAACGTGGGACAACGTGGGACACCGTTGGACACCGTTGGACACCGTTGGACACCGTTGGACATCGGTGGACATCGTGGGACACCGTTGGACACCGTTGGACATCGTTGGACACCGTTGGACACCGTGGGACAACGTGGGACAACGTGGGACAACGTGGGACAACGTGGGACAACGTGGGACAACGTGGGACAACGTGGGACAAACGGGGGACAACGTGGGACAACGTGGGACAACGTGGGACAACGTGGGACAACGTGGGACACCGTTGGACATCGTTGGACACCGTGGGACAACGTGGGACAACGTGGGACAACGTGGGACACCGTTGGACATCGTTGGACACCGTGGGACAACGTGGGACAACGTGGGACAACGTGGGACAACGTGGGACAACGTGGGACACCGTGGGACACCGTTGGACATCGTTGGACACCGTGGGACAACGTGGGACAACGTGGGACAACGTGGGACAACGTGGGACAACGTGGGACAACGTGGGACAACGTGGGACAACGTGGGACAACGTGGGACACCGTTGGACATCGTTGGACACCGTGGGACAACGTGGGACAACGTGGGACAACGTGGGACAACGTGGGACACCGTTGGACATCGTTGGACACCGTGGGACAACGTGGGACAACGTGGGACAACGTGGGACAACGTGGGACAACGTGGGACAACGTGGGACAACGTGGGACAACGTGGGACAACGTGGGACACCGTTGGACACCGTGGGACAACGTGGGACAACGTGGGACAACGTGGGACAACGTGGGACAACGTGGGACAACGTGGGACACCGTGGGACAACGTGGGACAACGTGGGACAACGTGGGACAACGTGGGACAACGTGGGACACCGTTGGACATCGTTGGACACCGTGGGACAACGTGGGACAACGTGGGACAACGTGGGACAACGTGGGACACCGTTGGACATCGTTGGACAACGTGGGACATCGTGGGACAACGTGGGACAACGTGGGACAACGTGGGACAACGTGGGACAACGTGGGACAACGTGGGACAACGTGGGACAACGTGGGACACCGTTGGACATCGTTGGACACCGTGGGACAACGTGGGACAACGTGGGACACCGTGGGACACCGTTGGACACCGTTGGACATCGTTGGACACCGTGGGACAACGTGGGACAACGTGGGACACCGTTGGACACCGTGGGACAACGTGGGGCAACGTGGGACACCGTTGGACATCGTTGGACAACGTGGGACAACGTGGGACAACGTGGGACAACGTGGGACAACGTGGGACACCGTTGGACACAGTTGGACATCGTTGGACACCGTTGGACACCGTGGGACAACGTGGGACAACGTGGGACAACGTGGGACAACGTGGGACACCGTTGGACATCGTTGGACAACGTGGGACAACGTGGGACAACGTGGGACAACGTGGGACAACGTGGGACACCGTGGGACACAGTTGGACACCGTGGGACACCGTTGGGCACCGTTGGACATCGTTGGACACCGTGGGACAACGTGGGACAACGTGGGACACCGTGGGACAACGTGGGACAACGTGGGACAACGTGGGACAACGTGGGACACCGTTGGACACCGTGGGACACCGTTGGACACCGTTGGACATCGTTGGACACCGTGGGACAACGTGGGACAACGTGGGACAACGTGGGACAACGTGGGACAACGTAGGACAACGTGGGACAACGTGGGACACCGTTGGACATCGTTGGACAACGTGGGACATCGTGGGACAACGTGGGACAACGTGGGACAACGTGGGACACCGTTGGACAACGTGGGACACCGTTGGACATCGTTGGACACCGTTGGATATCGTTGGACACCGTGGGACAACGTGGGACAACGTGGGACACCGTTGGACACCGTGGGACAACGTGGGACAACGTGGGACAACGTGGGACAACGTGGGACAACGTGGGACAACGTAGGACAACGTGGGACAACGTGGGACACCGTTGGACATCGTTGGACAACGTGGGACATCGTGGGACAACGTGGGACAACGTGGGACAACGTGGGACAACGTGGGACCCCGTTGGACACCGTGGGACACCGTTGGACACCGTTGGACATCGTTGGACACCGTTGGATACCGTTGGACACCGTTGGACACCGTGGGACAACGTGGGACAACGTGGGACAACGTGGGACAACGTGGGACAACGTGGGACAACGTGGGACAACGTGGGACAACGTGGGACAACGTGGGATAACGTGGGACAACGTGGGACAACGTGGGACACCGTTGGACACCGTGGGACAACGTGGGACAACGTGGGACAACGTGGGACAACGTGGGACAACGTGGGACAACGTGGGACATCGTGGGACAACGTGAGACAACGTGGGACAACGTGGGACAACGTGGGACAACGTGGGACAACGTGGGACACCGTTGGACATCGTTGGACACCGTGGGACAACGTGGGACAACGTGGGACAACGTGGGACAACGTGGGACAACGTGGGACAACGTGGGACACCGTTGGACATCGTTGGACACCGTGGGACAACGTGGGACAACGTGGGACAACGTGGGACAACGTGGGACAACGTGGGACAACGTGGGACAACGTGGGACAACGTGGGACAACGTGGGACACCGTTGGACATCGTTGGACACCGTGGGACAACGTGGGACAACGTGGGACAACGTGGGACAACGTGGGACACCGTTGGACACCGTTGGACACCGTGGGACAACGTGGGACAACGTGGGACAACGTGGGACAACGTGGGACAACGTGGGACAACGTGGGACAACGTGGGACAACGTGGGACAACGTGGGACACCGTTGGACACCGTGGGACAACGTGGGACAACGTGGGACAACGTGGGACAACGTGGGACAACGTGGGACAACGTGGGACATCGTGGGACAACGTGGGACAACGTGGGACAACGTGGGACAACGTGGGACAACGTGGGACACCGTTGGACATCGTTGGACACCGTGGGACAACGTGGGACAACGTGGGACAACGTGGGACAACGTGGGACACCGTTGGACATCGTTGGACAACGTGGGACATCGTGGGACAACGTGGGACAACGTGGGACAACGTGGGACAACGTGGGACAACGTGGGACAACGTGGGACAACGTGGGACAACGTGGGACACCGTTGGACATCGTTGGACACCGTGGGACAACGTGGGACAACGTGGGACACCGTGGGACACCGTTGGACACCGTTGGACATCGTGGGACACCGTGGGACAACGTGGGACAACGTGGGACACCGTTGGACACCGTGGGACAACGTGGGACAACGTGGGACACCGTTGGACATCGTTGGACAACGTGGGACAACGTGGGACAACGTGGGACAACGTGGGACAACGTGGGACACCGTTGGACACAGTTGGACATCGTTGGACACCGTTGGACACCGTGGGACAACGTGGGACAACGTGGGACAACGTGGGACAACGTGGGACACCGTTGGACATCGTTGGACAACGTGGGACAACGTGGGACAACGTGGGACAACGTGGGACAACGTGGGACACCGTGGGACACAGTTGGACACCGTGGGACACCGTTGGGCACCGTTGGACATCGTTGGACACCGTGGGACAACGTGGGACAACGTGGGACACCGTGGGACAACGTGGGACAACGTGGGACAACGTGGGACAACGTGGGACACCGTTGGACACCGTGGGACACCGTTGGACACCGTTGGACATCGTTGGACACCGTGGGACAACGTGGGACAACGTGGGACAACGTGGGACAACGTGGGACAACGTAGGACAACGTGGGACAACGTGGGACACCGTTGGACATCGTTGGACAACGTGGGACATCGTGGGACAACGTGGGACAACGTGGGACAACGTGGGACACCGTTGGACAACGTGGGACACCGTTGGACATCGTTGGACACCGTTGGATATCGTTGGACACCGTGGGACAACGTGGGACAACGTGGGACACCGTTGGACACCGTGGGACAACGTGGGACAACGTGGGACAACGTGGGACAACGTGGGACAACGTGGGACAACGTAGGACAACGTGGGACAACGTGGGACACCGTTGGACATCGTTGGACAACGTGGGACATCGTGGGACAACGTGGGACAACGTGGGACAACGTGGGACAACGTGGGACCCCGTTGGACACCGTGGGACACCGTTGGACACCGTTGGACACCGTTGGACACCGTTGGACATCGTTGGACACCGTGGGACATCGTGGGACAACGTGGGACAACGTGGGACAACGTGGGACAACGTGGGACACCGTTGGACAACGTGGGACACCGTTGGACATCGTTGGACACCGTGGGACAACGTGGGACAACGTGGGACAACGTGGGACAACGTGGGACAACGTGGGACATCGTGGGACAACGTGGGACAACGTGGGACAACGTGGGACAACGTGGGACACCGTGGGACAACGTGGGACACCGTTGGGCATCGTTGGACACCGTTGGACATCGTTGGACACCGTGGGACAACGTGGGACAACGTGGGACAACGTGGGACAACGTGGGACACCGTTGGACATCGTTGGACACCGGGGGGCAACGTGGGACACCGTTGGACACCGTGGGACAACGTGGGACAACGTGGGACAACGTGGGACAACGTGGGACAACGTGGGACAACGTGGGACAACGTGGGACAAACGTGGGACAACGTGGGACAACGTGGGACAACGTGGGACAACGTGGGACAACGTGGGACACCGTTGGACATCGTTGGACACCGTGGGACAACGTGGGACAACGTGGGACATCGTGGGACAACGTGGGACAACGTGGGACAACGTGGGACAACGTGGGACACCGTTGGACAACGTGGGACACCGTTGGACATCGTTGGACACCGTGGGACAACGTGGGACAACGTGGGACAACGTGGGACAACGTGGGACAACGTGGGACATCGTGGGACAACGTGGGACAACGTGGGACAACGTGGGACAACGTGGGACACCGTTGGACAACGTGGGACACCGTTGGGCATCGTTGGACAACGTGGGACAACGTGGGACACCGTTGGACACCGTTGGACACCGTTGGACACCGTTGGACATCGGTGGACATCGTGGGACACCGTTGGACACCGTTGGACATCGTTGGACACCGTTGGACACCGTGGGACAACGTGGGACAACGTGGGACACCGTTGGACAACGTGGGACACCGTTGGACATCGTTGGACACCGTTGGATATCGTTGGACACCGTGGGACAACGTGGGACAACGTGGGACACCGTTGGACACCGTGGGACAACGTGGGACAACGTGGGACAACGTGGGACAACGTGGGACAACGTGGGACAACGTGGGACAACGTGGGACGACGTAGGACAACGTGGGACAACGTGGGACACCGTTGGACATCGTTGGACAACGTGGGACAACGTGGGACAACGTGGGACACCGTTGGACAACGTGGGACACCGTTGGGCATCGTTGGACACCGTTGGACATCGTTGGACACCGTGGGACAACGTGGGACAACGTGGGACAACGTGGGACAACGTGGGACACCGTTGGACATCGTTGGACACCGGGGGGCAACGTGGGACAACGTGGGACAACGTGGGACACCGTTGGACACCGTGGGACAACGTGGGACAACGTGGGACAACGTGGGACAACGTGGGACAACGTGGGACAACGTGGGACATCGTGGGACAACGTGGGACAACGTGGGACAACGTGGGACAACGTGGGACAACGTGGGACACCGTTGGACATCGTTGGACACCGTGGGACAACGTGGGACAACGTGGGACAACGTAGGACAACGTGGGACAACGTGGGACACCGTTGGACATCGTTGGACAACGTGGGACATCGTGGGACAACGTGGGACAACGTGGGACAACGTGGGACAACGTGGGACACCGTTGGACATCGTTGGACAACGTGGGACAACGTGGGACACCGTTGGACATCGTTGGACATCGTTGGACACCGTTGGACACCGTTGGACACCGTTGGACACCGTTGGACATCGGTGGACATCGTGGGACACCGTTGGACACCCTTGGACATCGTTGGACACCGTTGGACACCGTGGGACAACGTGGGACAACGTGGGACACCGTGGGACAACGTGGGACAACGTGGGACAACGTGGGACAACGTGGGACAGCGTTGGACACCGTGGGACACCGTTGGACAACGTGGGACAACGTGGGACAACGTGGGACAACGTGGGACAACGTGGGAAACCATGGAACAACGTGGGACAACGTGGGACAACGTGGGACAACGTGGGACACCGTTGGACACCGTTGGACACCGTGGGACAACGTGGGACAACGTGGGACAACGTGGGACAACGTGGGACAACGTGGGACACCGTTGGACATCGTTGGACAACGTGGGACACCGTGGGACAACGTGGGACAACGTGGGACAACGTGGGACAACGTGGGACACCGTTGGACATCGTTGGACACCGTGGGACAACGTGGGACAACGTGGGACACCGTTGGACACCGTTGGACACCGTTGGACACCGTTGGACATCGGTGGACATCGTGGGACACCGTTGGACACCGTTGGACATCGTTGGACACCGTTGGACACCGTGGGACAACGTGGGACAACGTGGGACAACGTGGGACAACGTGGGACAACGTGGGACAACGTGGGACAACGTGGGACAACGTGGGACATCGTGGGACAACGTGGGACAACGTGGGACAACGTGGGACATCGTTGGACACCGTTGGACACCGTGGGACAACGTGGGACAACGTGGGACACCGTTGGACATCGTTGGACACCGTGGGACAACGTGGGACAACGTGGGACACCGTTGGACACCGTTGGACACCGTTGGACACCGTTGGACATCGGTGGACATCGTGGGAAACCGTTGGACACCGTTGGACATCGTTGGACACCGTTGGACACCGTGGGACAACGTGGGACAACGTGGGACAACGTGGGACAACGTGGGACAACGTGGGACAACGTGGGACAAACGTGGGACAACGTGGGACAACGTGGGACAACGTGGGACAACGTGGGACAACGTGGGACACCGTTGGACAACGTGGGACACCGTTGGACACCGTGGGACAACGTGGGACAACGTGGGACACCGTTGGACATCGTTGGACAACGTGGGACAACGTGGGACAACGTGGGACAACGTGGGACAACGTGGGACACCGTTGGACACAGTTGGACATCGTTGGACACCGTTGGACACCGTGGGACAACGTGGGACAACGTGGGACAACGTGGGACAACGTGGGACACCGTTGGACATCGTTGGACAACGTGGGACAACGTGGGACAACGTGGGACAACGTGGGACAACGTGGGACACCGTGGGACACAGTTGGACACCGTGGGACACCGTTGGGCACCGTTGGACATCGTTGGACACCGTGGGACAACGTGGGACAACGTGGGACACCGTGGGACAACGTGGGACAACGTGGGACAACGTGGGACAACGTGGGACACCGTTGGACACCGTGGGACACCGTTGGACACCGTTGGACATCGTTGGACACCGTGGGACAACGTGGGACAACGTGGGACAACGTGGGACAACGTGGGACAACGTAGGACAACGTGGGACAACGTGGGACACCGTTGGACATCGTTGGACAACGTGGGACATCGTGGGACAACGTGGGACAACGTGGGACAACGTGGGACACCGTTGGACAACGTGGGACACCGTTGGACATCGTTGGACACCGTTGGATATCGTTGGACACCGTGGGACAACGTGGGACAACGTGGGACACCGTTGGACACCGTGGGACAACGTGGGACAACGTGGGACAACGTGGGACAACGTGGGACAACGTGGGACAACGTAGGACAACGTGGGACAACGTGGGACACCGTTGGACATCGTTGGACAACGTGGGACATCGTGGGACAACGTGGGACAACGTGGGACAACGTGGGACAACGTGGGACCCCGTTGGACACCGTGGGACACCGTTGGACACCGTTGGACATCGTTGGACACCGTTGGATACCGTTGGACACCGTTGGACACCGTGGGACAACGTGGGACAACGTGGGACAACGTGGGACAACGTGGGACAACGTGGGACAACGTGGGACAACGTGGGACAACGTGGGACAACGTGGGACACCGTTGGACACCGTGGGACAACGTGGGACAACGTGGGACAACGTGGGACAACGTGGGACAACGTAGGACAACGTGGGACAACGTGGGACAACGTGGGACAACGTGGGACAACGTGGGACACCGTTGGACATCGTTGGACACCGTGGGACAACGTGGGACAACGTGGGACAACGTGGGACAACGTGGGACAACGTGGGACATCGTGGGACAACGTGGGACAACGTGGGACAACGTGGGACAACGTGGGACACCGTTGGACAACGTGGGACACCGTTGGGCATCGTTGGACACCGTTGGACATCGTTGGACACCGTGGGACAACGTGGGACAACGTGGGACAACGTGGGACAACGTGGGACACCGTTGGACATCGTTGGACACAGGGGGGCAACGTGGGACAACGTGGGACAACGTGGGACAACGTGGGACAACGTGGGACAACGTGGGACAACGTGGGACACCGTTGGACATCGTTGGACACCGTGGGACAACGTGGGACAACGTGGGACACCGTGGGACACCGTTGGACACCGTTGGACATCGTTGGACACCGTGGGACAACGTGGGACAACGTGGGACACCGTTGGACACCGTGGGACACCGTTGGACACCGTTGGACATCGTTGGACACCGTGGGACACCGTTGGACACCGTTGGACATCGTTGGACACCGTGGGACATCGTGGGACAACGTGGGACAACGTGGGACAACGTGGGACAACGTGGGACACCGTTGGACAACGTGGGACACCGTTGGACATCGTTGGACACCGTGGGACAACGTGGGACAACGTGGGACAACGTGGGACAACGTGGGACATCGTGGGACATCGTGGGACAACGTGGGACAACGTGGGACAACGTGGGACAACGTGGGACAACGTGGGACAACGTAGGACAACGTGGGACAACGTGGGACACCGTTGGACATCGTTGGACAACGTGGGACATCGTGGGACAACGTGGGACAACGTGGGACAACGTGGGACACCGTTGGACAACGTGGGACACCGTTGGACATCGTTGGAACCGTTGGATATCGTTGGACACCGTGGGACAACGTGGGACAACGTGGGACACCGTTGGACACCGTGGGACAACGTGGGACAACGTGGGACAACGTGGGACAACGTGGGACAACGTGGGACAACGTGGGACAACGTGGGACGACGTAGGACAACGTGGGACAACGTGGGACACCGTTGGACATCGTTGGACAACGTGGGACAACGTGGGACAACGTGGGACACCGTTGGGCATCGTTGGACACCGTTGGACATCGTTGGACACCGTGGGACAACGTGGGACAACGTGGGACAACGTGGGACAACGTGGGACACCGTTGGACATCGTTGGACACCGGGGGGCAACGTGGGACAACGTGGGACAACGTGGGACACCGTTGGACACCGTGGGACAACGTGGGACAACGTGGGACAACGTGGGACAACGTGGGACAACGTGGGACAACGTGGGACATCGTGGGACAACGTGGGACAACGTGGGACAACGTGGGACAACGTGGGACAACGTGGGACACCGTTGGACATCGTTGGACACCGTGGGACAACGTGGGACAACGTGGGACAACGTAGGACAACGTGGGACAACGTGGGACACCGTTGGACATCGTTGGACAACGTGGGACATCGTGGGACAACGTGGGACAACGTGGGACAACGTGGGACAACGTGGGACACCGTTGGACATCGTTGGACAACGTGGGACAACGTGGGACACCGTTGGACATCGTTGGACATCGTTGGACACCGTTGGACACCGTTGGACACCGTTGGACACCGTTGGACATCGGTGGACATCGTGGGACACCGTTGGACACCCTTGGACATCGTTGGACACCGTTGGACACCGTGGGACAACGTGGGACAACGTGGGACACCGTGGGACAACGTGGGACAACGTGGGACAACGTGGGACAACGTGGGACAGCGTTGGACACCGTGGGACACCGTTGGACAACGTGGGACAACGTGGGACAACGTGGGACAACGTGGGACAACGTGGGAAACCATGGAACAACGTGGGACAACGTGGGACAACGTGGGACAACGTGGGACACCGTTGGACACCGTTGGACACCGTGGGACAACGTGGGACAACGTGGGACAACGTGGGACAACGTGGGACAACGTGGGACACCGTTGGACATCGTTGGACAACGTGGGACATCGTGGGACAACGTGGGACAACGTGGGACAACGTGGGACAACGTGGGACACCGTTGGACATCGTTGGACACCGTGGGACAACGTGGGACAACGTGGGACACCGTTGGACACCGTTGGACACCGTTGGACACCGTTGGACATCGGTGGACATCGTGGGACACCGTTGGACACCGTTGGACATCGTTGGACACCGTTGGACACCGTGGGACAACGTGGGACAACGTGGGACAACGTGGGACAACGTGGGACAACGTGGGACAACGTGGGACAACGTGGGACAACGTGGGACATCGTGGGACAACGTGGGACAACGTGGGACAACGTGGGACATCGTTGGACACCGTTGGACACCGTGGGACAACGTGGGACAACGTGGGACACCGTTGGACATCGTTGGACACCGTGGGACAACGTGGGACAACGTGGGACACCGTTGGACACCGCTGGACACCGTTGGACACCGTTGGACATCGGTGGACATCGTGGGAAACCGTTGGACACCGTTGGACATCGTTGGACACCGTTGGACACCGTGGGACAACGTGGGACAACGTGGGACAACGTGGGACAACGTGGGACAACGTGGGACAACGTGGGACAACGTGGGACAACGTGGGACAAACGTGGGACAACGTGGGACAACGTGGGACAACGTGGGACAACGTGGGACAACGTGGGACACCGTTGGACATCGTTGGACACCGTGGGACACCGTTGGACACCGTTGGACATCGTTGGACACCGTGGGACAACGTGGGAGAACGTGGGACACCGTTGGACACCGTGGGACAACGTGGGACAACGTGGGACAACGTGGGGCAACGTGGGACAACGTGGGACAACGTAGGACAACGTGGGACAACGTGGGACACCGTTGGACATCGTTGGACAACGTGGGACATCGTGGGACAATGTGGGACAACGTGGGACACCGTTGGACATCGTTGGACACCGTGGGACAACGTGGGACAACGTGGGACACCGTGGGACATCGTTGGACACCGTGGGACAACGTGGGACAACGTGGGACAACGTGGGACAACGTGGGACACCGTTGGGCAAAGTGGGACAACGTGGGACAACGTGGGACAACGTGGGACAACGTGGGACAACGTGGGACAACGTGGGACATCGTGGGACAACGTGGGACAACGTGGGACAACGTGGGACAACGTGGGACAACGTGGGACACCGTTGGACATCGTTGGACACCGTGGGACAACGTGGGACAACGTGGGACAACGTGGGACAACGTGGGACACCGTTGGACATCGTTGGACAACGTGGGACATCGTGGGACAACGTGGGACAACGTGGGACAACGTGGGACAACGTGGGACAACGTGGGACAACGTGGGACAACGTGGGACAACGTGGGACAACGTGGGACAACGTGGGACAACGTGGGACAACGTGGGACACCGTTGGACATCGTTGGACACCGTGGGACACCGTTGGACACCGTTGGACATCGTTGGACACCGTGGGACAACGTGGGACAACGTGGGACACCGTTGGACACCGTGGGACAACGTGGGACAACGTGGGACAACGTGGGACAACGTGGGACAACGTGGGACAACGTAGGACAACGTGGGACAACGTGGGACACCGTTGGACATCGTTGGACAACGTGGGACATCGTGGGACAACGTGGGACAACGTGGGACAACGTGGGACAACGTGGGACACCGTTGGACATCGTTGGACAACGTGGGACAACGTGGGACAACGTGGGACAACGTGGGACACCGTTGGACATCGTTGGACAACGTGGGACAACGTGGGACAACGTGGGACAACGTGGGACAACGTGGGACACCGTTGGACACAGTTGGACATCGTTGGACACCGTTGGACACCGTGGGACAACGTGGGACAACGTGGGACATCGTGGGACAACGTGGGACAACGTGGGACAACGTGGGACAACGTGGGACACCGTTGGACATCGTGGGACACCGTGGGACAACGTGGGACAACGTGGGACAACGTGGGACAACGTGGGACACCGTTGGACATCGTTGGACACCGTGGGACAACGTGGGACAACGTGGGACAACGTGGGACAACGTGGGACAACGTGGGACACCGTTGGACATCGTTGGACACCGTGGGACAACGTGGGACAACGTGGGACAACGTGGGACAACGTGGGACAACGTGGGACAACGTGGGACAACGTGGGACAACGTGGGACAACGTGGGACACCGTTGGACATCGTTGGACACCGTGGGACAACGTGGGACAACGTGGGACAACGTGGGACAACGTGGGACACCGTTGGACATCGTTGGACACCGTGGGACAACGTGGGACAACGTGGGACAACGTGGGACAACGTGGGACACCGTTGGACACCGTGGGACACCGTTGGACACCGTTGGACATCGTTGGACACCGTGGGACAACGTGGGACAACGTGGGACAACGTGGGACAACGTGGGACAACGTAGGACAACGTGGGACAACGTGGGACACCGTTGGACATCGTTGGACAACGTGGGACATCGTGGGACAACGTGGGACAACGTGGGACAACGTGGGACACCGTTGGACAACGTGGGACACCGTTGGACATCGTTGGACACCGTTGGATATCGTTGGACACCGTGGGACAACGTGGGACAACGTGGGACACCGTTGGACACCGTGGGACAACGTGGGACAACGTGGGACAACGTGGGACAACGTGGGACAACGTGGGACAACGTAGGACAACGTGGGACAACGTGGGACACCGTTGGACATCGTTGGACAACGTGGGACATCGTGGGACAACGTGGGACAACGTGGGACAACGTGGGACAACGTGGGACCCCGTGGGACACCGTGGGACACCGTTGGACACCGTTGGACATCGTTGGACACCGTTGGATACCGTTGGACACCGTTGGACACCGTGGGACAACGTGGGACAACGTGGGACAACGTGGGACAACGTGGGACAACGTGGGACAACGTGGGACAACGTGGGACAACGTGGGACAACGTGGGACAACGTGGGACACCGTGGGACACCGTGGGACAACGTGGGACAACGTGGGACAACGTGGGACAACGTGGGACAACGTGGGACAACGTAGGACAACGTGGGACAACGTGGGACAACGTGGGACAACGTGGGACAACGTGGGACACCGTTGGACACCGTGGGACACCGTTGGACACCGTTGGACATCGTTGGACACCGTGGGACATCGTGGGACAACGTGGGACAACGTGGGACAACGTGGGACAACGTGGGACACCGTTGGACAACGTGGGACACCGTTGGACATCGTTGGACACCGTGGGACAACGTGGGACAACGTGGGACAACGTGGGACAACGTGGGACAACGTGGGACATCGTGGGACAACGTGGGACAACGTGGGACAACGTGGGACAATGTGGGACACCGTTGGACAACGTGGGACACCGTTGGGCATCGTTGGACACCGTTGGACATCGTTGGACACCGTGGGACAACGTGGGACAACGTGGGACAACGTGGGACAACGTGGGACACCGTTGGACATCGTTGGACACCGGGGGGCAACGTGGGACACCGTTGGACACCGTGGGACAACGTGGGACAACGTGGGACAACGTGGGACAACGTGGGACATCGTGGGACAACGTGGGACAACGTGGGACAAACGTGGGACAACGTGGGACAACGTGGGACAACGTGGGACAACGTGGGACAACGTGGGACACCGTTGGACATCGTTGGACACCGTGGGACAACGTGGGACAACGTGGGACATCGTGGGACAACGTGGGACAACGTGGGACAACGTGGGACAACGTGGGACACCGTTGGACAACGTGGGACACCGTTGGACATCGTTGGACACCGTGGGACAACGTGGGACAACGTGGGACAACGTGGGACAACGTGGGACAACGTGGGACATCGTGGGACAACGTGGGACAACGTGGGACAACGTGGGACAACGTGGGACACCGTTGGACAACGTGGGACACCGTTGGGCATCGTTGGACAACGTGGGACAACGTGGGACACCGTTGGACACCGTTGGACACCGTTGGACACCGTTGGACATCGGTGGACATCGTGGGACACCGTTGGACACCGTTGGACATCGTTGGACACCGTTGGACACCGTGGGACAACGTGGGACAACGTGGGACACCGTTGGACAACGTGGGACACCGTTGGACATCGTTGGACACCGTTGGACATCGTTGGACACCGTGGGACAACGTGGGACAACGTGGGACACCGTTGGACACCGTGGGACAACGTGGGACAACGTGGGACAACGTGGGACAACGTGGGACAACGTGGGACAACGTGGGACAACGTGGGACGACGTAGGACAACGTGGGACAACGTGGGACACCGTTGGACATCGTTGGACAACGTGGGACAACGTGGGACAACGTGGGACACCGTTGGACAACGTGGGACACCGTTGGGCATCGTTGGACACCGTTGGACATCGTTGGACACCGTGGGACAACGTGGGACAACGTGGGACAACGTGGGACAACGTGGGACACCGTTGGACATCGTGGGACACCGGGGGGCAACGTGGGACAACGTGGGACAACGTGGGACACCGTTGGACACCGTGGGACAACGTGGGACAACGTGGGACAACGTGGGACAACGTGGGACAACGTGGGACAACGTGGGACATCGTGGGACAACGTGGGACAACGTGGGACAACGTGGGACAACGTGGGACAACGTGGGACACCGTTGGACATCGTTGGACACCGTGGGACAACGTGGGACAACGTGGGACAACGTAGGACAACGTGGGACAACGTGGGACACCGTTGGACATCGTTGGACAACGTGGGACATCGTGGGACAACGTGGGACAACGTGGGACAACGTGGGACAACGTGGGACACCGTTGGACATCGTTGGACAACGTGGGACAACGTGGGACACCGTTGGACATCGTTGGACATCGTTGGACACCGTTGGACACCGTTGGACACCGTTGGACACCGTTGGACATCGGTGGACATCGTGGGACACCGTTGGACACCCTTGGACATCGTTGGACACCGTTGGACACCGTGGGACAACGTGGGACAACGTGGGACACCGTGGGACAACGTGGGACAACGTGGGACAACGTGGGACAACGTGGGACAGCGTTGGACACCGTGGGACACCGTTGGACAACGTGGGACAACGTGGGACAACGTGGGACAACGTGGGACAACGTGGGAAACCATGGAACAACGTGGGACAACGTGGGACAACGTGGGACAACGTGGGACACCGTTGGACACCGTTGGACACCGTGGGACAACGTGGGACAACGTGGGACAACGTGGGACAACGTGGGACAACGTGGGACACCGTTGGACATCGTTGGACAACGTGGGACATCGTGGGACAACGTGGGACAACGTGGGACAACGTGGGACAACGTGGGACACCGTTGGACATCGTTGGACACCGTGGGACAACGTGGGACAACGTGGGACACCGTTGGACACCGTTGGACACCGTTGGACACCGTTGGACATCGGTGGACATCGTGGGACACCGTTGGACACCGTTGGACATCGTTGGACACCGTTGGACACCGTGGGACAACGTGGGACAACGTGGGACAACGTGGGACAACGTGGGACAACGTGGGACAACGTGGGACAACGTGGGACAACGTGGGACATCGTGGGACAACGTGGGACAACGTGGGACAACGTGGGACATCGTTGGACACCGTTGGACACCGTGGGACAACGTGGGACAACGTGGGACACCGTTGGACATCGTTGGACACCGTGGGACAACGTGGGACAACGTGGGACACCGTTGGACACCGTTGGACACCGTTGGACACCGTTGGACATCGGTGGACATCGTGGGAAACCGTTGGACACCGTTGGACATCGTTGGACACCGTTGGACACCGTGGGACAACGTGGGACAACGTGGGACAACGTGGGACAACGTGGGACAACGTGGGACAACGTGGGACAACGTGGGACAAACGTGGGACAACGTGGGACAACGTGGGACAACGTGGGACAACGTGGGACAACGTGGGACACCGTTGGACAACGTGGGACACCGTTGGACACCGTGGGACAACGTGGGACAACGTGGGACACCGTTGGACATCGTTGGACAACGTGGGACAACGTGGGACAACGTGGGACAACGTGGGACAACGTGGGACACCGTTGGACACAGTTGGACATCGTTGGACACCGTTGGACACCGTGGGACAACGTGGGACAACGTGGGACAACGTGGGACAACGTGGGACACCGTTGGACATCGTTGGACAACGTGGGACAACGTGGGACAACGTGGGACAACGTGGGACAACGTGGGACACCGTGGGACACAGTTGGACACCGTGGGACACCGTTGGGCACCGTTGGACATCGTTGGACACCGTGGGACAACGTGGGACAACGTGGGACACCGTGGGACAACGTGGGACAACGTGGGACAACGTGGGACAACGTGGGACACCGTTGGACACCGTGGGACACCGTTGGACACCGTTGGACATCGTTGGACACCGTGGGACAACGTGGGACAACGTGGGACAACGTGGGACAACGTGGGACAACGTAGGACAACGTGGGACAACGTGGGACACCGTTGGACATCGTTGGACAACGTGGGACATCGTGGGACAACGTGGGACAACGTGGGACAACGTGGGACACCGTTGGACAACGTGGGACACCGTTGGACATCGTTGGACACCGTTGGATATCGTTGGACACCGTGGGACAACGTGGGACAACGTGGGACACCGTTGGACACCGTGGGACAACGTGGGACAACGTGGGACAACGTGGGACAACGTGGGACAACGTGGGACAACGTAGGACAACGTGGGACAACGTGGGACACCGTTGGACATCGTTGGACAACGTGGGACATCGTGGGACAACGTGGGACAACGTGGGACAACGTGGGACAACGTGGGACCCCGTTGGACACCGTGGGACACCGTTGGACACCGTTGGACATCGTTGGACACCGTTGGATACCGTTGGACACCGTTGGACACCGTGGGACAACGTGGGACAACGTGGGACAACGTGGGACAACGTGGGACAACGTGGGACAACGTGGGACAACGTGGGACAACGTGGGACAACGTGGGACACCGTTGGACACCGTGGGACAACGTGGGACAACGTGGGACAACGTGGGACAACGTGGGACAACGTGGGACAACGTAGGACAACGTGGGACAACGTGGGACAACGTGGGACAACGTGGGACAACGTGGGACACCGTTGGACACCGTGGGACACCGTTGGACACCGTTGGACATCGTTGGACACCGTGGGACATCGTGGGACAACGTGGGACAACGTGGGACAACGTGGGACAACGTGGGACACCGTTGGACAACGTGGGACACCGTTGGACATCGTTGGACACCGTGGGACAACGTGGGACAACGTGGGACAACGTGGGACAACGTGGGACAACGTGGGACATCGTGGGACAACGTGGGACAACGTGGGACAACGTGGGACAACGTGGGACACCGTTGGACAACGTGGGACACCGTTGGGCATCGTTGGACACCGTTGGACATCGTTGGACACCGTGGGACAACGTGGGACAACGTGGGACAACGTGGGACAACGTGGGACACCGTTGGACATCGTTGGACACAGGGGGGCAACGTGGGACAACGTGGGACAACGTGGGACAACGTGGGACAACGTGGGACAACGTGGGACAACGTGGGACACCGTTGGACATCGTTGGACACCGTGGGACAACGTGGGACAACGTGGGACACCGTGGGACACCGTGGGACACCGTTGGACATCGTTGGACACCGTGGGACAACGTGGGACAACGTGGGACACCGTTGGACACCGTGGGACACCGTGGGACACCGTTGGACATCGTTGGACACCGTGGGACACCGTTGGACACCGTTGGACATCGTTGGACACCGTGGGACATCGTGGGACAACGTGGGACAACGTGGGACAACGTGGGACAACGTGGGACACCGTTGGACAACGTGGGACACCGTTGGACATCGTTGGACACCGTGGGACAACGTGGGACAACGTGGGACAACGTGGGACAACGTGGGACAACGTGGGACATCGTGGGACAACGTGGGACAACGTGGGACAACGTGGGACACCGTGGGACAACGTGGGACAACGTAGGACAACGTGGGACAACGTGGGACACCGTTGGACATCGTTGGACAACGTGGGACATCGTGGGACAACGTGGGACAACGTGGGACAACGTGGGACACCGTGGGACAACGTGGGACACCGTTGGACATCGTTGGACACCGTTGGATATCGTTGGACACCGTGGGACAACGTGGGACAACGTGGGACACCGTTGGACACCGTGGGACAACGTGGGACAACGTGGGACAACGTGGGACAACGTGGGACAACGTGGGACAACGTGGGACAACGTGGGACGACGTAGGACAACGTGGGACAACGTGGGACACCGTTGGACATCGTTGGACAACGTGGGACAACGTGGGACAACGTGGGACACCGTTGGACAACGTGGGACACCGTTGGGCATCGTTGGACACCGTTGGACATCGTTGGACACCGTGGGACAACGTGGGACAACGTGGGACAACGTGGGACAACGTGGGACACCGTTGGACATCGTTGGACACCGGGGGGCAACGTGGGACAACGTGGGACAACGTGGGACACCGTTGGACACCGTGGGACAACGTGGGACAACGTGGGACAACGTGGGACAACGTGGGACAACGTGGGACAACGTGGGACACCGTTGGGCAAAGTGGGACAACGTGGGACAACGTGGGACAACGTGGGACAACGTGGGACAACGTGGGACAACGTGGGACATCGTGGGACAACGTGGGACAACGTGGGACAACGTGGGACAACGTGGGACAACGTGGGACACCGTTGGACATCGTTGGACACCGTGGGACAACGTGGGACAACGTGGGACAACGTGGGACAACGTGGGACACCGTTGGACATCGTTGGACAACGTGGGACATCGTGGGACAACGTGGGACAACGTGGGACAACGTGGGACAACGTGGGACAACGTGGGACAACGTGGGACAACGTGGGACAACGTGGGACAACGTGGGACAACGTGGGACAACGTGGGACAACGTGGGACACCGTTGGACAGCGTTGGACACCGTGGGACACCGTTGGACACCGTTGGACATCGTTGGACACCGTGGGACAACGTGGGACAACGTGGGACACCGTTGGACACCGTGGGACAACGTGGGACAACGTGGGACAACGTGGGACAACGTGGGACAACGTGGGACAACGTAGGACAACGTGGGACAACGTGGGACACCGTTGGACATCGTTGGACAACGTGGGACATCGTGGGACAACGTGGGACAACGTGGGACAACGTGGGACAACGTGGGACACCGTTGGACACCGTTGGACAACGTGGGACAACGTGGGACAACGTGGGACAACGTGGGACACCGTGGGACATCGTTGGACAACGTGGGACAACGTGGGACAACGTGGGACAACGTGGGACAACGTGGGACACCGTTGGACACAGTTGGACATCGTTGGACACCGTTGGACACCGTGGGACAACGTGGGACAACGTGGGACATCGTGGGACAACGTGGGACAACGTGGGACAACGTGGGACAACGTGGGACACCGTTGGACATCGTTGGACACCGTGGGACAACGTGGGACAACGTGGGACAACGTGGGACAACGTGGGACACCGTTGGACATCGTTGGACACCGTGGGACAACGTGGGACAACGTGGGACAACGTGGGACAACGTGGGACAACGTGGGACACCGTTGGACATCGTTGGACACCGTGGGACAACGTGGGACAACGTGGGACAACGTGGGACAACGTGGGACAACGTGGGACAACGTGGGACAACGTGGGACAACGTGGGACAACGTGGGACACCGTTGGACATCGTTGGACACCGTGGGACAACGTGGGACAACGTGGGACAACGTGGGACAACGTGGGACACCGTTGGACATCGTTGGACACCGTGGGACAACGTGGGACAACGTGGGACAACGTGGGACAACGTGGGACACCGTTGGACACCGTGGGACACCGTTGGACACCGTTGGACATCGTTGGACACCGTGGGACATCGTGGGACAACGTGGGACAACGTGGGACAACGTGGGACAACGTGGGACACCGTTGGACAACGTGGGACACCGTTGGACATCGTTGGACACCGTGGGACAACGTGGGACAACGTGGGACAACGTGGGACAACGTGGGACAACGTGGGACATCGTGGGACAACGTGGGACAACGTGGGACAACGTGGGACAACGTGGGACACCGTTGGACAACGTGGGACACCGTTGGGCATCGTTGGACACCGTTGGACATCGTTGGACACCGTGGGACAACGTGGGACAACGTGGGACAACGTGGGACAACGTGGGACACCGTTGGACATCGTTGGACACGGGGGGCAACGTGGGACAACGTGGGACAACGTGGGACAACGTGGAACAACGTGGGACAACGTGGGACAACGTGGGACACCGTTGGACATCGTTGGACACCGTGGGACAACGTGGGACAACGTGGGACACCGTGGGACACCGTTGGACACCGTTGGACATCGTTGGACACCGTGGGACAACGTGGGACAACGTGGGACACCGTTGGACACCGTGGGACACCGTTGGACACCGTTGGACATCGTTGGACACCGTGGGACACCGTTGGACACCGTTGGACATCGTTGGACACCGTGGGACATCGTGGGACAACGTGGGACAACGTGGGACAACGTGGGACAACGTGGGACACCGTTGGACAACGTGGGACACCGTTGGACATCGTTGGACACCGTGGGACAACGTGGGACAACGTGGGACAACGTGGGACAACGTGGGACAACGTGGGACATCGTGGGACAACGTGGGACAACGTGGGACAACGTGGGAGAACGTGGGACAACGTGGGACAACGTGGGACAACGTAGGACAACGTGGGACAACGTGGGACACCGTTGGACATCGTTGGACAACGTGGGACATCGTGGGACAACGTGGGACAACGTGGGACAACGTGGGACACCGTTGGACAACGTGGGACACCGTTGGACATCGTTGGACACCGTTGGATATCGTTGGACACCGTGGGACAACGTGGGACAACGTGGGACACCGTTGGACACCGTGGGACAACGTGGGACAACGTGGGACAACGTGGGACAACGTGGGACAACGTGGGACAACGTGGGACAACGTGGGACAACGTAGGACAACGTGGGACAACGTGGGACAACGTGGGACAACGTGGGACAACGTGGGACAACGTGGGACATCGTGGGACAACGTGGGACAACGTGGGACAACGTGGGACAACGTGGGACACCGTTGGACAACGTGGGACACCGTTGGGCATCGTTGGACACCGTTGGACATCGTTGGACACCGTGGGACAACGTGGGACAACGTGGGACAACGTGGGACAACGTGGGACACCGTTGGACATCGTTGGACACCGGGGGGCAACGTGGGACAACGTGGGACAACGTGGGACACCGTTGGACACCGTGGGACAACGTGGGACAACGTGGGACAACGTGGGACAACGTGGGACAACGTGGGACAACGTGGGACAACGTGGGACAACGTGGGACATCGTGGGACAACGTGGGACAACGTGGGACAACGTGGGACAACGTGGGACAACGTGGGACACCGTGGGACATCGTTGGACACCGTGGGACAACGTGGGACAACGTGGGACAACGTAGGACAACGTGGGACAACGTGGGACACCGTTGGACATCGTTGGACAACGTGGGACATCGTGGGACAACGTGGGACAACGTGGGACAACGTGGGACAACGTGGGACACCGTTGGACATCGTTGGACAACGTGGGACAACGTGGGACACCGTTGGACATCGTTGGACATCGTTGGACACCGTTGGACACCGTTGGACACCGTTGGACACCGTTGGACATCGGTGGACATCGTGGGACACCGTTGGACACCCTTGGACATCGTTGGACACCGTTGGACACCGTGGGACAACGTGGGACAACGTGGGACACCGTGGGACAACGTGGGACTACGTGGGACAACGTGGGACAACGTGGGACAGCGTTGGACACCGTGGGACACCGTTGGACAACGTGGGACAACGTGGGACAACGTGGGACAACGTGGGACAACGTGGGAAACCATGGAACAACGTGGGACAACGTGGGACAACGTGGGACAACGTGGGACACCGTTGGACACCGTTGGACACCGTGGGACAACGTGGGACAACGTGGGACAACGTGGGACAACGTGGGACAACGTGGGACACCGTTGGACATCGTTGGACAACGTGGGACATCGTGGGACAACGTGGGACAACGTGGGACAACGTGGGACAACGTGGGACACCGTTGGACATCGTTGGACACCGTGGGACAACGTGGGACAACGTGGGACACCGTTGGACACCGTTGGACACCGTTGGACACCGTTGGACATCGGTGGACATCGTGGGACACCGTTGGACACCGTTGGACATCGTTGGACACCGTTGGACACCGTGGGACAACGTGGGACAACGTGGGACAACGTGGGACAACGTGGGACAACGTGGGACAACGTGGGACAACGTGGGACAACGTGGGACATCGTGGGACAACGTGGGACAACGTGGGACAACGTGGGACAACGTGGGACATCGTTGGACACCGTTGGACACCGTGGGACAACGTGGGACAACGTGGGACACCGTTGGACATCGTTGGACACCGTGGGACAACGTGGGACAACGTGGGACAACGTGGGACAACGTGGGACACCGTTGGACATCGTTGGACACCGTGGGACAACGTGGGACACCGTTGGATATCGTTGGACACCGTTGGATATCGTTGGACACCGTGGGACAACGTGGGACAACGTGGGACACCGTTGGACACCGTGGGACAACGTGGGACAACGTGGGACAACGTGGGACAACGTGGGACAACGTGGGACAACGTGGGACACCGTTGGGCACCGTTGGACAACGTGGGACAACGTGGGACACAGTTGGACACCGTGGGACACCGTTGGGCACCGTTGGACATCGTTGGACACCGTGGGACATCGTTGGACACCGTGGGACAACGTGGGACACCGTTGGACAACGTGGGACACCGTTGGACATCGTTGGACACCGTTGGATATCGTTGGACACCGTGGGACAACGTGGGACAACGTGGGACACCGTTGGACACCGTGGGACAACGTGGGACAACGTGGGACAACGTGGGACAACGTGGGACAACGTGGGACAACGTAGGACAACGTGGGACAACGTGGGACACCGTTGGACATCGTTGGACAACGTGGGACATCGTGGGACAACGTAGGACAACGTGGGACAACGTGGGACAACGTGGGACCCCGTTGGACACCGTGGGACACCGTTGGACACCGTTGGACATCGTTGGACACCGTTGGATACCGTTGGACACCGTTGGACACCGTGGGACAACGTGGGACAACGTGGGACAACGTGGGACAACGTGGGACAACGTGGGACAACGTGGGACAACGTGGGACAACGTGGGACAACGTGGGACAACGTGGGACACCGTGGGACACCGTGGGACAACGTGGGACAACGTGGGACAACGTGGGACAACGTGGGACAACGTGGGACAACGTAGGACAACGTGGGACAACGTGGGACAACGTGGGACAACGTGGGACAACGTGGGACACCGTTGGACACCGTGGGACACCGTTGGACACCGTTGGACATCGTTGGACACCGTGGGACATCGTGGGACAACGTGGGACAACGTGGGACAACGTGGGACAACGTGGGACACCGTTGGACAACGTGGGACACCGTTGGACATCGTTGGACACCGTGGGACAACGTGGGACAACGTGGGACAACGTGGGACAACGTGGGACAACGTGGGACATCGTGGGACAACGTGGGACAACGTGGGACAACGTGGGACAACGTGGGACACCGTTGGACAACGTGGGACACCGTTGGGCATCGTTGGACACCGTTGGACATCGTTGGACACCGTGGGACAACGTGGGACAACGTGGGACAACGTGGGACAACGTGGGACACCGTTGGACATCGTTGGACACCGGGGGGCAACGTGGGACAACGTGGGACAACGTGGGACAACGTGGGACAACGTGGGACAACGTGGGACAACGTGGGACACCGTGGGACAACGTGGGACAACGTGGGACAACGTGGGACATCGTTGGACACCGTTGGACACCGTGGGACAACGTGGGACAACGTGGGACACCGTTGGACATCGTTGGACACCGTGGGACAACGTGGGACAACGTGGGACAACGTGGGACAACGTGGGACACCGTTGGACATCGTTGGACACCGTGGGACAACGTGGGACACCGTTGGACATCGTTGGACACCGTTGGATATCGTTGGACACCGTGGGACAACGTGGGACAACGTGGGACACCGTTGGACACCGTGGGACAACGTGGGACAACGTGGGACAACGTGGGACAACGTGGGACACCGTTGGGCACCGTGGGACAACGTGGGACAACGTGGGACACAGTTGGACACCGTGGGACACCGTTGGACACCGTTGGACATCGTTGGACACCGTGGGACATCGTTGGACACCGTGGGACAACGTGGGACACCGTTGGACAACGTGGGACACCGTTGGACATCGTGGGACACCGTTGGATATCGTTGGACACCGTGGGACAACGTGGGACAACGTGGGACACCGTTGGACACCGTGGGACAACGTGGGACAACGTGGGACAACGTGGGACAACGTGGGACAACGTGGGACAACGTAGGACAACGTGGGACAACGTGGGACACCGTTGGACATCGTTGGACAACGTGGGACATCGTGGGACAACGTAGGACAACGTGGGACAACGTGGGACAACGTGGGACCCCGTTGGACACCGTGGGACACCGTTGGACACCGTTGGACATCGTTGGACACCGTTGGATACCGTTGGACACCGTTGGACACCGTGGGACAACGTGGGACAACGTGGGACAACGTGGGACAACGTGGGACAACGTGGGACAACGTGGGACAACGTGGGACAACGTGGGACAACGTGGGACAACGTGGGACACCGTTGGACACCGTGGGACAACGTGGGACAACGTGGGACAACGTGGGACAACGTGGGACAACGTGGGACAACGTAGGACAACGTGGGACAACGTGGGACAACGTGGGACAACGTGGGACAACGTGGGACACCGTTGGACACCGTGGGACACCGTTGGACACCGTTGGACATCGTTGGACACCGTGGGACATCGTGGGACAACGTGGGACAACGTGGGACAACGTGGGACAACGTGGGACACCGTTGGACAACGTGGGACACCGTTGGACATCGTTGGACACCGTGGGACAACGTGGGACAACGTCGGACAACGTGGGACAACGTGGGACAACGTGGGACATCGTGGGACAACGTGGGACAACGTGGGACAACGTGGGACAACGTGGGACAACGTGGGACAACGTGGGACACCGTTGGACAACGTGGGACACCGTTGGGCATCGTTGGACACCGTTGGACATCGTTGGACACCGTGGGACAACGTGGGACAACGTGGGACAACGTGGGACAACGTGGGACACCGTTGGACATCGTTGGACACGGGGGGCAACGTGGGACAACGTGGGACAACGTGGGACAACGTGGGACAACGTGGGACAACGTGGGACAACGTGGGACACCGTTGGACATCGTTGGACACCGTGGGACAACGTGGGACAACGTGGGACACCGTGGGACACCGTTGGACACCGTTGGACATCGTTGGACACCGTGGGACAACGTGGGACAACGTGGGACACCGTTGGACACCGTGGGACACCGTTGGACACCGTTGGACATCGTTGGACACCGTGGGACACCGTTGGACACCGTTGGACATCGTTGGACACCGTGGGACATCGTGGGACAACGTGGGACAACGTGGGACAACGTGGGACAACGTGGGACACCGTTGGACAACGTGGGACACCGTTGGACATCGTTGGACACCGTGGGACAACGTGGGACAACGTGGGACAACGTGGGACAACGTGGGACAACGTGGGACATCGTGGGACAACGTGGGACAACGTGGGACAACGTGGGACAACGTGGGACAACGTGGGACAACGTGGGACAACGTAGGACAACGTGGGACAACGTGGGACACCGTTGGACATCGTTGGACAACGTGGGACATCGTGGGACAACGTGGGACAACGTGGGACAACGTGGGACACCGTTGGACAACGTGGGACACCGTTAGACATCGTTGGACACCGTTGGATATCGTTGGACACCGTGGGACAACGTGGGACAACGTGGGACACCGTTGGACACCGTGGGACAACGTGGGACAACGTGGGACAACGTGGGACAACGTGGGACAACGTGGGACAACGTGGGACAACGTGGGACAACGTAGGACAACGTGGGACAACGTGGGACAACGTGGGACAACGTGGGACAACGTGGGACAACGTGGGACATCGTGGGACAACGTGGGACAACGTGGGACAACGTGGGACAACGTGGGACACCGTGGGACAACGTGGGACACCGTTGGGCATCGTTGGACACCGTTGGACATCGTTGGACACCGTGGGACAACGTGGGACAACGTGGGACAACGTGGGACAACGTGGGACACCGTTGGACATCGTTGGACACCGGGGGGCAACGTGGGACAACGTGGGACAACGTGGGACACCGTTGGACACCGTGGGACAACGTGGGACAACGTGGGACAACGTGGGACAACGTGGGACAACGTGGGACAACGTGGGACAACGTGGGACAACGTGGGACATCGTGGGACAACGTGGGACAACGTGGGACAACGTGGGACAACGTGGGACAACGTGGGACACCGTTGGACATCGTTGGACACCGTGGGACAACGTGGGACAACGTGGGACAACGTAGGACAACGTGGGACAACGTGGGACACCGTTGGACATCGTTGGACAACGTGGGACATCGTGGGACAACGTGGGACAACGTGGGACAACGTGGGACAACGTGGGACACCGTTGGACATCGTTGGACAACGTGGGACAACGTGGGACACCGTTGGACATCGTTGGACATCGTTGGACACCGTTGGACACCGTTGGACACCGTTGGACACCGTTGGACATCGGTGGACATCGTGGGACACCGTTGGACACCCTTGGACATCGTTGGACACCGTTGGACACCGTGGGACAACGTGGGACAACGTGGGACACCGTGGGACAACGTGGGACTACGTGGGACAACGTGGGACAACGTGGGACAGCGTGGGACACCGTGGGACACCGTTGGACAACGTGGGACAACGTGGGACAACGTGGGACAACGTGGGACAACGTGGGAAACCATGGAACAACGTGGGACAACGTGGGACAACGTGGGACAACGTGGGACACCGTTGGACACCGTTGGACACCGTGGGACAACGTGGGACAACGTGGGACAACGTGGGACAACGTGGGACAACGTGGGACACCGTTGGACATCGTTGGACAACGTGGGACATCGTGGGACAACGTGGGACAACGTGGGACAACGTGGGACAACGTGGGACACCGTTGGACATCGTTGGACACCGTGGGACAACGTGGGACAACGTGGGACACCGTTGGACACCGTTGGACACCGTTGGACACCGTTGGACATCGGTGGACATCGTGGGACACCGTTGGACACCGTTGGACATCGTTGGACACCGTTGGACACCGTGGGACAACGTGGGACAACGTGGGACAACGTGGGACAACGTGGGACAACGTGGGACAACGTGGGACAACGTGGGACAACGTGGGACATCGTGGGACAACGTGGGACAACGTGGGACAACGTGGGACAACGTGGGACATCGTTGGACACCGTTGGACACCGTGGGACAACGTGGGACAACGTGGGACACCGTTGGACATCGTGGGACACCGTGGGACAACGTGGGACAACGTGGGACAACGTGGGACAACGTGGGACACCGTTGGACATCGTTGGACACCGTGGGACAACGTGGGACACCGTTGGACATCGTTGGACACCGTTGGATATCGTTGGACACCGTGGGACAACGTGGGACAACGTGGGACACCGTTGGACACCGTGGGACAACGTGGGACAACGTGGGACAACGTGGGACAACGTGGGACACCGTTGGGCACCGTTGGACAACGTGGGACAACGTGGGACAACGTTGGACACCGTGGGACACCGTTGGGCACCGTTGGACATCGTTGGACACCGTGGGACATCGTTGGACACCGTGGGACAACGTGGGACACCGTTGGACAACGTGGGACACCGTTGGACATCGTTGGACACCGTTGGATATCGTTGGACACCGTGGGACAACGTGGGACAACGTGGGACACCGTTGGACACCGTGGGACAACGTGGGACAACGTGGGACAACGTGGGACAACGTGGGACAACGTGGGACAACGTAGGACAACGTGGGACAACGTGGGACACCGTTGGACATCGTTGGACAACGTGGGACATCGTGGGACAACGTAGGACAACGTGGGACAACGTGGGACAACGTGGGACCCCGTTGGACACCGTGGGACACCGTTGGACACCGTTGGACATCGTTGGACACCGTTGGATACCGTTGGACACCGTTGGACACCGTGGGACAACGTGGGACAACGTGGGACAACGTGGGACAACGTGGGACAACGTGGGACAACGTGGGACAACGTGGGACAACGTGGGACAACGTGGGACAACGTGGGACACCGTTGGACACCGTGGGACAACGTGGGACAACGTGGGACAACGTGGGACAACGTGGGACAACGTGGGACAACGTAGGACAACGTGGGACAACGTGGGACAACGTGGGACAACGTGGGACAACGTGGGACACCGTTGGACACCGTGGGACACCGTTGGACACCGTTGGACATCGTTGGACACCGTGGGACATCGTGGGACAACGTGGGACAACGTGGGACAACGTGGGACAACGTGGGACACCGTTGGACAACGTGGGACACCGTTGGACATCGTTGGACACCGTGGGACAACGTGGGACAACGTGGGACAACGTGGGACAACGTGGGACAACGTGGGACATCGTGGGACAACGTGGGACAACGTGGGACAACGTGGGACAACGTGGGACACCGTTGGACAACGTGGGACACCGTTGGGCATCGTTGGACACCGTTGGACATCGTTGGACACCGTGGGACAACGTGGGACAACGTGGGACAACGTGGGACAACGTGGGACACCGTTGGACATCGTTGGACACCGGGGGGCAACGTGGGACAACGTGGGACAACGTGGGACAACGTGGGACAACGTGGGACAACGTGGGACAACGTGGGACACCGTGGGACAACGTGGGACAACGTGGGACAACGTGGGACATCGTTGGACACCGTTGGACACCGTGGGACAACGTGGGACAACGTGGGACACCGTTGGACATCGTTGGACACCGTGGGACAACGTGGGACAACGTGGGACAACGTGGGACAACGTGGGACACCGTTGGACATCGTTGGACACCGTGGGACAACGTGGGACACCGTTGGACATCGTTGGACACCGTTGGATATCGTTGGACACCGTGGGACACCGTGGGACAACGTGGGACACCGTTGGACACCGTGGGACAACGTGGGACAACGTGGGACAACGTGGGACAACGTGGGACACCGTTGGGCACCGTTGGACAACGTGGGACAACGTGGGACACAGTTGGACACCGTGGGACACCGTTGGGCACCGTTGGACATCGTTGGACACCGTGGGACATCGTTGGACACCGTGGGACAACGTGGGACACCGTTGGACAACGTGGGACACCGTTGGACATCGTTGGACACCGTTGGACATCGTTGGACACCGTGGGACAACGTGGGACAACGTGGGACACCGTTGGACACCGTGGGACAACGTGGGACAACGTGGGACAACGTGGGACAACGTGGGACAACGTGGGACAACGTAGGACAACGTGGGACAACGTGGGACACCGTTGGACATCGTTGGACAACGTGGGACATCGTGGGACAACGTAGGACAACGTGGGACAACGTGGGACACCGTGGGACCCCGTTGGACACCGTGGGACACCGTTGGACACCGTTGGACATCGTTGGACACCGTTGGATACCGTTGGACACCGTTGGACACCGTGGGACAACGTGGGACAACGTGGGACAACGTGGGACAACGTGGGACAACGTGGGACAACGTGGGACAACGTGGGACAACGTGGGACAACGTGGGACAACGTGGGACACCGTTGGACACCGTGGGACAACGTGGGACAACGTGGGACAACGTGGGACAACGTGGGACACCGTGGGACAACGTAGGACAACGTGGGACAACGTGGGACAACGTGGGACAACGTGGGACAACGTGGGACACCGTTGGACACCGTGGGACACCGTTGGACACCGTTGGACATCGTTGGACACCGTGGGACATCGTGGGACAACGTGGGACAACGTGGGACAACGTGGGACAACGTGGGACACCGTTGGACAACGTGGGACACCGTTGGACATCGTTGGACACCGTGGGACAACGTGGGACAACGTGGGACAACGTGGGACAACGTGGGACAACGTGGGACATCGTGGGACAACGTGGGACAACGTGGGACAACGTGGGACAACGTGGGACACCGTTGGACAACGTGGGACACCGTTGGGCATCGTTGGACACCGTTGGACATCGTTGGACACCGTGGGACAACGTGGGACAACGTGGGACAACGTGGGACAACGTGGGACACCGTTGGACATCGTTGGACACCGGGGGGCAACGTGGGACAACGTGGGACAACGTGGGACAACGTGGGACAACGTGGGACAACGTGGGACAACGTGGGACACCGTTGGACATCGTTGGACACCGTGGGACAACGTGGGACAACGTGGGACACCGTGGGACACCGTTGGACACCGTGGGACATCGTTGGACACCGTGGGACAACGTGGGACAACGTGGGACACCGTTGGACACCGTGGGACACCGTTGGACACCGTTGGACATCGTTGGACACCGTGGGACACCGTTGGACACCGTTGGACATCGTTGGACACCGTGGGACATCGTGGGACAACGTGGGACAACGTGGGACAACGTGGGACAACGTGGGACACCGTTGGACAACGTGGGACACCGTTGGACATCGTTGGACACCGTGGGACAACGTGGGACAACGTGGGACAACGTGGGACAACGTGGGACAACGTGGGACATCGTGGGACAACGTGGGACAACGTGGGACAACGTGGGACAACGTGGGACAACGTGGGACAACGTAGGACAACGTGGGACAACGTGGGACACCGTTGGACATCGTTGGACAACGTGGGACATCGTGGGACAACGTGGGACAACGTGGGACAACGTGGGACACCGTTGGACAACGTGGGACACCGTTGGACATCGTTGGACACCGTGGGACAACGTGGGACAACGTGGGACAACGTAGGACAACGTGGGACAACGTGGGACACCGTTGGACATCGTTGGACAACGTGGGACATCGTGGGACAACGTGGGACAACGTGGGACAACGTGGGACAACGTGGGACACCGTTGGACACCGTGGGACACCGTTGGACACCGTTGGACACCGTGGGACACCGTGGGACACCGTGGGACATCGTTGGACACCGTTGGACACCGTTGGACATCGTTGGACACCGTGGGACAACGTGGGACAACGTGGGACAACGTGGGACAACGTGGGACAACGTGGGACATCGTGGGACAACGTGGGACAACGTGGGACAACGTGGGACAACGTGGGACACCGTTGGACAACGTGGGACACCGTTGGGCATCGTTGGACACCGTTGGACATCGTTGGACACCGTGGGACAACGTGGGACAACGTGGAACAACGTGGGACAACGTGGAACAACGTGGGACAACGTGGGACACCGTTGGACATCGTTGGACACCGTGGGACAACGTGGGACAACGTGGAACAACGTGGGACAACGTGGGACACCGTTGGACATCGTTGGACACCGGGGGGCAACGTGGGACAACGTGGGACAACGTGGGACACCGTTGGACACCGTGGGACAACGTGGGACAACGTGGGACAACGTGGGACAACGTGGGACAACGTGGGACAACGTGGGACAACGTGGGACATCGTGGGACAACGTGGGACAACGTGGGACAACGTGGGACAACGTGGGACAACGTGGGACACCGTTGGACATCGTTGGACACCGTGGGACAACGTGGGACAACGTGGGACAACGTAGGACAACGTGGGACAACGTGGGACACCGTTGGACATCGTTGGACAACGTGGGACATCGTGGGACAACGTGGGACAACGTGGGACAACGTGGGACAACGTGGGACACCGTTGGACATCGTTGGACAACGTGGGACAACGTGGGACACCGTTGGACATCGTTGGACATCGTTGGACACCGTTGGACACCGTTGGACACCGTTGGACACCGTTGGACATCGGTGGACAACGTGGGACACCGTTGGACACCGTTGGACATCGTTGGACACCGTTGGACACCGTGGGACAACGTGGGACAACGTGGGACACCGTGGGACAACGTGGGACAACGTGGGACAACGTGGGACAACGTGGAACAGCGTTGGACACCGTGGGACACCGTTGGACAACGTGGGACAACGTGGGACAACGTGGGACAACGTGGGACAACGTGGGAAACCATGGAACAACGTGGGACAACGTGGGACAACGTGGGACAACGTGGGACACCGTTGGACACCGTTGGACACCGTGGGACAACGTGGGACAACGTGGGACAACGTGGGACAACGTGGGACAACGTGGGACACCGTTGGACATCGTTGGACAACGTGGGACATCGTGGGACAACGTGGGACAACGTGGGACAACGTGGGACAACGTGGGACACCGTTGGACATCGTTGGACACCGTGGGACAACGTGGGACAACGTGGGACACCGTTGGACACCGTTGGACACCGTTGGACACCGTTGGACATCGGTGGACATCGTGGGACACCGTTGGACACCGTTGGACATCGTTGGACACCGTTGGACACCGTGGGACAACGTGGGACAACGTGGGACAACGTGGGACAACGTGGGACAACGTGGGACAACGTGGGACAACGTGGGACAACGTGGGACATCGTGGGACAACGTGGGACAACGTGGGACAACGTGGGACAACGTGGGACATCGTTGGACACCGTTGGACACCGTGGGACAACGTGGGACAACGTGGGACACCGTTGGACATCGTTGGACACCGTGGGACAACGTGGGACAACGTGGGACACCGTTGGACACCGTTGGACACCGTTGGACACCGTTGGACATCGGTGGACATCGTGGGACACCGTTGGACACCGTTGGACATCGTTGGACACCGTTGGACACCGTGGGACAACGTGGGACAACGTGGGACAACGTGGGACAACGTGGGACAACGTGGGACAACGTGGGACAACGTGGGACAAACGTGGGACAACGTGGGACAACGTGGGACAACGTGGGACAACGTGGGACACCGTTGGACATCGTTGGACACCGTGGGACACCGTTGGACACCGTTGGACATCGTTGGACACCGTGGGACAACGTGGGAGAACGTGGGACACCGTTGGACACCGTGGGACAACGTGGGACAACGTGGGACAACGTGGGACAACGTGGGACAACGTGGCACAACGTAGGACAACGTGGGACAACGTGGGACACCGTTGGACATCGTTGGACAACGTGGGACATCGTGGGACAACGTGGGACAACGTGGGACACCGTTGGACATCGTTGGACACCGTGGGACAACGTGGGACAACGTGGGACAACGTGGGACAACGTGGGACACCGTTGGACATCGTTGGACACCGTGGGACAACGTGGGACAACGTGGGACAACGTGGGACAACGTGGGACACCGTTGGACATCGTTGGACACCGGGGGGCAACGTGGGACAACGTGGGACAACGTGGGACAACGTGGGACAACGTGGGACAACGTGGGACAACGTGGGACACCGTTGGGCAACGTGGGACAACGTGGGACAACGTGGGACAACGTGGGACAACGTGGGACAACGTGGGACAACGTGGGACATCGTGGGACAACGTCGGGACAACGTGGGACAACGTGGGACAACGTGGGACAACGTGGGACACCGTTGGACATCGTTGGACACCGTGGGACAACGTGGGACAACGTGGGACAACGTGGGACAACGTGGGACACCGTTGGACATCGTTGGACAACGTGGGACATCGTGGGACAACGTGGGACAACGTGGGACAACGTGGGACAACGTGGGACACCGTTGGACATCGTTGGACACCGTTGGATATCGTTGGACACCGTGGGACAACGTGGGACAACGTGGGACACCGTTGGACACCGTGGGACAACGTGGGACAACGTGGGACAACGTGGGACAACGTGGGACAACGTGGGACAACGTGGGACAACGTGGGACAACGTAGGACAACGTGGGACAACGTGGGACACCGTTGGACATCGTTGGACACCGGGGGGCAACGTGGGACAACGTGGGACAACGTGGGACAACGTGGGACAACGTGGGACAACGTGGGACAACGTGGGACACCGTTGGACAACGTGGGACACCGTTGGACATCGTTGGACACCGTGGGACAACGTGGGACAACGTGGGACAACGTGGGACAACGTGGGACAACGTGGGACATCGTGGGACAACGTGGGACAACGTGGGACAACGTGGGACAACGTGGGACAACGTGGGACAACGTGGGACAACGTAGGACAACGTGGGACAACGTGGGACACCGTTGGACATCGTTGGACAACGTGGGACATCGTGGGACAACGTGGGACAACGTGGGACAACGTGGGACACCGTTGGACAACGTGGGACACCGTTGGACATCGTTGGACACCGTTGGATATCGTTGGACACCGTGGGACAACGTGGGACAACGTGGGACACCGTTGGACACCGTGGGACAACGTGGGACAACGTGGGACAACGTGGGACAACGTGGGACAACGTGGGACAACGTGGGACAACGTGGGACAACGTAGGACAACGTGGGACAACGTGGGACACCGTTGGACATCGTTGGACAACGTGGGACATCGTGGGACAACGTGGGACAACGTGGGACAACGTGGGACAACGTGGGACAACGTGGGACAACGTGGGACACCGTTGGACACCGTGGGACACCGTTGGACACCGTTGGACATCGTTGGACACCGTTGGATACCGTTGGACACCGTTGGACACCGTGGGACAACGTGGGACAACGTGGGACAACGTGGGACAACGTGGGACAACGTGGGACAACGTGGGACACCGTGGGACATCGTGGGACAACGTGGGACAACGTGGGACAACGTGGGACAACGTGGGACACCGTTGGACAACGTGGGACACCGTTGGACATCGTTGGACACCGTGGGACAACGTGGGACAACGTGGGACAACGTGGGACAACGTGGGACAACGTGGGACATCGTGGGACAACGTGGGACAACGTGGGACAACGTGGGACAACGTGGGACACCGTTGGACAACGTGGGACACCGTTGGGCATCGTTGGACACCGTTGGACATCGTTGGACACCGTGGGACAACGTGGGACAACGTGGGACAACGTGGGACAACGTGGGACACCGTTGGACATCGTTGGACACCGGGGGGCAACGTGGGACAACGTGGGACAACGTGGGACAACGTGGGACAACGTGGGACAACGTGGGACAACGTGGGACACCGTTGGACATCGTTGGACACCGTGGGACAACGTGGGACAACGTGGGACACCGTGGGACACCGTTGGACACCGTTGGACATCGTTGGACACCGTGGGACAACGTGGGACAACGTGGGACACCGTTGGACACCGTGGGACACCGTTGGACACCGTTGGACATCGTTGGACACCGTGGGACACCGTTGGACACCGTTGGACATCGTTGGACACCGTGGGACATCGTGGGACAACGTGGGACAACGTGGGACAACGTGGGACAACGTGGGACAACGTGGGACAACGTGGGACACCGTTGGACAACGTGGGACACCGTTGGACATCGTTGGACACCGTGGGACAACGTGGGACAACGTGGGACAACGTGGGACAACGTGGGACAACGTGGGACAACGTGGGACATCGTGGGACACCGTTGGATATCGTTGGACACCGTGGGACAACGTGGGACAACGTGGGACACCGTTGGACACCGTGGGACAACGTGGGACAACGTGGGACAACGTGGGACAACGTGGGACAACGTGGGACAACGTGGGACAACGTGGGACAACGTAGGACAACGTGGGACAACGTGGGACACCGTTGGACATCGTTGGACAACGTGGGACATCGTGGGACAACGTGGGACAACGTGGGACAACGTGGGACAACGTGGGACACCGTTGGACACCGTGGGACACCGTTGGACACCGTTGGACACCGTGGGACACCGTTGGACACCGTTGGACATCGTTGGACACCGTTGGACACCGTTGGACATCGTTGGACACCGTGGGACAACGTGGGACAACGTGGGACAACGTGGGACAACGTGGGACAACGTGGGACATCGTGGGACAACGTGGGACAACGTGGGACAACGTGGGACAACGTGGGACACCGTTGGACAACGTGGGACACCGTTGGGCATCGTTGGACACCGTTGGACATCGTTGGACACCGTGGGACAACGTGGGACAACGTGGAACAACGTGGGACAACGTGGAACAACGTGGGACAACGTGGGACACCGTTGGACATCGTTGGACACCGTGGGACAACGTGGGACAACGTGGAACAACGTGGGACAACGTGGGACACCGTTGGACATCGTTGGACACCGGGGGGCAACGTGGGACAACGTGGGACAACGTGGGACACCGTTGGACACCGTGGGACAACGTGGGACAACGTGGGACAACGTGGGACAACGTGGGACAACGTGGGACAACGTGGGACAACGTGGGACATCGTGGGACAACGTGGGACAACGTGGGACAACGTGGGACAACGTGGGACAACGTGGGACACCGTTGGACATCGTTGGACACCGTGGGACAACGTGGGACAACGTGGGACAACGTAGGACAACGTGGGACAACGTGGGACACCGTTGGACATCGTTGGACAACGTGGGACATCGTGGGACAACGTGGGACAACGTGGGACAACGTGGGACAACGTGGGACACCGTTGGACATCGTTGGACAACGTGGGACAACGTGGGACACCGTTGGACATCGTTGGACATCGTTGGACACCGTTGGACACCGTTGGACACCGTTGGACACCGTTGGACATCGGTGGACATCGTGGGACACCGTTGGACACCCTTGGACATCGTTGGACACCGTTGGACACCGTGGGACAACGTGGGACAACGTGGGACACCGTGGGACAACGTGGGACAACGTGGGACAACGTGGGACAACGTGGGACAGCGTTGGACACCGTGGGACACCGTTGGACAACGTGGGACAACGTGGGACAACGTGGGACAACGTGGGACAACGTGGGAAACCATGGAACAACGTGGGACAACGTGGGACAACGTGGGACAACGTGGGACACCGTTGGACACCGTTGGACACCGTGGGACAACGTGGGACAACGTGGGACAACGTGGGACAACGTGGGACAACGTGGGACACCGTTGGACATCGTTGGACAACGTGGGACATCGTGGGACAACGTGGGACAACGTGGGACAACGTGGGACAACGTGGGACACCGTTGGACATCGTTGGACACCGTGGGACAACGTGGGACAACGTGGGACACCGTTGGACACCGTTGGACACCGTTGGACACCGTGGGACATCGGGGGACATCGTGGGACACCGTTGGACACCGTTGGACATCGTTGGACACCGTTGGACACCGTGGGACAACGTGGGACAACGTGGGACAACGTGGGACAACGTGGGACAACGTGGGACAACGTGGGACAACGTGGGACAACGTGGGACATCGTGGGACAACGTGGGACAACGTGGGACAACGTGGGACAACGTGGGACATCGTTGGACACCGTTGGACACCGTGGGACAACGTGGGACAACGTGGGACACCGTTGGACATCGTTGGACACCGTGGGACAACGTGGGACAACGTGGGACACCGTTGGACACCGTTGGACACCGTTGGACACCGTTGGACATCGGTGGACATCGTGGGACACCGTTGGACACCGTTGGACACCGTTGGACACCGTTGGACACCGTGGGACAACGTGGGACAACGTGGGACAACGTGGGACAACGTGGGACAACGTGGGACAACGTGGGACAACGTGGGACAAACGTGGGACAACGTGGGACAACGTGGGACAACGTGGGACAACGTGGGACACCGTTGGACATCGTTGGACACCGTGGGACACCGTTGGACACCGTTGGACATCGTTGGACACCGTGGGACAACGTGGGAGAACGTGGGACACCGTTGGACACCGTGGGACAACGTGGGACAACGTGGGACAACGTGGGACAACGTGGGACAACGTGGGACAACGTAGGACAACGTGGGACAACGTGGGACACCGTTGGACATCGTTGGACAACGTGGGACATCGTGGGACAACGTGGGACAACGTGGGACACCGTTGGACATCGTTGGACACCGTGGGACAACGTGGGACAACGTGGGACAACGTGGGACAACGTGGGACACCGTTGGACATCGTTGGACACCGTGGGACAACGTGGGACAACGTGGGACAACGTGGGACAACGTGGGACACCGTTGGACATCGTTGGACACCGGGGGGCAACGTGGGACAACGTGGGACAACGTGGGACAACGTGGGACAACGTGGGACAACGTGGGACAACGTGGGACAACGTGGGACACCGTTGGGCAACGTGGGACAACGTGGGACAACGTGGGACAACGTGGGACAACGTGGGACAACGTGGGACAACGTGGGACATCGTGGGACAACGTGGGACAACGTGGGACAACGTGGGACAACGTGGGACAACGTGGGACACCGTTGGACATCGTTGGACACCGTGGGACAACGTGGGACAACGTGGGACAACGTGGGACAACGTGGGACACCGTTGGACATCGTTGGACAACGTGGGACATCGTGGGACAACGTGGGACAACGTGGGACAACGTGGGACAACGTGGGACACCGTTGGACATCGTTGGACACCGTTGGATATCGTTGGACACCGTGGGACAACGTGGGACAACGTGGGACACCGTTGGACACCGTGGGACAACGTGGGACAACGTGGGACAACGTGGGACAACGTGGGACAACGTGGGACAACGTGGGACAACGTGGGACAACGTAGGACAACGTGGGACAACGTGGGACACCGTTGGACATCGGTGGACAGCGGGGGGCAACGTGGGACAACGTGGGACAACGTGGGACAACGTGGGACAACGTGGGACAACGTGGGACAACGTGGGACACCGTTGGACAACGTGGGACACCGTTGGACATCGTTGGACACCGTGGGACAACGTGGGACAACGTGGGACAACGTGGGACAACGTGGGACAACGTGGGACATCGTGGGACAACGTGGGACAACGTGGGACAACGTGGGACAACGTGGGACAACGTGGGACAACGTGGGACAACGTAGGACAACGTGGGACAACGTGGGACACCGTTGGACATCGTTGGACAACGTGGGACATCGTGGGACAACGTGGGACAACGTGGGACAACGTGGGACACCGTTGGACAACGTGGGACACCGTTGGACATCGTTGGACACCGTTGGATATCGTTGGACACCGTGGGACAACGTGGGACAACGTGGGACACCGTTGGACACCGTGGGACACCGTGGGACAACGTGGGACAACGTGGGACAACGTGGGACAACGTGGGACAACGTGGGACAACGTGGGACAACGTAGGACAACGTGGGACAACGTGGGACACCGTTGGACATCGTTGGACAACGTGGGACATCGTGGGACAACGTGGGACAACGTGGGACAACGTGGGACAACGTGGGACACCGTTGGACACCGTGGGACACCGTTGGACACCGTTGGACACCGTGGGACACCGTTGGACACCGTTGGACATCGTTGGACACCGTTGGACACCGTTGGACATCGTTGGACACCGTGGGACAACGTGGGACAACGTGGGACAACGTGGGACAACGTGGGACAACGTGGGACAACGTGGGACAACGTGGGACAACGTGGGACAACGTGGGACAACGTGGGACACCGTTGGACAACGTGGGACACCGTTGGGCATCGTTGGACACCGTTGGACATCGTTGGACACCGTGGGACAACGTGGGACAACGTGGAACAACGTGGGACAACGTGGAACAACGTGGGACAACGTGGGACACCGTTGGACATCGTTGGACACCGTGGGACAACGTGGGACAACGTGGAACAACGTGGGACACCGTGGGACACCGTTGGACACCGTTGGACACCGGGGGGCAACGTGGGACAACGTGGGACAACGTGGGACACCGTTGGACACCGTGGGACAACGTGGGACAACGTGGGACAACGTGGGACAACGTGGGACAACGTGGGACAACGTGGGACAACGTGGGACAACGTGGGACAACGTGGGACAACGTGGGACAACGTGGGACAACGTGGGACAACGTGGGACACCGTTGGACATCGTTGGACACCGTGGGACAACGTGGGACAACGTGGGACAACGTAGGACAACGTGGGACAACGTGGGACACCGTTGGACATCGTTGGACAACGTGGGACATCGTGGGACAACGTGGGACAACGTGGGACAACGTGGGACAACGTGGGACACCGTTGGACATCGTTAGACAACGTGGGACAACGTGGGACACCGTTGGACATCGTTGGACATCGTTGGACACCGTTGGACACCGTTGGACACCGTTGGACACCGTTGGACATCGGTGGACATCGTGGGACACCGTTGGACACCGTTGGACATCGTTGGACACCGTTGGACACCGTGGGACAACGTGGGACAACGTGGGACACCGTGGGACAACGTGGGACAACGTGGGACAACGTGGGACAACGTGGGACAGCGTTGGACACCGTGGGACACCGTTGGACAACGTGGGACAACGTGGGACAACGTGGGACAACGTGGGACAACGTGGGAAACCATGGAACAACGTGGGACAACGTGGGACAACGTGGGACAACGTGGGACACCGTTGGACACCGTTGGACACCGTGGGACAACGTGGGACAACGTGGGACAACGTGGGACAACGTGGGACAACGTGGGACACCGTTGGACATCGTTGGACAACGTGGGACATCGTGGGACAACGTGGGACAACGTGGGACAACGTGGGACAACGTGGGACACCGTTGGACATCGTTGGACACCGTGGGACAACGTGGGACAACGTGGGACACCGTTGGACACCGTTGGACACCGTTGGACACCGTTGGAGATCGGTGGACATCGTGGGACACCGTTGGACACCGTTGGACATCGTTGGACACCGTTGGACACCGTGGGACAACGTGGGACAACGTGGGACAACGTGGGACAACGTGGGACAACGTGGGACAACGTGGGACAACGTGGGACAACGTGGGACATCGTGGGACAACGTGGGACAACGTGGGACAACGTGGGACAACGTGGGACATCGTTGGACACCGTTGGACACCGTGGGACAACGTGGGACAACGTGGGACACCGTTGGACATCGTTGGACACCGTGGGACAACGTGGGACAACGTGGGACACCGTTGGACACCGTTGGACACCGTTGGACACCGTTGGACATCGGTGGACATCGTGGGACACCGTTGGACACCGTTGGACATCGTTGGACACCGTTGGACACCGTGGGACAACGTGGGACAACGTGGGACAACGTGGGACAACGTGGGACAACGTGGGACAACGTGGGACAACGTGGGACAAACGTGGGACAACGTGGGACAACGTGGGACAACGTGGGACAACGTGGGACACCGTTGGACATCGTTGGACACCGTGGGACACCGTTGGACACCGTTGGACATCGTTGGACACCGTGGGACAACGTGGGAGAACGTGGGACACCGTTGGACACCGTGGGACAACGTGGGACAACGTGGGACAACGTGGGACAACGTGGGACAACGTGGGACAACGTAGGACAACGTGGGACACCGTTGGACAACGTTGGACAACGTGGGACAACGTGGGACACCGTTGGACATCGTTGGACAACGTGGGACATCGTGGGACAACGTGGGACAACGTGGGACAACGTGGGACAACGTGGGACAACGTGGGACACCGTTGGACACCGTTGGACAACGTTGGACAACGTGGGACAACGTGGGACACCGTTGGACATCGTTGGACAACGTGGGACATCGTGGGACAACGTGGGACATCGTGGGACAACGTGGGACAACGTGGGACAACGTGGGACAACGTGGGACATCGTTGGACACCGTTGGACACCGTGGGACAACGTGGGACAACGTGGGACAACGTGGGACAACGTGGGACAACGTGGGACAACGTGGGACACCGTTGGACATCGTTGGACACCGTGGGACAACGTGGGACAACGTGGGACAACGTGGGACAACGTGGGACACCGTTGGACATCGTTGGACACCGTGGGACAACGTGGGACAACGTGGGACAACGTGGGACAACGTGGGACAACGTGGGATAACGTGGGACAACGTGGGACACCGTTGGACACCGTGGGACAACGTGGGACAACGTGGGACAACGTGGGACAACGTGGGACAACGTGGGACAACGTGGGACATCGTGGGACAACGTGGGACAACGTGGGACAACGTGGGACAACGTGGTACAACGTGGGACACCGTTGGACATCGTTGGACACCGTGGGACAACGTGGGACAACGTGGGACACCGTTGGACATCGTTGGACAACGTGGGACATCGTGGGACAACGTGGGACAACGTGGGACAACGTGGGACAACGTGGGACATCGTGGGACAACGTGGGACACCGTTGGACACCGTTGGACACCGTGGGACAACGTGGGACAACGTGGGACAACGTGGGACAACGTGGGACAACGTGGGACACCGTTGGACATCGTTGGACAACGTGGGACATCGTGGGACAACGTGGGACAACGTGGGACAACGTGGGACAACGTGGGACACCGTTGGACATCGTTGGACACCGTGGGACAACGTGGGACAACGTGGGACACCGTTGGACACCGTTGGACACCGTTGGACACCGTTGGACATCGGTGGACATCGTGGGACACCGTTGGACACCGTTGGACATCGTTGGACACCGTTGGACACCGTGGGACAACGTGGGACAACGTGGGACAACGTGGGACAACGTGGGACAACGTGGGACAACGTGGGACAACGTGGGACAACGTGGGACATCGTGGGACAACGTGGGACAACGTGGGACAACGTGGGACAACGTGGGACATCGTTGGACACCGTTGGACACCGTGGGACAACGTGGGACAACGTGGGACACCGTTGGACATCGTTGGACACCGTGGGACAACGTGGGACAACGTGGGACACCGTTGGACACAGTTGGACACCGTTGGACACCGTTGGACATCGGTGGACATCGTGGGACACCGTTGGACACCGTTGGACATCGTTGGACACCGTTGGACACCGTGGGACAACGTGGGACAACGTGGGACAACGTGGGACAACGTGGGACAACGTGGGACAACGTGGGACAACGTGGGACAAACGTGGGACAACGTGGGACAACGTGGGACAACGTGGGACAACGTGGGACACCGTTGGACATCGTTGGACACCGTGGGACAAGGTTGGACACCGTTGGACATCGTTGGACACCGTGGGACAACGTGGGAGAACGTGGGACACCGTTGGACACCGTGGGACAACGTGGGACAACGTGGGACAACGTGGGACAACGTGGGACAACGTGGGACAACGTAGGACAACGTGGGACAACGTGGGACACCGTTGGACATCGTTGGACAACGTGGGACATCGTGGGTCAACGTGGGACAACGTGGGACACCGTTGGACATCGTTGGACACCGTGGGACAACGTGGGACAACGTGGGACAACGTGGGACAACGTGGGACACCGTTGGACATCGTTGGACACCGTGGGACAACGTGGGACAACGTGGGACAACGTGGGACAACGTGGGACACCGTTGGACATCGTTGGACACCGGGGGGCAACGTGGGACAACGTGGGACAACGTGGGACAACGTGGGACAACGTGGGACAACGTGGGACAACGTGGGACACCGTTGGGCAACGTGGGACAACGTGGGACAACGTGGGACAACGTGGGACAACGTGGGACAACGTGGGACAACGTGGGACATCGTGGGACAACGTGGGACAACGTGGGACAACGTGGGACAACGTGGGACAACGTGGGACACCGTTGGACATCGTTGGACACCGTGGGACAACGTGGGACAACGTGGGACAACGTGGGACAACGTGGGACACCGTTGGACATCGTTGGACAACGTGGGACATCGTGGGACAACGTGGGACAACGTGGGACAACGTGGGACAACGTGGGACAACGTGGGACAACGTGGGACAACGTGGGACAACGTGGGACAACGTGGGACAACGTGGGACAACGTGGGACACCGTTGGACATCGTTGGACACCGTGGGACACCGTTGGACACCGTGGGACATCGTTGGACACCGTGGGACAACGTGGGACAACGTGGGACACCGTTGGACACCGTGGGACAACGTGGGACAACGTGGAACAACGTGGGACAACGTGGGACAACGTGGGACAACGTAGGACAACGTGGGACAACGTGGGACACCGTTGGACATCGTTGGACAACGTGGGACATCGTGGGACAACGTGGCCAACGTGGGACAACGTGGGACAACGTGGGACACCGTTGGACATCGTTGGACAACGTGGGACAACGTGGGACAACGTGGGACAACGTGGGACACCGTTGGACATCGTTGGACAACGTGGGACAACGTGGGACAACGTGGGACAACGTGGGACAACGTGGGACACCGTTGGACACAGTTGGACATCGTTGGACACCGTTGGACACCGTGGGACAACGTGGGACAACGTGGGACAACGTGGGACAACGTGGGACAACGTGGGACAACGTGGGACAACGTAGGACAACGTGGGACAACGTGGGACACCGTTGGACAACGTTGGACAACGTGGGACAACGTGGGACACCGTTGGACATCGTTGGACAACGTGGGACATCGTGGGACAACGTGGGACAACGTGGGACAACGTGGGACAACGTGGGACAACGTGGGACACCGTTGGACACCGTTGGACAACGTTGGACAACGTGGGACAACGTGGGACACCGTTGGACATCGTTGGACAACGTGGGACATCGTGGGACAACGTGGGACATCGTGGGACAACGTGGGACAACGTGGGACAACGTGGGACAACGTGGGACATCGTTGGACACCGTTGGACACCGTGGGACAACGTGGGACAACGTGGGACAACGTGGGACAACGTGGGACAACGTGGGACAACGTGGGACACCGTTGGACATCGTTGGACACCGTGGGACAACGTGGGACAACGTGGGACAACGTGGGACAACGTGGGACACCGTTGGACATCGTTGGACACCGTGGGACAACGTGGGACAACGTGGGACAACGTGGGACAACGTGGGACAACGTGGGATAACGTGGGACAACGTGGGACACCGTTGGACACCGTGGGACAACGTGGGACAACGTGGGACAACGTGGGACAACGTGGGACAACGTGGGACAACGTGGGACATCGTGGGACAACGTGGGACAACGTGGGACAACGTGGGACAACGTGGTACAACGTGGGACACCGTTGGACATCGTTGGACACCGTGGGACAACGTGGGACAACGTGGGACACCGTTGGACATCGTTGGACAACGTGGGACATCGTGGGACAACGTGGGACAACGTGGGACAACGTGGGACAACGTGGGACACCGTTGGACAACGTGGGACACCGTTGGGCATCGTTGGACACCGTTGGACATCGTTGGACACCGTGGGACAACGTGGGACAACGTGGGACAACGTGGGACAACGTGGGACACCGTTGGACAACGTGGGACACCGTTGGGCATCGTTGGACACCGTTGGACATCGTTGGACACCGTGGGACAACGTGGGACAACGTGGGACAACGTGGGACACCGTTGGACATCGTTGGACACCGTGGGACAACGTGGGACAACGTGGGACACCGTGGGACAACGTGGGACAACGTGGGACAACGTGGGACAACGTGGGACATCGTGGGACAACGTGGGACAACGTGGGACAACGTGGGACAACGTGGTACAACGTGGGACACCGTTGGACATCGTTGGACACCGTGGGACAACGTGGGACAACGTGGGACACCGTTGGACATCGTTGGACAACGTGGGACATCGTGGGACAACGTGGGACAACGTGGGACAACGTGGGACAACGTGGGACAACGTGGGACAACGTGGGACAACGTGGGACAACGTGGGACAACGTGGGACAACGTGGGACAACGTGGGACACCGTTGGACATCGTTGGACACCGTGGGACAACGTGGGACAACGTGGGACACCGTGGGACACCGTTGGACACCGTTGGACATCGTTGGACACCGTGGGACAACGTGGGACAACGTGGGACAACGTGGGACACCGTTGGACAACGTGGGACACCGTTGGGCATCGTTGGACATCGTTGGACACCGTGGGACAACGTGGGACAACGTGGGACAACGTGGGACAACGTGGGACACCGTTGGACATCGTTGGACACCGGGGGGCAACGTGGGACAACGTGGGACAACGTGGGACACCGTTGGACACCGTGGGACAACGTGGGACAACGTGGGACAACGTGGGACAACGTGGGACAACGTGGGACAACGTGGGACAACGTGGGACAACGTGGGACACCGTTGGACACCGTGGGACACCGTTGGACAACGTGGGACAACGTGGGACAACGTGGGACAACGTGGGACACCGTTGGACATCGTTGGACAACGTGGGACATCGTGGGACAACGTGGGACAACGTGGGACAACGTGGGACAACGTGGGACAACGTGGGACAACGTGGGACAACGTGGGACAACGTAGGACAACGTGGGACAACGTGGGACACCGTTGGACATCGTTGGACAACGTGGGACATCGTGGGACAACGTGGGACAACGTGGGACAACGTGGGACACCGTTGGACATCGTTGGACAACGTGGGACAACGTGGGACAACGTGGGACAACGTGGGACAACGTGGGACAACGTGGGACACCGTTGGACATCGTTGGACATCGTTGGACACCGTTGGACACCGTTGGACACCGTTGGACACCGTTGGACATCGGTGGACATCGTGGGACACCGTTGGACACCGTTGGACATCGTTGGACACCGTTGGACACCGTGGGACAACGTGGGACAACGTGGGACACCGTGGGACAACGTGGGACAACGTGGGACAACGTGGGACAACGTGGGACACCGTTGGACACCGTGGGACACCGTTGGACAACGTGGGACAACGTGGGGCAACGTGGGACAACGTGGGACAACGTGGGAAACCATGGAACAACGTGGGACAACGTGGGACAACGTGGGACAACGTGGGACACCGTTGGACACCGTTGGACACCGTGGGACAACGTGGGACAACGTGGGACAACGTGGGACAACGTGGGACAACGTGGGACACCGTTGGACATCGTTGGACAACGTGGGACATCGTGGGACAACGTGGGACAACGTGGGACAACGTGGGACAACGTGGGACACCGTTGGACATCGTTGGACACCGTGGGACAACGTGGGACAACGTGGGACACCGTTGGACACCGTTGGACACCGTTGGACACCGTTGGACATCGGTGGACATCGTGGGACACCGTTGGACATCGTTGGACATCGTTGGACACCGTTGGACACCGTAGGACAACGTGGGACAACGTGGGACAACGTGGGACAACGTGGGACAACGTGGGACAACGTGGGACAACGTGGGACAACGTGGGACACCGTAGGACACCGTTGCACACCGTGGGACAACGTGGGACAACGTGGGACAACGTGGGACAACGTGGGACAACGTGGGACACCGTTGGACATCGTTGGACAACGTGGGACATCGTGGGACAACGTGGGACAACGTGGGACAACGTGGGACACCGTGGGACACCGTTGGACACCGTTGGACATCGTTGGACACCGTGGGACAACGTGGGACAACGTGGGACAACGTGGGACACCGTTGGACATCGTTGGACACCGGGGGGCAACGTGGGACAACGTGGGACAACGTGGGACAACGTGGGACAACGTGGGACAACGTGGGACACCGTTGGGCAACGTGGGACAACGTGGGACAACGTGGGACAACGTGGGACAACGTGGGACAACGTGGGACATCGTGGGACAACGTGGGACAACGTGGGACAACGTGGGACAACGTGGGACAACGTGGGACACCGTTGGACATCGTTGGACACCGTGGGACAACGTGGGACAACGTGGGACAACGTGGGACAACGTGGGACAACGTGGGACAACGTGGGACAACGTGGGACAACGTGGGACAACGTGGGACAACGTGGGACACCGTGGGACATCGTTGGACACCGTGGGACACCGTTGGACACCGTTGGACATCGTTGGACACCGTGGGACAACGTGGGACAACGTGGGACACCGTTGGACACCGTGGGACAACGTGGGACAACGTGGGACAACGTGGGACAACGTGGGACAACGTGGGACAACGTAGGACAACGTGGGACAACGTGGGACACCGTTGGACATCGTTGGACAACGTGGGACATCGTGGGACAACGTGGGACAACGTGGGACAACGTGGGACAACGTGGGACACCGTTGGACATCGTTGGACAACGTGGGATAACGTGGGACAACGTGGGACAACGTGGGACACCGTTGGACATCGTTAGACAACGTGGGACAACGTGGGACAACGTGGGACAACGTGGGACAACGTGGGACACCGTTGGACACAGTTGGACATCGTTGGACACCGTTGGACACCGTGGGACAACGTGGGACAACGTGGGACAACGTGGGACAACGTGGGACAACGTGGGACAACGTGGGACAACGTAGGACAACGTGGGACAACGTGGGACACCGTTGGACAACGTTGGACAACGTGGGACAACGTGGGACACCGTTGGACAACGTTGGACAACGGGGGACATCGTGGGACAACGTGGGACAACGTGGGACAACGTGGGACAACGTGGGACAACGTGGGACACCGTTGGACACCGTTGGACACCGTGGGACACCGTGGGACACCGTTGGACAACGTTGGACAACGGGGGACATCGTGGGACAACGTGGGACAACGTGGGACAACGTGGGACAACGTGGGACAACGTGGGACAACGTGGGACAACGTGGGACAACGTGGGACAACGTGGGACAACTTGGGACAACGTGGGACAACGTGGGACAACGTGGGACAACGTGGGACAACGTGGGACACCGTTGGACATCGTTGGACACCGTGGGACACCGTTGGACACCGTTGGACATCGTTGGACACCGTGGGACAACGTGGGACAACGTGGGACAACGTGGGACAACGTGGGACACCGTTGGACAACGTTGGACAACGTGGGACAACGTGGGACACCGTTGGACATCGTTGGACAACGTGGGACATCGTGGGACAACGTGGGACAACGTGGGACAACGTGGGACAACGTGGGACAACGTGGGACACCGTTGGACACCGTTGGACACCGTGGGACACCGTTGGACACCGTTGGACATCGTTGGACACCGTTGGACACCGTTGGACACCGTTGGACACCGTGGGACAACGTGGGACAACGTGGGACAACGTGGGACAACGTGGGACAACGTGGGACAACGTGGGACAACGTGGGACAACGTGGGACAACGTGGGACACCGTTGAACATCGTTGGACACCGTGGGACAACGTGGGACAACGTGGGACAACGTGGGACAACGTGGGACAACGTGGGACAACGTGGGACAACGTGGGACAACGTGGGACAACGTGGGACAACGTGGGACAACGTGGGACAACGTGGGACATCGTGGAACAACGTGGGACAACGTGGGACAACGTGGGACCACGTGGGACATCGTTGGACACCGTTGGACACCGTGGGACAACGTGGGACAACGTGGGACAACGTGGGACAACGTGGGACACCGTTGGACATCGTTGGACAACGTGGGACATCGTGGGACAACGTGGGACAACGTGGGACAACGTGGGACAACGTGGGACAACGTGGGACAACGTGGGACAACGTGGGACAACGTGGGACAACGTGGGACAACGTGGGACAACGTGGGACACCGTTGGACATCGTTGGACACCGTGGGACAACGTGGGACAACGTGGGACACCGTGAGACACCGTTGGACACCGTTGGACATCGTTGGACACCGTGGGACAACGTGGGACAACGTGGGACACCGTTGGACACCGTGGGACAACGTGGGACAACGTGGGACACCGTTGGACATCGTTGGACAACGTGGGACAACGTGGGACAACGTGGGACAACGTGGGACAACGTGGGACAACGTGGGACAACGTGGGACAACGTAGGACAACGTGGGACAACGTGGGACACCGTTGGACATCGTTGGACAACGTGGGACATCGTGGGACAACGTGGGACAACGTGGGACAACGTAGGACAACGTGGGACAACGTGGGACACCGTTGGACATCGTTGGACAACGTGGGACATCTTGGGACAACGTGGGACAACGTGGGACAACGTAGGACAACGTGGGACAACGTGGGACACCGTTGGACATCGTTGGACAACGTGGGACATCGTGGGACAACGTGGGACAACGTGGGACAACGTGGGACAACGTGGGACAACGTGGGACAACGTGGGACAACGTGGGACAACGTGGGACATCGTGGGACAACGTGGGACAACGTGGGACAACGTGGGACATCGTTGGACACCGTTGGACACCGTGGGACAGCGTGGGACAACGTGGGACAACGTGGGACAACGTGGGACAACGTGGGACACCGTTGGACATCGTTGGACACCGTGGGACAACGTGGGACAACGTGGGACATCGTGGGACAACGTGGGACAACGTGGGACAACGTGGGACAACGTGGGACAACGTGGGACAACGTGGGACAACGTGGGACAACGTGGGACAACGTGGGACAACGTGGGACACCGTTGGACAACGTTGGACAACGTGGGACAACGTGGGACACCGTTGGACATCGTTGGACAACGTGGGACATCGTGGGACAACGTGGGACAACGTGGGACAACGTGGGACAACGTGGGACAATGTGGGACACCGTTGGACACCGTTGGACACCGTGGGACACCGTTGGACACCGTTGGACATCGTTGGACACCGTTGGACACCGTTGGACACCGTTGGACACCGTGGGACAACGTGGGACAACGTGGGACAACGTGGGACAACGTGGGACAACGTGGGACAACGTGGGACAACGTTGGACACCGTTGGACATCGTTGGACAACGTGGGACATCGTGGGACAACGTGGGACAACGTGGGACAACGTGGGACAACGTGGGACATCGTTGGACAACGTGGGACATCGTGGGACAACGTGGGACAACGTGGGACAACGTGGGACAACGTGGGACAACGTGGGACAACGTGGGACAACGTGGGACAACGTGGGACAACGTGGGACAACGTGGGACACCGTTGGGCAACGTTGGACAACGTGGGACAACGTGGGACACCGTTGGACATCGTTGGACAACGTGGGACATCGTGGGACAACGTGGGACAACGTGGGACAACGTGGGACAACGTGGGACAACGTGGGACACCGTTGGACACCGTTGGACACCGTGGGACACCGTTGGACACCGTTGGACATCGTTGGACACCGTTGGACACCGTTGGACACCGTTGGACACCGTGGGACAACGTGGGACAACGTGGGACAACGTGGGACAACGTGGGACAACGTGGGACAACGTGGGACAACGTGGGACACCGTTGGACATCGTTGGACAACGTGGGACATCGTGGGACAACGTGGGACAACGTGGGACAACGTGGGACACCGTTGGGCAACGTGGGACAACGTGGGACAACGTGGGACAACGTGGGACAACGTGGGACAACGTGGGACAACGTGGGACAACGTGGGACAACGTGGGACAACGTGGGACAACGTGGGACAACGTGGGACAACGTGGGACACCGTTGGACATCGTTGGACACCGTGGGACAACGTGGGACAACGTGGGACAACGTGGGACAACGTGGGACACCGTTGGACATCGTTGGACAACGTGGGACATCGTGGGACAACGTGGGACAACGTGGGACAACGTGGGACAACGTGGGACAACGTGGGACAACGTGGGACAACGTGGGACAACGTGGGACAACGTGGGACAACGTGGGACAACGTGGGACACCGTTGGACATCGTTGGACACCGTGGGACACCGTTGGACACCGTTGGACATCGTTGGACACCGTGGGACAACGTGGGACAACGTGGGACACCGTTGGACACCGTGGGACAACGTGGGACAACGTGGAACAACGTGGGACAACGTGGGACAACGTGGGACAACGTAGGACAACGTGGGACAACGTGGGACACCGTTGGACATCGTTGGACAACGTGGGACATCGTGGGACAACGTGGCCAACGTGGGACAACGTGGGACAACGTGGGACACCGTTGGACATCGTTGGACAACGTGGGACAACGTGGGACAACGTGGGACAACGTGGGACACCGTTGGACATCGTTGGACAACGTGGGACAACGTGGGACAACGTGGGACAACGTGGGACAACGTGGGACACCGTTGGACACAGTTGGACATCGTTGGACACCGTTGGACACCGTGGGACAAGGTGGGACAACGTGGGACAACGTGGGACAACGTGGGACAACGTGGGACAACGTGGGACAACGTAGGACAACGTGGGACAACGTGGGACACCGTTGGACAACGTTGGACAACGTGGGACAACGTGGGACACCGTTGGACATCGTTGGACAACGTGGGACATCGTGGGACAACGTGGGACAACGTGGGACAACGTGGGACAACGTGGGACAACGTGGGACACCGTTGGACACCGTTGGACAACGTTGGACAACGTGGGACAACGTGGGACACCGTTGGACATCGTTGGACAACGTGGGACATCGTGGGACAACGTGGGACAACGTGGGACAACGTGGGACAACGTGGGACAACGTGGGACACCGTTGGACACCGTTGGACACCGTGGGACACCGTTGGACACCGTTGGACATCGTTGGACACCGTTGGACACCGTTGGACACCGTTGGACACCGTGGGACAACGTGGGACAACGTGGGACAACGTGGGACAACGTGGGACAACGTGGGACAACGTGGGACAACGTGGGACAACGTGGGACAACGTGGGACAACGTGGGACAACGTGGGACAACGTGGGACAACGTGGGACAACGTGGGACAACGTGGGACACCGTTGGACATCGTTGGACACCGTGGGACATCGTGGGACAACGTGGGACAACGTGGGACAACGTGGGACAACGTGGGACAACGTGGGACAACGTGGGACAACGTGGGACAACGTGGGACAACGTGGGACATCGTGGGACAACGTGGGACAACGTGGGACAACGTGGGACAACGTGGGACATCGTTGGACACCGTTGGACACCGTGGGACAACGTGGGACAACGTGGGACAACGTGGGACAACGTGGGACAACGTGGGACAACGTGGGACACCGTTGGACATCGTTGGACACCGTGGGACAACGTGGGACAACGTGGGACAACGTGGGACAACGTGGGACACCGTTGGACATCGTTGGACACCGTGGGACAACGTGGGACAACGTGGGACAACGTGGGACAACGTGGGACAACGTGGGATAACGTGGGACAACGTGGGACACCGTTGGACACCGTGGGACAACGTGGGACAACGTGGGACAACGTGGGACAACGTGGGACAACGTGGGACAACGTGGGACATCGTGGGACAACGTGGGACAACGTGGGACAACGTGGGACAACGTGGTACAACGTGGGACACCGTTGGACATCGTTGGACACCGTGGGACAACGTGGGACAACGTGGGACACCGTTGGACATCGTTGGACAACGTGGGACATCGTGGGACAACGTGGGACAACGTGGGACAACGTGGGACAACGTGGGACACCGTTGGACAACGTGGGACACCGTTGGGCATCGTTGGACACCGTTGGACATCGTTGGACACCGTGGGACAACGTGGGACAACGTGGGACAACGTGGGACAACGTGGGACACCGTTGGACAACGTGGGACACCGTTGGGCATCGTTGGACACCGTTGGACATCGTTGGACACCGTGGGACAACGTGGGACAACGTGGGACAACGTGGGACACCGTTGGACATCGTTGGACACCGTGGGACAACGTGGGACAACGTGGGACACCGTGGGACAACGTGGGACAACGTGGGACAACGTGGGACAACGTGGGACATCGTCGGACAACGTGGGACAACGTGGGACAACGTGGGACAACGTGGTACAACGTGGGACACCGTTGGACATCGTTGGACACCGTGGGACAACGTGGGACAACGTGGGACACCGTTGGACATCGTTGGACAACGTGGGACATCGTGGGACAACGTGGGACAACGTGGGACAACGTGGGACAACGTGGGACAACGTGGGACAACGTGTGACAACGTGGGACAACGTGGGACAACGTGGGACAACGTGGGACAACGTGGGACACCGTTGGACATCGTTGGACACCGTGGGACAACGTGGGACAACGTGGGACACCGTGGGACACCGTTGGACACCGTTGGACATCGTTGGACACCGTGGGACAACGTGGGACAACGTGGGACAACGTGGGACACCGTTGGACAACGTGGGACACCGTTGGGCATCGTTGGACACCGTTGGACATCGTTGGACACCGTGGGACAACGTGGGACAACGTGGGACAACGTGGGACAACGTGGGACACCGTTGGACATCGTTGGACACCGGGGGGCAACGTGGGACAACGTGGGACAACGTGGGACACCGTTGGACACCGTGGGACAACGTGGGACAACGTGGGACAACGTGGGACAACGTGGGACAACGTGGGACAACGTGGGACAACGTGGGACAACGTGGGACACCGTTGGACACCGTGGGACACCGTTGGACAACGTGGGACAACGTGGGACAACGTGGGACAACGTGGGACACCGTTGGACATCGTTGGACAACGTGGGACATCGTGGGACAACGTGGGACAACGTGGGACAACGTGGGACAACGTGGGACAACGTGGGACAACGTGGGACAACGTGGGACAACGTAGGACAACGTGGGACAACGTGGGACACCGTTGGACATCGTTGGACAACGTGGGACATCGTGGGACAACGTGGGACAACGTGGGACAACGTGGGACACCGTTGGACATCGTTGGACAACGTGGGACAACGTGGGACAACGTGGGACAACGTGGGACAACGTGGGACAACGTGGGACACCGTTGGACATCGTTGGACATCGTTGGACACCGTTGGACACCGTTGGACACCGTTGGACACCGTTGGACATCGGTGGACATCGTGGGACACCGTTGGACACCGTTGGACATCGTTGGACACCGTTGGACACCGTGGGACAACGTGGGACAACGTGGGACACCGTGGGACAACGTGGGACAACGTGGGACAACGTGGGACAACGTGGGACACCGTTGGACACCGTGGGACACCGTTGGACAACGTGGGACAACGTGGGACAACGTGGGACAACGTGGGACAACGTGGGAAACCATGGAACAACGTGGGACAACGTGGGACAACGTGGGACAACGTGGGACACCGTTGGACACCGTTGGACACCGTGGGACAACGTGGGACAACGTGGGACAACGTGGGACAACGTGGGACAACGTGGGACACCGTTGGACACCGTTGGACACCGTTGGACACCGTTGGACATCGGTGGACATCGTGGGACACCGTTGGACACCGTTGGACATCGTTGGACACCGTTGGACACCGTAGGACAACGTGGGACAACGTGGGACAACGTGGGACAACGTGGGACAACGTGGGACAACGTGGGACAACGTGGGACAACGTGGGACACCGTTGGACACCGTTGCACACCGTGGGACAACGTGGGACAACGTGGGACAACGTGGGACAACGTGGGACAACGTGGGACACCGTTGGACATCGTTGGACAACGTGGGACATCGTGGGACAACGTGGGACAACGTGGGACAACGTGGGACAACGTGGGACACCGTGGGACACCGTTGGACACCGTTGGACATCGTTGGACACCGTGGGACAACGTGGGACAACGTGGGACAACGTGGGACACCGTTGGACATCGTTGGACACCGGGGGGCAACGTGGGACAACGTGGGACAACGTGGGACAACGTGGGACAACGTGGGACAACGTGGGACAACGTGGGACACCGTTGGGCAACGTGGGACAACGTGGGACAACGTGGGACAACGTGGGACAACGTGGGACAACGTGGGACATCGTGGGACAACGTGGGACAACGTGGGACAACGTGGGACAACGTGGGACAACGTGGGACACCGTTGGACATCGTTGGACACCGTGGGACAACGTGGGACAACGTGGGACAACGTGGGACAACGTGGGACAACGTGGGACAACGTGGGACAACGTGGGACAACGTGGGACAACGTGGGACAACGTGGGACACCGTTGGACATCGTTGGACACCGTGGGACACCGTTGGACACCGTTGGACATCGTTGGACACCGTGGGACAACGTGGGACAACGTGGGACACCGTTGGACACCGTGGGACAACGTGGGACAACGTGGGACAACGTGGGACAACGTGGGACAACGTGGGACAACGTAGGACAACGTGGGACAACGTGGGACACCGTTGGACATCGTTGGACAACGTGGGACATCGTGGGACAACGTGGGACAACGTGGGACAACGTGGGACAACGTGGGACACCGTTGGACATCGTTGGACAACGTGGGACAACGTGGGACAACGTGGGACAACGTGGGACACCGTTGGACATCGTTGGACAACGTGGGACAACGTGGGACAACGTGGGACAACGTGGGACAACGTGGGACACCGTTGGACACAGTTGGACATCGTTGGACACCGTTGGACACCGTGGGACAACGTGGGACAACGTGGGACAACGTGGGACAACGTGGGACAACGTGGGACAACGTGGGACAACGTAGGACAACGTGGGACAACGTGGGACACCGTTGGACAACGTTGGACAACGTGGGACAACGTGGGACACCGTTGGACAACGTTGGACAACGTGGGACATCGTGGGACAACGTGGGACAACGTGGGACAACGTGGGACAACGTGGGACAACGTGGGACACCGTTGGACACCGTTGGACACCGTGGGACACCGTTGGACACCGTTGGACATCGTTGGACACCGTTGGACACCGTTGGACACCGTTGGACACCGTGGGACAACGTGGGACAACGTGGGACAACGTGGGACACCGTGGGACAACGTGGGACAACGTGGGACAACGTGGGACAACGTGGGACACCGTTGGACATCGTTGGACAACGTGGGACATCGTGGGACAACGTGGGACAACGTGGGACAACGTGGGACAACGTGGGACAACGTGGGACAACGTGGGACAACGTGGGACAACGTGGGACAACTTGGGACAACGTGGGACAACGTGGGACAACGTGGGACAACGTGGGACAACGTGGGACACCGTTGGACATCGTTGGACACCGTGGGACACCGTTGGACACCGTTGGACATCGTTGGACACCGTGGGACAACGTGGGACAACGTGGGACAACGTGGGACAACGTGGGACACCGTTGGACAACGTTGGACAACGTGGGACAACGTGGGACACCGTTGGACATCGTTGGACAACGTGGGACATCGTGGGACAACGTGGGACAACGTGGGACAACGTGGGACAACGTGGGACAACGTGGGACACCGTTGGACACCGTTGGACACCGTGGGACACCGTTGGACACCGTTGGACATCGTTGGACACCGTTGGACACCGTTGGACACCGTTGGACACCGTGGGACAACGTGGGACAACGTGGGACAACGTGGGACAACGTGGGACAACGTGGGACAACGTGGGACAACGTGGGACAACGTGGGACAACGTGGGACACCGTTGAACATCGTTGGACACCGTGGGACAACGTGGGACAACGTGGGACAACGTGGGACAACGTGGGACAACGTGGGACAACGTGGGACAACGTGGGACAACGTGGGACAACGTGGGACAACGTGGGACAACGTGGGACAACGTGGGACATCGTGGAACAACGTGGGACAACGTGGGACAACGTGGGACCACGTGGGACATCGTTGGACACCGTTGGACACCGTGGGACAACGTGGGACAACGTGGGACAACGTGGGACAACGTGGGACACCGTTGGACATCGTTGGACAACGTGGGACAACGTGGGACAACGTGGGACAACGTGGGACAACGTGGGACAACGTGGGACAACGTGGGACAACGTGGGACAACGTGGGACAACGTGGGACAACGTGGGACAACGTGGGACACCGTTGGACATCGTTGGACACCGTGGGACAACGTGGGACAACGTGGGACACCGTGAGACACCGTTGGACACCGTTGGACATCGTTGGACACCGTGGGACAACGTGGGACAACGTGGGACACCGTTGGACACCGTGGGACAACGTGGGACAACGTGGGACACCGTTGGACATCGTTGGACAACGTGGGACAACGTGGGACAACGTGGGACAACGTGGGACAACGTGGGACAACGTGGGACAACGTGGGACAACGTAGGACAACGTGGGACAACGTGGGACACCGTTGGACATCGTTGGACAACGTGGGACATCGTGGGACAACGTGGGACAACGTGGGACAACGTAGGACAACGTGGGACAACGTGGGACACCGTTGGACATCGTTGGACAACGTGGGACATCGTGGGACAACGTGGGACAACGTGGGACAACGTAGGACAACGTGGGACAACGTGGGACACCGTTGGACATCGTTGGACAACGTGGGACATCGTGGGACAACGTGGGACAACGTGGGACACCGTTGGACATCGTTGGACAACGTGGGACATCGTGGGACAACGTGGGACAACGTGGGACAACGTGGGACAACGTGGGACAATGTGGGACACCGTTGGACACCGTTGGACACCGTGGGACACCGTTGGACACCGTTGGACATCGTTGGACACCGTTGGACACCGTTGGACACCGTTGGACACCGTGGGACAACGTGGGACAACGTGGGACAACGTGGGACAACGTGGGACAACGTGGGACAACGTGGGACAACGTTGGACACCGTTGGACATCGTTGGACAACGTGGGACATCGTGGGACAACGTGGGACAACGTGGGACAACGTGGGACAACGTGGGACATCGTTGGACAACGTGGGACATCGTGGGACAACGTGGGACAACGTGGGACAACGTGGGACAACGTGGGACAACGTGGGACAACGTGGGACAACGTGGGACAACGTGGGACAACGTGGGACAACGTGGGACACCGTTGGGCAACGTTGGACAACGTGGGACAACGTGGGACAACGTTGGACATCGTTGGACAACGTGGGACATCGTGGGACAACGTGGGACAACGTGGGACAACGTGGGACAACGTGGGACAACGTGGGACACCGTGGGACACCGTTGGACACCGTGGGACACCGTTGGACACCGTTGGACATCGTTGGACACCGTTGGACACCGTTGGACACCGTTGGACACCGTGGGACAACGTGGGACAACGTGGGACAACGTGGGACAACGTGGGACAACGTGGGACAACGTGGGACAACGTGGGACACCGTTGGACATCGTTGGACAACGTGGGACATCGTGGGACAACGTGGGACAACGTGGGACAACGTGGGACAACGTGGGACATCGTGGGACAACGTGGGACAACGTGGGACAACGTGGGACAACGTGGGACAACGTGGGACATCGTTGGACACCGTTGGACACCGTGGGACAGCGTGGGACAACGTGGGACAACGTGGGACAACGTGGGACAACGTGGGACAACGTGGGACAACGTGGGACAACGTGGGACACCGTTGGACATCGTTGGACAACGTGGGACATCGTGGGACAACGTGGGACAACGTGGGACAACGTGGGACACCGTTGGACATCGTTGGACACCGTGGGACAACGTGGGACAACGTGGGACACCGTGGGACACCGTTGGACACCGTTGGACATCGTTGGACACCGTGGGACAACGTGGGACAACGTGGGACACCGTTGGACACCGTGGGACAACGTGGGACAACGTGGGACACCGTTGGACATCGTTGGACAACGTGGGACAACGTGGGACAACGTGGGACAATGTGGGACAACGTGGGACACCGTTGGACACAGTTGGACATCGTTGGACACCGTTGGACACCGTGGGACACCGTTGGACAACGTGGGACAACGTGGGACAACGTGGGACAACGTGGGACACCGTTGGACATCGTTGGACACCGTGGGACAACGTGGGACAACGTGGGACAACGTGGGACAACGTGGGACACCGTTGGACATCGTTGGACAACGTGGGACATCGTGGGACACCGTTGGACATCGTTGGACAACGTGGGACATCGTGGGACAACGTGGGACAACGTGGGACAACGTGGGACAACGTGGGACAATGTGGGACAACGTGGGACAACGTGGGACACCGTTGGACATCGTTGGACAACGTGGGACATCGTGGGACAACGTGGGACAACGTGGGACAACGTGGGACAACGTGGGACAATGTGGGACACCGTTGGACACCGTTGGACACCGTGGGACACCGTTGGACACCGTTGGACATCGTTGGACACCGTTGGACACCGTTGGACACCGTTGGACACCGTGGGACAACGTGGGACAACGTGGGACAACGTGGGACAACGTGGGACAACGTGGGACAACGTGGGACAACGTGGGACACCGTTGGACATCGTTGGACAACGTGGGACATCGTGGGACAACGTGGGACAACGTGGGACAACGTGGGACAACGTGGGACATCGTTGGACAACGTGGGACATCGTGGGACAACGTGGGACAACGTGGGACAACGTGGGACAACGTGGGACAACGTGGGACAACGTGGGACAACGTGGGACAACGTGGGACACCGTTGGGCAACGTTGGACAACGTGGGACAACGTGGGACACCGTTGGACATCGTTGGACAACGTGGGACAACGTGGGACAACGTGGGACAACGTGGGACAACGTGGGACACCGTGGGACACAGTTGGACACCGTGGGACACCGTTGGGCACCGTTGGACATCGTTGGACACCGTGGGACACCGTTGGACATCGTTGGACACCGTTGGACACCGTTGGACACCGTTGGACACCGTGGGACAACGTGGGACAACGTGGGACAACGTGGGACAACGTGGGACAACGTGGGACACCGTTGGACAACGTGGGACAACGTGGGACAACGTGGGACACCGTTGGACACCGTGGGACACCGTTGGACACCGTTGGACACCGTGGGACACCGTTGGACACCGTTGGACATCGTTGGACACCGTTGGACACCGTTGGACACCGTTGGACACCGTGGGACAACGTGGGACAACGTGGGACAACGTGGGACAACGTGGGACAACGTGGGACAACGTGGGACAACGTGGGACAACGTGGGACAACGTGGGACAACGTGGGACAACGTGGGACAACGTGGGACACCGTTGGACACAGTTGGACATCGTTGGACACCGTTGGACACCGTGGGACAACGTGGGACAACGTGGGACAACGTGGGACAACGTGGAACAACGTGGGACAACGTGGGACAACGTAGGACAACGTGGGACAACGTGGGACACCGTTGGACAACGTTGGACAACGTGGGACAACGTGGGACACCGTTGGACATCGTTGGACAACGTGGGACATCGTGGGACAACGTGGGACAACGTGGGACAACGTGGGACAACGTGGGACAACGTGGGACACCGTTGGACACCGTTGGACACCGTGGGACACCGTTGGACACCGTTGGACATCGTTGGACACCGTTGGACACCGTTGGACACCGTTGGACACCGTGGGACAACGTGGGACAACGTGGGACAACGTGGGACAACGTGGGACACCGTTGGACAACGTTGGACAACGTGGGACAACGTGGGACACCGTTGGACATCGTTGGACAACGTGGGACATCGTGGGACAACGTGGGACAACGTGGGACAACGTGGGACAACGTGGGACAACGTGGGACACCGTTGGACACCGTTGGACACCGTGGGACACCGTTGGACACCGTTGGACATCGTTGGACACCGTTGGACACCGTTGGACACCGTTGGACACCGTGGGACAACGTGGGACAACGTGGGACAACGTGGGACAACGTGGGACAACGTGGGACAACGTGGGACAACGTGGGACATCGTGGGACAACGTGGGACAACGTGGGGCAACGTGGGACATCGTTGGACACCGATGGACACCGTGGGACAGCGTGGGACAACGTGGGACAACGTGGGACAACGTGGGACAACGTGGGACAACGTGGGACACCGTTGGACATCGTTGGACAACGTGGGACATCGTGGGACAACGTGGGACAACGTGGGACAACGTGGGACACCGTTGGACAACGTGGGACACCGTTGGACATCGTTGGACACCGTTGGATATCGTTGGACACCGTGGGACAACGTGGGACAACGTGGGACACCGTTGGACACCGTGGGACAACGTGGGACAACGTGGGACAACGTGGGACAACGTGGGACAACGTGGGACAACGTGGGACAACGTGGGACAACGTGGGACACCGTTGGACATCGTTGGACACCGTTGGACACCGTTGGACACCGTTGGACACCGTGGGACAACGTGGGACAACGTGGGACAACGTGGGACAACGTGGGACACCGTTGGACAACGTTGGACAACGTGGGACAACGTGGGACACCGTTGGACATCGTTGGACAACGTGGGACATCGTGGGACAACGTGGGACAACGTGGGACAACGTGGGACAACGTGGGACAACGTGGGACACCGTTGGACACCGTTGGACACCGTGGGACACCGTTGGACACCGTTGGACATCGTTGGACACCGTTGGACACCGTGGGACAGCGTGGGATAACGTGGGACAACGTGGGACAACGTGGGAAAACGTGGGACAACGTGGGACAACGTGGGACACCGTTGGACATCGTTGGACACCGTGGGACAACGTGGGACAACGTGGGACAACGTGGGACAACGTGGGACACCGTTGGACATCGTTGGACAACGTGGGACATCGTGGGACAACGTGGGACAACGTGGGACAACGTGGGACAACGTGGGACAACGTGGGACAACGTGGGACTACGTGGGACAACGTGGGACAACGTGGGACAACGTGGGACACCGTTGGACATCGTTGGACACCGTGGGACAACGTGGGACAACGTGGGACACCGTTGGACACCGTTGGACATCGTTGGACACCGTTGGACACCGTTGGACACCGTTGGACACCGTTGGACACCGCTGGACACCGTGGGACAACGTGGGACAACGTGGGACAACGTGGGACAACGTGGGACAACGTGGGACAACGTGGGACAACGTGGGACAACGTGGGACATCGTGGGACAACGTGGGACAACGTGGGACAACGTGGGACATCGTGGGACACCGTTGGACACCGTGGGACAGCGTGGGACAACGTGGGACAACGTGGGACAACGTGGGACAACGTGGGACAACGTGGGACAACGTGGGACACCGTTGGACATCGTTGGACACCGTGGGACAACGTGGGACAACGTGGGACAACGTGGGACAACGTGGGACACCGTTGGACATCGTTGGACAACGTGGGACATCGTGGGACAACGTGGGACAACGTGGGACAACGTGGGACAACGTGGGACAACGTGGGACAACGTGGGACTACGTGGGACAACGTGGGACAACGTAGGACAACGTGGGACACCGTTGGACATCGTTGGACACCGTGGGACAACGTGGGACAACGTGGGACACCGTGGGACACCGTTGGACACCGTTGGACATCGTTGGACACCGTGGGACAACGTGGGACAACGTGGGACACCGTTGGACACCGTGGGACAACGTGGGACAACGTGGGACAACGTGGGACAACGTGGGACAACGTGGGACACCGTGGGACACAGTTGGACACCGTGGGACACCGTTGGGCACCGTTGGACATCGTTGGACACCGTGGGACAACGTGGGACAACGTGGGACAACGTGGGACACCGTTGGACACCGTGGGACACCGTTGGACACCGTTGGACATCGTTGGACACCGTGGGACATCGTTGGACACCGTGGGACAACGTGGGACAACGTGGGACAACGTGGGACAACGTGGGACAACGTAGGACAACGTGGGACAACGTGGGACACCGTTGGACATCGTTGGACAACGTGGGACAACGTGGGACAACGTGGGACACCGTTGGACATCGTTGGACAACGTGGGACATCGTGGGACAACGTGGGACAACGTGGGACAACGTGGGACAACGTGGGACAACGTGGGACACCGTTGGACACCGTTGGACACCGTGGGACACCGTTGGACACCGTTGGACATCGTTGGACACCGTTGGACACCGTTGGACACCGTTGGACACCGTGGGACAACGTGGGACAACGTGGGACAACGTGGGACAACGTGGGACAACGTGGGACACCGTTGGACACCGTTGGACATCGTTGGACACCGTTGGACACCGTTGGACACCGTTGGACACCGTGGGACAACGTGGGACAACGTGGGACAACGTGGGACAACGTGGGACAACGTGGGACAACGTGGGACAACGTGGGACACCGTTGGACATCGTTGGACAACGTGGGACATCGTGGGACAACGTGGGACAACGTGGGACAACGTGGGACAACGTGGGACATCGTGGGACAACGTGGGACAACGTGGGACAACGTGGGACAACGTGGGACAACGTGGGACATCGTTGGACACCGTTGGACACCGTGGGACAGCGTGGGACAACGTGGGACAACGTGGGACAACGTGGGACAACGTGGGACAACGTGGGACAACGTGGGACACCGTTGGACATCGTTGGACACCGTGGGACAACGTGGGACAACGTGGGACAACGTGGGACAACGTGGGACAACGTGGGACACCGTTGGACATCGTTGGACAACGTGGGACATCGTGGGACAACGTGGGACAACGTGGGACAACGTGGGACAACGTGGGACAACGTGGGACAACGTGGGACAACGTGGGACAACGTGGGACAACGTGGGACAACGTGGGACAACGTGGGACACCGTTGGACATCGTTGGACACCGTGGGACAACGTGGGACAACGTGGGACACCGTGGGACACCGTTGGACACCGTTGGACATCGTTGGACACCGTGGGACAACGTGGGACAACGTGGGACACCGTTGGACACCGTGGGACAACGTGGGACAACGTGGGACACCGTTGGACATCGTTGGACAACGTGGGACAACGTGGGACAACGTGGGACAATGTGGGACAACGTGGGACACCGTTGGACACAGTTGGACATCGTTGGACACCGTTGGACACCGTGGGACAACGTTGGACAACGTGGGACAACGTGGGACAACGTGGGACACCGTTGGACATCGTTGGACAACGTGGGACAACGTGGGACAACGTGGGACAACGTGGGACAACGTGGGACACCGTGGGACAAAGTTGGACACCGTGGGACACCGTTGGGCACCGTTGGACATCGTTGGACACCGTGGGACAACGTGGGACAACGTGGGACACCGTGGGACAACGTGGGACAACGTGGGACAACGTGGGACAACGTGGGACACCGTTGGACACCGTGGGACACCGTTGGACAACGTGGGACAACGTGGGACAACGTGGGACAACGTGGGACACCGTTGGACATCGTTGGACACCGTGGGACAACGTGGGACAACGTGGGACAACGTGGGACAACGTGGGACACCGTTGGACATCGTTGGACAACGTGGGACATCGTGGGACACCGTTGGACATCGTTGGACAACGTGGGACATCGTGGGACAACGTGGGACAACGTGGGACAACGTGGGACAACGTGGGACAATGTGGGACAACGTGGGACAACGTGGGACACCGTTGGACATCGTTGGACAACGTGGGACATCGTGGGACAACGTGGGACAACGTGGGACAACGTGGGACAACGTGGGACAATGTGGGACACCGTTGGACACCGTTGGACACCGTGGGACACCGTTGGACACCGTTGGACATCGTTGGACACCGTTGGACACCGTTGGACACCGTTGGACACCGTGGGACAACGTGGGACAACGTGGGACAACGTGGGACAACGTGGGACAACGTGGGACAACGTGGGACAACGTGGGACACCGTTGGACATCGTTGGACAACGTGGGACATCGTGGGACAACGTGGGACAACGTGGGACAACGTGGGACAACGTGGGACATCGTTGGACAACGTGGGACATCGTGGGACAACGTGGGACAACGTGGGACAACGTGGGACAACGTGGGACAACGTGGGACAACGTGGGACAACGTGGGACAACGTGGGACAACGTGGGACAACGTGGGACACCGTTGGGCAACGTTGGACAACGTGGGACAACGTGGGACACCGTTGGACACCGTTGGACAACGTGGGACATCGTGGGACAACGTGGGACAACGTGGGACAACGTGGGACAACGTGGGACAACGTGGGACACCGTTGGACACCGTTGGACACCGTGGGACACCGTTGGACACCGTTGGACATCGTTGGACACCGTTGGACACCGTTGGACACCGTTGGACACCGTGGGACAACGTGGGACAACGTGGGACAACGTGGGACAACGTGGGACAACGTGGGACAACGTGGGACAACGTGGGACACCGTTGGACATCGTTGGACAACGTGGGACATCGTGGGACAACGTGGGACAACGTGGGACAACGTGGGACAACGTGGGACAACGTGGGACAACGTGGGACAACGTGGGACAACGTGGGACACCGTTGGACAACGTTGGACAACGTGGGACAACGTGGGACACCGTTGGACATCGTTGGACAACGTGGGACATCGTGGGACAACGTGGGACAACGTGGGACAACGTGGGACAACGTGGGACACCGTGGGACATCGTTGGACACCGTTGGACACCGTGGGACAGCGTGGGACAACGTGGGACAACGTGGGACAACGTGGGACAACGTGGGACAACGTGGGACACCGTTGGACATCGTTGGACACCGTGGGACAACGTGGGACAACGTGGGACAACGTGGGACAACGTGGGACAACGTGGGACACCGTTGGACATCGTTGGACAACGTGGGACATCGTGGGACAACGTGGGACAACGTGGGACAACGTGGGACAACGTGGGACAACGTGGGACAACGTGGGACAACGTGGGACAACGTGGGACAACGTGGGACAACGTGGGACAACGTGGGACACCGTTGGACAACGTGGGACACCGTGGGACAACGTGGGACAACGTGGGACACCGTGGGACACCGTTGGACACCGTTGGACATCGTTGGACACCGTGGGACAACGTGGGACAACGTGGGACACCGTTGGACACCGTGGGACAACGTGGGACAACGTGGGACACCGTTGGACATCGTTGGACAACGTGGGACAACGTGGGACAACGTGGGACAATGTGGGACAACGTGGGACACCGTTGGACACAGTTGGACATCGTTGGACACCGTTGGACAACGTGGGACAACGTTGGACAACGTGGGACAACGTGGGACAACGTGGGACACCGTTGGACATCGTTGGACAACGTGGGACAACGTGGGACAACGTGGGACAACGTGGGACAACGTGGGACACCGTGGGACACAGTTGGACACCGTGGGACACCGTTGGGCACCGTTGGACATCGTTGGACACCGTGGGACAACGTGGGACAACGTGGGACAACGTGGGACAACGTGGGACAACGTGGGACACCGTTGGACACCGTGGGACACCGTTGGACACCGTTGGACATCGTTGGACACCGTGGGACAACGTGGGACAACGTGGGACAACGTGGGACAACGTAGGACAACGTGGGACAACGTGGGACACCGTTGGACACCGTGGGACACCGTTGGACACCGTTGGACATCGTTGGACACCGTTGGACACCGTTGGACACCGTTGGACACCGTGGGACAACGTGGGACAACGTGGGACAACGTGGGACAACGTGGGACAACGTGGGACAACGTGGGACAACGTGGGACAACGTGGGACACCGTTGGACACCGTTGGACACCGTTGGACACCGTTGGACACCGTTGGACACCGTTGGACACCGTTGGACACCGTTGGACACCGTTGGACACCGTGGGACAACGTAGGACAACGTGGGACAACGTGGGACAACGTGGGACAACGTGGGACACCGTTGGACAACGTGGGACAACGTGGGACAACGTGGGACACCGTTGGACACCGTGGGACACCGTTGGACACCGTTGGACACCGTGGGACACCGTTGGACACCGTTGGACATCGTTGGACACCGTTGGACACCGTTGGACACCGTTGGACACCGTGGGACAACGTGGGACAACGTGGGACAACGTGGGACAACGTGGGACAACGTGGGACAACGTGGGACAACGTGGGACAACGTGGGACAACGTGGGACAACGTGGGACAACGTGGGACAACGTGGGACAACGTGGGACACCGTTGGACAACGTTGGACAACGTGGGACAACGTGGGACACCGTTGGACATCGTTGGACAACGTGGGACATCGTGGGACAACGTGGGACAACGTGGGACAACGTGGGACAACGTGGGACAACGTGGGACATCGTTGGACACCGTTGGACACCGTGGGACAGCGTGGGACAACGTGGGACAACGTGGGACAACGTGGGACAACGTGGGACAACGTGGGACACCGTTGGACATCGTTGGACACCGTGGGACAACGTGGGACAACGTGGGACAACGTGGGACAACGTGGGACAACGTGGGACACCGTTGGACATCGTTGGACAACGTGGGACATCGTGGGACAACGTGGGACAACGTGGGACAACGTGGGACAACGTGGGACAACGTGGGACAACGTGGGACAACGTGGGACAACGTGGGACAACGTGGGACAACGTGGGACAACGTGGGACACCGTTGGACATCGTTGGACACCGTGGGACAACGTGGGACAACGTGGGACACCGTGGGACACCGTTGGACACCGTTGGACATCGTTGGACACCGTGGGACAACGTGGGACAACGTGGGACACCGTTGGACACCGTGGGACAACGTGGGACAACGTGGGACACCGTTGGACATCGTTGGACAACGTGGGACAACGTGGGACAACGTGGGACAATGTGGGACAACGTGGGACACCGTTGGACACAGTTGGACATCGTTGGACACCGTTGGACACCGTGGGACAACGTTGGACAACGTGGGACAACGTGGGACAACGTGGGACACCGTTGGACATCGTTGGACAACGTGGGACAACGTGGGACAACGTGGGACAACGTGGGACAACGTGGGACAACGTGGGACACAGTTGGACACCGTGGGACACCGTTGGGCACCGTTGGACATCGTTGGACACCGTGGGACAACGTGGGACAACGTGGGACAACGTGGGACAACGTGGGACAACGTGGGACACCGTTGGACACCGTGGGACACCGTTGGACACCGTTGGACATCGTTGGACACCGTGGGACAACGTGGGACAACGTGGGACAACGTGGGACAACGTAGGACAACGTGGGACAACGTGGGACACCGTTGGACACCGTGGGACACCGTTGGACACCGTTGGACATCGTTGGACACCGTTGGACACCGTTGGACACCGTGGGACACCGTGGGACAACGTGGGACAACGTGGGACAACGTGGGACAACGTGGGACAACGTGGGACAACGTGGGACAACGTGGGACAACGTGGGACACCGTTGGACACCGTTGGACACCGTGGGACACCGTTGGACACCGTTGGACATCGTTGGACACCGTTGGACACCGTTGGACACCGTTGGACACCGTGGGACAACGTAGGACAACGTGGGACAACGTGGGACAACGTGGGACAACGTGGGACACCGTTGGACAACGTGGGACAACGTGGGACAACGTGGGACACCGTTGGACACCGTGGGACACCGTTGGACACCGTTGGACACCGTGGGACACCGTTGGACACCGTTGGACATCGTTGGACACCGTTGGACACCGTTGGACACCGTTGGACACCGTGGGACAACGTGGGACAACGTGGGACAACGTGGGACAACGTGGGACAACGTGGGACAACGTGGGACAACGTGGGACAACGTGGGACAACGTGGGACAACGTGGGACAACGTGGGACACCGTTGGACACAGTTGGACATCGTTGGACACCGTTGGACACCGTGGGACAACGTGGGACAACGTGGGACAACGTGGGACAACGTGGAACAACGTGGGACAACGTGGGACAACGTAGGACAACGTGGGACAACGTGGGACACCGTTGGACAACGTTGGACAACGTGGGACAACGTGGGACACCGTTGGACATCGTTGGACAACGTGGGACATCGTGGGACAACGTGGGACAACGTGGGACAACGTGGGACAACGTGGGACAACGTGGGACACCGTTGGACACCGTTGGACACCGTGGGACACCGTTGGACACCGTTGGACATCGTTGGACACCGTTGGACACCGTTGGACACCGTTGGACACCGTGGGACAACGTGGGACAACGTGGGACAACGTGGGACAACGTGGGACACCGTTGGACAACGTTGGACAACGTGGGACAACGTGGGACACCGTTGGACATCGTTGGACAACGTGGGACATCGTGGGACAACGTGGGACAACGTGGGACAACGTGGGACAACGTGGGACAACGTGGGACACCGTTGGACACCGTTGGACACCGTGGGACACCGTTGGACACCGTTGGACATCGTTGGACACCGTTGGACACCGTTGGACACCGTTGGACACCGTGGGACAACGTGGGACAACGTGGGACAACGTGGGACAACGTGGGACAACGTGGGACAACGTGGGACAACGTGGGACAACGTGGGACATCGTGGGACAACGTGGGACAACGTGGGGCAACGTGGGACATCGTTGGACACCGATGGACACCGTGGGACAGCGTGGGACAACGTGGGACAACGTGGGACAACGTGGGACAACGTGGGACAACGTGGGACACCGTTGGACATCGTTGGACAACGTGGGACATCGTGGGACAACGTGGGACAACGTGGGACAACGTGGGACACCGTTGGACAACGTGGGACACCGTTGGACATCGTTGGACACCGTTGGATATCGTTGGACACCGTGGGACAACGTGGGACAAGGTGGGACACCGTTGGACACCGTGGGACAACGTGGGACAACGTGGGACAACGTGGGACAACGTGGGACAACGTGGGACAACGTAGGACAACGTGGGACAACGTGGGACACCGTTGGACATCGTTGGACACCGTTGGACACCGTTGGACACCGTTGGACACCGTGGGACAACGTGGGACAACGTGGGACAACGTGGGACAACGTGGGACACCGTTGGACAACGTTGGACAACGTGGGACAACGTGGGACACCGTTGGACATCGTTGGACAACGTGGGACATCGTGGGACAACGTGGGACAACGTGGGACAACGTGGGACAACGTGGGACAACGTGGGACACCGTTGGACACCGTTGGACACCGTGGGACACCGTTGGACACCGTTGGACATCGTTGGACACCGTTGGACACCGTTGGACACCGTTGGACACCGTTGGACACCGCTGGACACCGTGGGACAACGTGGGACAACGTGGGACAACGTGGGACAACGTGGGACAACGTGGGACAACGTGGGACAACGTGGGACAACGTGGGACATCGTGGGACAACGTGGGACAACGTGGGACAACGTGGGACATCGTTGGACACCGTTGGACACCGTGGGACAGCGTGGGACAACGTGGGACAACGTGGGACAACGTGGGACAACGTGGGACAACGTGGGACAACGTGGGACACCGTTGGACATCGTTGGACACCGTGGGACAACGTGGGACAACGTGGGACAACGTGGGACAACGTGGGACACCGTTGGACATCGTTGGACAACGTGGGACATCGTGGGACAACGTGGGACAACGTGGGACAACGTGGGACAACGTGGGACAACGTGGGACAACGTGGGACTACGTGGGACAACGTGGGACAACGTGGGACAACGTGGGACACCGTTGGACATCGTTGGACACCGTGGGACAACGTGGGACAACGTGGGACACCGTTGGACACCGTTGGACATCGTTGGACATCGTGGGACACCGTTGGACACCGTTGGACACCGTTGGACACCGCTGGACACCGTGGGACAACGTGGGACAACGTGGGACAACGTGGGACAACGTGGGACAACGTGGGACAACGTGGGACAACGTGGGACAACGTGGGACAACGTGGGACAACGTGGGACAACGTGGGACAACGTGGGACATCGTTGGACACCGTTGGACACCGTGGGACAGCGTGGGACAACGTGGGACAACGTGGGACAACGTGGGACAACGTGGGACAACGTGGGACAACGTGGGACACCGTTGGACATCGTTGGACACCGTGGGACAACGTGGGACAACGTGGGACAACGTGGGACAACGTGGGACACCGTTGGACATCGTTGGACAACGTGGGACATCGTGGGACAACGTGGGACAACGTGGGACAACGTGGGACAACGTGGGACAACGTGGGACAACGTGGGACAACGTGGGACAACGTAGGACAACGTGGGACAACGTGGGACACCGTTGGACATTGTTGGACAACGTGGGACATCGTGGGACAACGTGGGACAACGTGGGACAACGTGGGACAACGTGGGACACCGTTGGACACCGTGGGACACCGTTGGACACCGTTGGACACCGTGGGACACCGTTGGACACCGTTGGACATCGTTGGACACCGTTGGACACCGTTGGACACCGTTGGACACCGTGGGACAACGTGGGACAACGTGGGACAACGTGGGACAACGTGGGACAACGTGGGACAACGTGGGACAACGTGGGACAACGTGGGACAACGTGGGACAACGTGGGACAACGTGGGACACCGTTGGACACCGTGGGACAACGTGGGACAACGTGGGACAACGTGGGACAACGTGGGACAACGTGGGACAACGTGGGACAACGTGGGACACCGTGGGACACAGTTGGACACCGTGGGACACCGTTGGGCACCGTTGGACATCGTTGGACACCGTGGGACAACGTGGGACAACGTGGGACACCGTGGTACAACGTGGGACAACGTGGGACAACGTGGGACACCGTTGGACACCGTGGGACACCGTTGGACACCGTTGGACATCGTTGGACACCGTGGGACAACGTGGGACAACGTGGGACAACGTGGGACAACGTAGGACAACGTGGGACAACGTGGGACACCGTTGGACATCGTTGGACAACGTGGGACATCGTGGGACAACGTGGGACAACGTGGGACAACGTGGGACACCGTTGGACAACGTGGGACACCGTTGGACACCGTTGGACATCGTTGGACACCGTGGGACAACGTGGGACAACGTGGGACAACGTGGGACAACGTGGGACAACGTGGGACAACGTAGGACAACGTGGGACAACGTGGGACACCGTTGGACATCGTTGGACAACGTGGGACATCGTGGGACAACGTGGGACAACGTGGGACAACGTGGGACACCGTTGGACAACGTGGGACACCGTTGGACATCGTTGGACACCGTTGGATATCGTTGGACACCGTGGGACAACGTGGGACAACGTGGGACACCGTTGGACACCGTGGGACAACGTGGGACAACGTGGGACAACGTGGGACAACGTGGGACAACGTGGGACAACGTAGGACAACGTGGGACAACGTGGGACACCGTTGGACATCGTTGGACAACGTGGGACATCGTGGGACAACGTGGGACAACGTGGGACAACGTGGGACAACGTGGGACACCGTTGGACACCGTGGGACACCGTTGGACACCGTTGGACACCGTGGGACACCGTTGGACACCGTTGGACATCGTTGGACACCGTTGGACACCGTTGGACACCGTTGGACACCGTGGGACAACGTGGGACAACGTGGGACAACGTGGGACAACGTGGGACAACGTGGGACAACGTGGGACAACGTGGGACAACGTGGGACAACGTGGGACAACGTGGGACAACGTGGGACAACTTGAGACACCGTTGGACACAGTTGGACATCGTTGGACACCGTTGGACACCGTGGGACAACGTGGGACAACGTGGGACAACGTGGGACAACGTGGAACAACGTGGGACAACGTGGGACAACGTAGGACAACGTGGGACAACGTGGGACACCGTTGGACAACGTTGGACAACGTGGGACAACGTGGGACACCGTTGGACATCGTTGGACAACGTGGGACATCGTGGGACAACGTGGGACAACGTGGGACAACGTGGGACAACGTGGGACAACGTGGGACACCGTTGGACACCGTTGGACACCGTGGGACACCGTTGGACACCGTTGGACATCGTTGGACACCGTTGGACACCGTTGGACACCGTTGGACACCGTGGGACAACGTGGGACAACGTGGGACAACGTGGGACAACGTGGGACACCGTTGGACAACGTTGGACAACGTGGGACAACGTGGGACACCGTTGGACATCGTTGGACAACGTGGGACATCGTGGGACAACGTGGGACAACGTGGGACAACGTGGGACAACGTGGGACAACGTGGGACACCGTTGGACACCGTTGGACACCGTGGGACACCGTTGGACACCGTTGGACATCGTTGGACACCGTTGGACACCGTTGGACACCGTTGGACACCGTGGGACAACGTCGGACAACGTGGGACAACGTGGGACAACGTGGGACAACGTGGGACAACGTGGGACAACGTGGGACAACGTGGGACATCGTGGGACAACGTGGGACAACGTGGGACAACGTGGGACATCGTTGGACACCGTTGGACACCGTGGGACAGCGTGGGACAACGTGGGACAACGTGGGACAACGTGGGACAACGTGGGACAACGTGGGACACCGTTGGACATCGTTGGACACCGTGGGACAACGTGGGACAACGTGGGACAACGTGGGACAACGTGGGACACCGTTGGACATCGTTGGACAACGTGGGACATCGTGGGACAACGTGGGACAACGTGGGACAACGTGGGACAACGTGGGACAACGTGGGACACCGTTGGACATCGTTGGACACCGTGGGACAACGTGGGACAACGTGGGACACCGTGGGACACCGTTGGACACCGTTGGACATCGTTGGACACCGTGGGACAACGTGGGACAACGTGGGACACCGTTGGACACCGTGGGACAACGTGGGACAACGTGGGACAACGTGGGACAACGTGGGACAACGTGGGACACCGTGGGACACAGTTGGACACCGTGGGACACCGTTGGGCACCGTTGGACATCGTTGGACACCGTGGGACAACGTGGGACAACGTGGGACACCGTGGGACAACGTGGGACAACGTGGGACAACGTGGGACAACGTGGGACACCGTTGGACACCGTGGGACACCGTTGGACACAGTTGGACACCGTGGGACACCGTTGGGCACCGTTGGACATCGTTGGACACCGTGGGACAACGTGGGACAACGTGGGACACCGTGGGACAACGTGGGACAACGTGGGACAACGTGGGACAACGTGGGACACCGTTGGACACCGTGGGACACCGTTGGACACCGTTGGACATCGTTGGACACCGTGGGACAACGTGGGACAACGTGGGACAACGTGGGACAACGTGGGACAACGTAGGACAACGTGGGACAACGTGGGACACCGTTGGACATCGTTGGACAACGTGGGACATCGTGGGACAACGTGGGACAACGTGGGACAACGTGGGACACCGTTGGACAACGTGGGACACCGTTGGACATCGTTGGACACCGTTGGATATCGTTGGACACCGTGGGACAACGTGGGACAACGTGGGACACCGTTGGACACCGTGGGACAACGTGGGACAACGTGGGACAACGTGGGACAACGTGGGACAACGTGGGACAACGTAGGACAACGTGGGACAACGTGGGACACCGTTGGACATCGTTGGACAACGTGGGACATCGTGGGACAACGTGGGACAACGTGGGACAACGTGGGACAACGTGGGACACCGTTGGACACCGTGGGACACCGTTGGACACCGTTGGACACCGTGGGACACCGTTGGACACCGTTGGACATCGTTGGACACCGTTGGACACCGTTGGACACCGTTGGACACCGTGGGACAACGTGGGACAACGTGGGACAACGTGGGACAACGTGGGACAACGTGGGACAACGTGGGACAACGTGGGACAACGTGGGACAACGTGGGACAACGTGGGACAACGTGGGACACCGTTGGACACCGTGGGACAACGTGGGACAACGTGGGACAACGTGGGACAACGTGGGACAACGTAGGACAACGTGGGACAACGTGGGACAACGTGGGACAACGTGGGACAACGTGGGACACCGTTGGACACCGTGGGACACCGTTGGACACCGTTGGACATCGTTGGACACCGTGGGACATCGTGGGACAACGTGGGACAACGTGGGACAACGTGGGACAACGTGGGACACCGTTGGACAACGTGGGACACCGTTGGACATCGTTGGACACCGTGGGACAACGTGGGACAACGTGGGACAACGTGGGACAACGTGGGACAACGTGGGACATCGTGGGACAACGTGGGACAACGTGGGACAACGTGGGACAACGTGGGACACCGTTGGACAACGTGGGACACCGTTGGGCATCGTTGGACACCGTTGGACATCGTTGGACACCGTGGGACAACGTGGGACAACGTGGGACAACGTGGGACAACGTGGGACACCGTTGGACATCGTTGGACACCGTTGGACATCGTTGGACACCGTGGGACACCGTTGGACACCGTTGGACATCGTTGGACACCGTGGGACATCGTGGGACAACGTGGGACAACGTGGGACAACGTGGAACACCGTTGGACATCGTTGGACACCGTTGGATATCGTTGGACACCGTGGGACAACGTGGGACAACGTGGGACACCGTTGGACACCGTGGGACAACGGGGGACAACGTGGGACAACGTGGGACAACGTGGGACAACGTAGGACAACGTGGGACAACGTGGGACACCGTTGGACATCGTTGGACAACGTGGGACATCGTGGGACAACGTGGGACAACGTGGGACAACGTGGGACAACGTGGGACACCGTTGGACACCGTGGGACACCGTTGGACACCGTTGGACACCGTGGGACACCGTTGGACACCGTTGGACATCGTTGGACACCGTTGGACACCGTTGGACATCGTTGGACACCGTGGGACAACGTGGGACAACGTGGGACACCGTGGGACAACGTGGGACAACGTGGGACATCGTGGGACAACGTGGGACAACGTGGGACAACGTGGGACAACGTGGGACACCGTTGGACAACGTGGGACACCGTTGGGCATCGTTGGACACCGTTGGACATCGTTGGACACCGTGGGACAACGTGGGACAACGTGGGACAACGTGGACAACGTGGGACACCGTTGGACATCGTTGGACACCGGGGGGCAACGTGGGACAACGTGGGACAACGTGGGACACCGTTGGACACCGTGGGACAACGTGGGACAACGTGGGACAACGTGGGACAACGTGGGACAACGTGGGACAACGTGGGACATCGTGGGACAACGTGGGACAACGTGGGACAACGTGGGACAACGTGGGACAACGTGGGACACCGTTGGACATCGTTGGACACCGTGGGACAACGTGGGACAACGTGGGACAACGTGGGACAACGTGGGACACCGTTGGACATCGTTGGACAACGTGGGACATCGTGGGACAACGTGGCACAACGTGGGACAACGTGGGACAACGTGGGACAACGTGGGACAACGTGGGACAACGTAGGACAACGTGGGACAACGTGGGACAACGTGGGACAACGTGGGACACCGTTGGACACCGTGGGACACCGTTGGACACCGTTGGACACCGTTGGACATCGTTGGACACCGTGGGACAACGTGGGACAACGTGGGACACCGTGGGACACCGTTGGACACCGTTGGACACCGTTGGACATCGTTGGACACCGTGGGACAACGTGGGACAACGTGGGACACCGTTGGACACCGTGGGACACCGTTGGACACCGTTGGACATCGTTGGACACCGTGGGACATCGTGGGACAACGTGGGACACCGTTGGACACCGTGGGACAACGTGGGACAACGTGGGACACCGTTGGACATCGTTGGACAACGTGGGACATCGTGGGACACCGTTGGACACCGTGGGACAACGTGGGACACCGTTGGACATCGTTGGACACCGTTGGATATCGTTGGACACCGTGGGACAACGTGGGACAACGTGGGACACCGTTGGACACCGTGGGACAACGTGGGACAACGTGGGACAACGTAGGACAACGTGGGACAACGTGGGACACCGTTGGACATCGTTGGACAACGTGGGACATCGTGGGACAACGTGGGACATCGTGGGACAACGTGGGACAACGTGGGACACCGTTGGACACCGTGGGACACCGTTGGACACCGTTGGACACCGTGGGACACCGTTGGACACCGTTGGACATCGTTGGACACCGTTGGACACCGTTGGACATCGTTGGACACCGTGGGACAACGTGGGACAACGTGGGACAACGTGGGACAACGTGGGACAACCTGGGACATCGTGGGACAACGTGGGACAACGTGGGACAACGTGGGACAACGTGGGACACCGTTGGACAACGTGGGACACCGTTGGGCATCGTTGGACACCGTTGGACATCGTTGGACAACGTGGGACATCGTGGGACAACGTGGGACAACGTGGGACAACGTGGGACAACGTGGGACAACGTGGGACAACGTGGGACAACGTGGGACAACGTGGGACAACGTGGGACAACGTGGGACAACGTGGGACACCGTTGGACGTCGTTGGACACCGTGGGACAACGTGGGACAACGTGGGACACCGTGAGACACCGTTGGACACCGTTGGACATCGTTGGACACCGTGGGACAACGTGGGACAACGTGGGACACCGTTGGACACCGTGGGACAACGTGGGACAACGTGGGACACCGTTGGACATCGTTGGACAACGTGGGACAACGTGGGACAACGTGGGACAACGTGGGACAACGTGGGACAACGTGGGACAACGTGGGACAACGTAGGACAACGTGGGACAACGTGGGACACCGTTGGACATCGTTGGACAACGTGGGACATCGTGGGACAACGTGGGACAACGTGGGACAACGTAGGACAACGTGGGACAACGTGGGACACCGTTGGACATCGTTGGACAACGTGGGACATCGTGGGACAACGTGGGACAACGTGGGACAACGTGGGACAACGTGGGACACCGTTGGACATCGTTGGACAACGTGGGACAACGTGGGACAACGTGGGACAACGTGGGACAACGTGGGACACCGTTGGACATCGTTGGACAACGTGGGACAACGTGGGACAACGTGGGACAACGTGGGACAACGTGGGACACCGTTGGACACAGTTGGACATCGTTGGACACCGTTGGACACCGTGGGACAACGTGGGACAACGTGGGACAACGTGGGACAACGTGGAACAACGTGGGACAACGTGGGACAACGTAGGACAACGTGGAACAACGTGGGACACCGTTGGACAACGTTGGACAACGTGGGACAACGTGGGACACCGTTGGACATCGTTGGACAACGTGGGACATCGTGGGACAACGTGGGACAACGTGGGACAACGTGGGACAACGTGGGACAACGTGGGACAACGTGGGACAACGTGGGACAACGTGGGACAACGTGGGACAACGTGGGACAACGTGGGACATCGTGGGACAACGTGGGACAACGTGGGACAACGTGGGACATCGTTGGACACCGTTGGACACCGTGGGACAGCGTGGGACAACGTGGGACAACGTGGGACAACGTGGGACAACGTGGGACAACGTGGGACAACGTGGGACAACGTGGGACAACGTGGGACAACGTGGGACACCGTTGGACATCGTTGGACAACGTGGGACATCGTGGGACACCGTTGGACACCGTTGGACATCGTTGGACACCGTTGGACACCGTTGGACACCGTTGGACACCGTGGGACAACGTGGGACAACGTGGGACAACGTGGGACAACGTGGGACAACGTGGGACACCGTGGGACACCGTTGGACACCGTTGGACATCGTTGGACACCGTGGGACAACGTGGGACAACGTGGGACACCGTTGGACACCGTGGGACAACGTGGGACAACGTGGGACAACGTGGGACAACGTGGGACAACGTGGGACAACGTGGGACAACGTGGGACAACGTGGGACAACGTGGGACAACGTGGGACAACGTGGGACATCGTGGGACAACGTGGGACAACGTGGGACAACGTGGGACATCGTTGGACACCGTTGGACACCGTGGGACAGCGTGGGACATCGTTGGACAACGTGGGACAACGTGGGACAACGTGGGACAATGTGGGACACCGTGGGACACAGTTGGACACCGTGGGACACCGTTGGGCACCGTTGGACATCGTTGGACACCGTGGGACAACGTGGGACAACGTGGGACAACGTGGGACACCGTTGGACATCGTTGGACAACGTGGGACATCGTGGGACAACGTGGGACAACGTGGGACAACGTGGGACAACGTGGGACAACGTGGGACACCGTTGGACACCGTTGGACACCGTGGGACACCGTTGGACACCGTTGGACATCGTTGGACACCGTTGGACACCGTTGGACACCGTGGGACAACGCGGGACAACGTGGGACAACGTGGGACAACGTGGGACAACGTGGGACATCGTGGGACAACGTGGGACAACGTGGGACAACGTGGGACAACGTGGGACAACGTGGGACAACGTGGGACAACGTGGGACAACGTGGGACAACGTGGGACAACGTGGGACAACGTGGGACACCGTTGGACATCGTTGGACACCGTGGGACAACGTGGGACAACGTGGGACACCGTGGGACACCGTTGGACACCGTTGGACATCGTTGGACACCGTGGGACAACGTGGGACAACGTGGGACACCGTTGGACACCGTGGGACAACGTGGGACAACGTGGGACAACGTGGGACAACGTGGGACAACGTGGGACACCGTGGGACACAGTTGGACACCGTGGGACACCGTTGGGCACCGTTGGACATCGTTGGACACCGTGGGACAACGTGGGACAACGTGGGACAACGTGGGACACCGTGGGACACCGTGGGACACCGTTGGACACCGTTGGACATCGTTGGACACCGTGGGACAACGTGGGACAACGTGGGACAACGTGGGACAACGTGGGACAACGTAGGACAACGTGGGACAACGTGGGACACCGTTGGACATCGTTGGACAACGTGGGACATCGTGGGACAACGTGGGACAACGTGGGACAACGTGGGACACCGTTGGACAACGTGGGACACCGTTGGACATCGTTGGACACCGTTGGATATCGTTGGACACCGTGGGACAACGTGGGACAACGTGGGACACCGTTGGACACCGTGGGACAACGTGGGACAACGTGGGACAACGTGGGACAACGTGGGACAACGTGGGACAACGTAGGACAACGTGGGACAACGTGGGACACCGTTGGACATCGTTGGACAACGTGGGACATCGTGGGACAACGTGGGACAACGTGGGACAACGTGGGACAACGTGGGACACCGTTGGACACCGTGGGACACCGTTGGACACCGTTGGACACCGTGGGACACCGTTGGACACCGTTGGACACCGTTGGACACCGTTGGACACCGTTGGACACCGTTGGACACCGTGGGACAACGTGGGACAACGTGGGACAACGTGGGACAACGTGGGACAACGTGGGACAACGTGGGACAACGTGGGACAACGTGGGACAACGTGGGACAACGTGGGACAACGTGGGACACCGTTGGACACCGTGGGACACCGTTGGACACCGTTGGACATCGTTGGACACCGTTGGACACCGTTGGACACCGTTGGACACCGTGGGACAACGTGGGACAACGTTGGACAACGTGGGACAACGTGGGACAACGTGGGACAACGTGGGACAACGTGGGACAACGTAGGACAACGTGGGACAACGTGGGACACCGTTGGACATCGTTGGACAACGTGGGACATCGTGGGACAACGTGGGACAACGTGGGACAACGTGGGACACCGTTGGACAACGTGGGACACCGTTGGACATCGTTGGACACCGTTGGATATCGTTGGACACCGTGGGACAACGTGGGACAACGTGGGACACCGTTGGACACCGTGGGACAACGTGGGACAACGTGGGACAACGTGGGACAACGTGGGACAACGTGGGACAACGTAGGACAACGTGGGACAACGTGGGACACCGTTGGACATCGTTGGACAACGTGGGACATCGTGGGACAACGTGGGACAACGTGGGACAACGTGGGACAACGTGGGACACCGTTGGACACCGTGGGACACCGTTGGACACCGTTGGACACCGTGGGACACCGTTGGACACCTTTGGACATCGTTGGACACCGTTGGACACCGTTGGACACCGTTGGACACCGTGGGACAACGTGGGACAACGTTGGACAACGTGCGACAACGTGGGACAACGTGGGACAACGTGGGACAACGTGGGACAACGTGGGACAACGTGGGACAACGTGGGACAACGTGGGACAACGTGGGACACCGTGGGACACAGTTGGACATCGTTGGACACCGTTGGACACCGTGGGACAACGTGGGACAACGTGGGACAACGTGGGACAACGTGGAACAACGTGGGACAACGTGGGACAACGTAGGACAACGTGGGACAACGTGGGACACCGTTGGACAACGTTGGACAACGTGGGACAACGTGGGACACCGTTGGACATCGTTGGACAACGTGGGACATCGTGGGACAACGTGGGACAACGTGGGACAACGTGGGACAACGTGGGACAACGTGGGACACCGTTGGACACCGTTGGACACCGTGGGACACCGTTGGACACCGTTGGACATCGTTGGACACCGTTGGACACCGTTGGACACCGTTGGACACCGTGGGACAACGTGGGACAACGTGGGACAACGTGGGACAACGTGGGACACCGTTGGACAACGTTGGACAACGTGGGACAACGTGGGACACCGTTGGACATCGTTGGACAACGTGGGACATCGTGGGACAACGTGGGACAACGTGGGACAACGTGGGACAACGTGGGACAACGTGGGACACCGTTGGACACCGTTGGACACCGTGGGACACCGTTGGACACCGTTGGACATCGTTGGACACCGTTGGACACCGTTGGACACCGTTGGACACCGTGGGACAACGTGGGACAACGTGGGACAACGTGGGACAACGTGGGACAACGTGGGACAACGTGGGACAACGTGGGACAACGTGGGACAACGTGGGACATCGTGGGACAACGTGGGACAACGTGGGACAACGTGGGACATCGTTGGACACCGTTGGACACCGTGGGACAGCGTGGCACAACGTGGGACAACGTGGGACAACGTGGGACAACGTGGGACAACGTGGGACACCGTTGGACATCGTTGGACACCGTGGGACAACGTGGGACAACGTGGGACAACGTGGGACACCGTTGGACATCGTTGGCCAACGTGGGACATCGTGGGACAACGTGGGACAACGTGGGACAACGTGGGACAACGTGGGACAACGTGGGACAACGTGGGACAACGTGGGACAACGTGGGACAACGTGGGACAACGTGGGACACCGTTGGACATCGTTGGACACCGTGGGACAACGTGGGACAACGTGGGACACCGTGGGACACCGTTGGACACCGTTGGACATCGTTGGACACCGTGGGACAACGTGGGACAACGTGTGACACCGTTGGACACCGTGGGACAACGTGGGACAACGTGGGACAACGTGGGACAACGTGGGACAACGTGGGACACCGTGGGACACAGTTGGACACCGTGGGACACCGTTGGGCACCGTTGGACATCGTTGGACACCGTGGGACAACGTGGGACAACGTGGGACACCGTGGGACAACGTGGGACAACGTGGGACAACGTGGGACAACGTGGGACACCGTTGGACACCGTGGGACACCGTTGGACACAGTTGGACACCGTGGGACACCGTTGGGCACCGTTGGACATCGTTGGACACCGTGGGACAACGTGGGACAACGTGGGACACCGTGGGACAACGTGGGACAACGTGGGACAACGTGGGACAACGTGGGACACCGTTGGACACCGTGGGACACCGTTGGACACCGTTGGACATCGTTGGACACCGTGGGACAACGTGGGACAACGTGGGACAACGTGGGACAACGTGGGACAACGTAGGACAACGTGGGACAACGTGGGACACCGTTGGACATCGTTGGACAACGTGGGACATCGTGGGACAACGTGGGACAACGTGGGACAACGTGGGACACCGTTGGACAACGTGGGACACCGTTGGACATCGTTGGACACCGTTGGATATCGTTGGACACCGTGGGACAACGTGGGACAACGTGGGACACCGTTGGACACCGTGGGACACCGTTGGACACCGTTGGACACCGTGGGACAACGTGGGACAACGTGGGACAACGTGGGACAACGTGGGACACCGTTGGACACCGTGGGACACCGTTGGACACCGTTGGACACCGTGGGACACCGTTGGGCACCGTTGGACATCGTTGGACACCGTGGGACAACGTGGGACACCGTGGGACACCGTGGGACAACGTGGGACAACGTGGGACAACGTGGGACAACGTGGGACACCGTTGGACACCGTGGGACACCGTTGGACACCGTTGGACATCGTTGGACACCGTGGGACAACGTGGGACAACGTGGGACAACGTGGGACAACGTGGGACAACGTAGGACAACGTGGGACAACGTGGGACACCGTTGGACATCGTTGGACAACGTGGGACATCGTGGGACAACGTGGGACAACGTGGGACAACGTGGGACACCGTTGGACAACGTGGGACACCGTTGGACATCGTTGGACACCGTTGGACATCGTTGGACACCGTGGGACAACGTGGGACAACGTGGGACACCGTTGGACACCGTGGGACACCGTTGGACACCGTTGGACACCGTGGGACAACGTGGGACAACGTGGGACAACGTGGGACAACGTGGGACAACGTGGGACAACGTGGGACAACGTGGGACAACGTGGGACAACGTGGGACAACGTGGGACAACGTGGGACAACGTGGGACAACGTGGGACAACGTGGGACACCGTTGGACACCGTGGGACAACGTGGGACAACGTGGGACAACGTGGGACAACGTGGGACAACGTAGGACAACGTGCTACAACGTGGGACAACGTGGGACACCGTTGGACACCGTGGGACACCGTTGGACACCGTTGGACATCGTTGGACACCGTGGGACATCGTGGGACAACGTGGGACAACGTGGGACAACGTGGGACAACGTGGGACACCGTTGGACAACGTTGGACACCGTTGGACATCGTTGGACACCGTGGGACAACGTGGGACAACGTGGGACAACGTGGGACAACGTGGGACAACGTGGGACATCGTGGGACAACGTGGGACAACGTGGGACAACGTGGGACAACGTGGGACACCGTTGGACAACGTGGGACACCGTTGGGCATCGTTGGACACCGTTGGACATCGTTGGACACCGTGGGACAACGTGGGACAACGTGGGACAACGTGGGACAACGTGGGACACCGTTGGACATCGTTGGACACCGTTGGACATCGTTGGACACCGTGGGACACCGTTGGACACCGTTGGACATCGTTGGACACCGTGGGACATCGTGGGACAACGTGGGACAACGTGGGACAACGTGGGACACCGTTGGACATCGTTGGACACCGTTGGATATCGTTGGACACCGTGGGACAACGTGGGACAACGTGGGACACCGTTGGACACCGTGGGACAACGTGGGACAACGTGGGACAACGTGGGACAACGTGGGACAACGTAGGACAACGTGGGACAACGTGGGACACCGTTGGACATCGTTGGACAACGTGGGACATCGTGGGACAACGTGGGACAACGTGGGACAACGTGGGACAACGTGGGACAACGTGGGACAACGTGGGACAACGTGGGACAACGTGGGACAACGTGGGACACCGTTGGACACCGTGGGACACCGTTGGACACCGTTGGACACCGTGGGACACCGTTGGACACCGTTGGACATCGTTGGACACCGTTGGACACCGTTGGACACCGTTGGACACCGTGGGACAACGTGGGACATCGTGGGACAACGTGGGACAACGTGGGACAACGTGGGACAACGTGGGACAACGTGGGACAACGTGGGACAACGTGGGACAACGTAGGACAACGTGGGACAACGTGGGACAACGTGGGACAACGTGGGACACCGTTGGACACCGTGGGACACCGTTGGACACCGTTGGACATCGTTGGACACCGTGCGACATCGTGGGACAACGTGGGACAACGTGGGACAACGTGGGACAACGTGGGACACCGTTGGACAACGTGGGACACCGTTGGACATCGTTGGACACCGTGGGACAACGTGGGACAACGTGGGACAACGTGGGACAACGTGGGACAACGTGGGACATCGTGGGACAACGTGGGACAACGTGGGACAACGTGGGACAACGTGGGACACCGTTGGACAACGTGGGACACCGTTGGGCATCGTTGGACACCGTTGGACATCGTTGGACACCGTGGGACAACGTGGGACAACGTGGGACAACGTGGGACACCGTTGGACATCGTTGGACACCGTTGGACATCGTTGGACACCGTGGGACACCGTTGGACACCGTTGGACATCGTTGGACACCGTGGGACATCGTGGGACAACGTGGGACAACGTGGGACAACGTGGGACACCGTTGGACATCGTTGGACACCGTTGGATATCGTTGGACACCGTGGGACAACGTGGGACAACGTGGGACACCGTTGGACACCGTGGGACAACGTGGGACAACGTGGGACAACGTGGGACAACGTGGGACAACGTAGGACAACGTGGGACAACGTGGGACACCGTTGGACATCGTTGGACAACGTGGGACATCGTGGGACAACGTGGGACAACGTGGGACAACGTGGGACAACGTGGGACAACGTGGGACACCGTTGGACAACGTGGGACACCGTTGGGCATCGTTGGACACCGTTGGACATCGTTGGACACCGTGGGACAACGTGGGACAACGTGAGACAACGTGGACAACGTGGGACACCGTTGGACATCGTTGGACACCGGGGGGCAACGTGGGACAACGTGGGACAACGTGGGACACCGTTGGACACCGTGGGACAACGTGGGACAACGTGGGACAACGTGGGACAACGTGGGACAACGTGGGACAACGTGGGACATCGTGGGACAACGTGGGACAACGTGGGACAACGTGGGACAACGTGGGACAACGTGGGACACCGTTGGACATCGTTGGACACCGTGGGACAACGTGGGACAACGTGGGACAACGTGGGACAACGTGGGACACCGTTGGACATCGTTGGACAACGTGGGACATCGTGGGACAACGTGGGACAACGTGGGACAACGTGGGACAACGTGGGACAACGTGGGACAACGTGGGACAACGTAGGACAACGTGGGACAACGTGGGACAACGTGGGACAACGTGGGACACCGTTGGACACCGTGGGACACCGTTGGACACCGTTGGACACCGTTGGACATCGTTGGACACCGTGGGACAACGTGGGACAACGTGGGACACCGTGGGACACCGTTGGACACCGTTGGACATCGTTGGACACCGTGGGACACCGTTGGACACCGTTGGACATCGTTGGACACCGTGGGACATCGTGGGACAACGTGGGACACCGTTGGACACCGTGGGACAACGTGGGACAACGTGGGACACCGTTGGACATCGTTGGACAACGTGGGACATCGTGGGACAACGTGGGACAATGTGGGACAACGTGGGACAACGTGGGACACCGTTGGACACCGTGGGACAACGTGGGACAACGTGGGACAACGTGGGACACCGTTGGACATCGTTGGACAACGTGGGACATCGTGGGACAACGTGGGACAACGTGGGACAACGTGGGACAACGTGGGACAACGTGGGACAACGTGGGACAACGTAGGACAACGTAGGACAACGTGGGACAACGTGGGACACCGTTGGACATCGTTGGACAACGTGGGACATCGTGGGACAACGTGGGACAACGTGGGACAACGTGGGACAACGTGGGACACCGTTGGACACCGTGGGACACCGTTGGACACCGTTGGACACCGTGGGACACCGTTGGACACCGTTGGACATCGTTGGACACCGTTGGACACCGTTGGACATCGTTGGACACCGTGGGACAACGTGGGACAACGTGGGACAACGTGGGACAACGTGGGACAACGTAGGACAACGTGGGACAACGTGGGACAACGTGGGACAACGTGGGACACCGTTGGACACCGTGGGACACCGTTGGACACCGTTGGACACCGTTGGACATCGTTGGACACCGTGGGACAACGTGGGACAACGTGGGACACCGTGGGACACCGTTGGACACCGTTGGACATCGTTGGACACCGTGGGACACCGTTGGACACCGTTGGACATCGTTGGACACCGTGGGACATCGTGGGACAACGTGGGACACCGTTGGACACCGTGGGACAACGTGGGACAACGTGGGACACCGTTGGACATCGTTGGACAACGTGGGACATCGTGGGACAACGTGGGACAATGTGGGACAACGTGGGACAACGTGGGACACCGTTGGACACCGTGGGACAACGTGGGACAACGTGGGACAACGTGGGACACCGTTGGACATCGTTGGACAACGTGGGACATCGTGGGACAACGTGGGACAACGTGGGACAACGTGGGACAACGTGGGACAACGTGGGACAACGTGGGACAACGTAGGACAACGTAGGACAACGTGGGACAACGTGGGACACCGTTGGACATCGTTGGACAACGTGGGACATCGTGGGACAACGTGGGACAACGTGGGACAACGTGGGACAACGTGGGACACCGTTGGACACCGTGGGACACCGTTGGACAGCGTTGGACACCGTGGGACACCGTTGGACACCGTTGGACATCGTTGGACACCGTTGGACACCGTTGGACATCGTTGGACACCGTGGGACAACGTGGGACAACGTGGGACAACGTGGGACAACGTGGGACAACGTGGGACATCGTGGGACAACGTGGGACAACGTGGGACAACGTGGGACAACGTGGGACACCGTTGGACAACGTGGGACACCGTTGGGCATCGTTGGACACCGTTGGACATCGTTGGACACCGTGGGACAACGTGGGACAACGTGGGACAACGTGGACAACGTGGGACACCGTTGGACATCGTTGGACACCGGGGGGCAACGTGGGACAACGTGGGACAACGTGGGACACTGTTGGACACCGTGGGACAACGTGGGACAACGTGGGACAACGTGGGACAACGTGGGACAACGTGGGACAACGTGGGACATCGTGGGACAACGTGGGACAACGTGGGACAACGTGGGACAACGTGGGACAACGTGGGACACCGTTGGACATCGTTGGACACCGTGGGACAACGTGGGACAACGTGGGACAACGTGGGCCAACGTGGGACACCGTTGGACATCGTTGGACAACGTGGGACATCGTGGGACAACGTGGCACAACGTGGGACAACGTGGGACAACGTGGGACAACGTGGGACAACGTGGGACAACGTAGGACAACGTGGGACAACGTGGGACAACGTGGGACAACGTGGGACACCGTTGGACACCGTGGGACACCGTTGGACACCGTTGGACACCGTTGGACATCGTTGGACACCGTGGGACAACGTGGGACAACGTGGGACACCGTTGGACACCGTGGGACACCGTTGGACACCGTTGGACATCGTTGGACACCGTGGGACATCGTGGGACAACGTGGGACACCGTTGGACACCGTGGGACAACGTGGGACAACGTGGGACACCGTTGGACATCGTTGGACAACGTGGGACATCGTGGGACAACGTGGGACAACGTGGGACAACGTGGGACAACGTGGGACACCGTTGGACACCGTGGGACAACGTGGGACACCGTTGGACACCGTGGGACAACGTGGGACACCGTTGGACATCGTTGGACACCGTTGGATATCGTTGGACACCGTGGGACAACGTGGGACAACGTGGGACACCGTTGGACACCGTGGGACAACGTGGGACACCGTTGGACATCGTTGGACACCGTTGGATATCGTTGGACACCGTGGGACAACGTGGGACAACGTGGGACACCGTTGGACACCGTGGGACAACGTGGGACAACGTGGGACAACGTAGGACAACGTGGGACAACGTGGGACACCGTTGGACATCGTTGGACAACGTGGGACATCGTGGGACAACGTGGGACATCGTGGGACAACGTGGGACAACGTGGGACACCGTTGGACACCGTGGGACACCGTTGGACACCGTTGGACACCGTGGGACACCGTTGGACACCGTTGGACATCGTTGGACACCGTTGGACACCGTTGGACATCGTTGGACACCGTGGGACAACGTGGGACAACGTGGGACAACGTGGGACAACGTGGGACAACCTGGGACATCGTGGGACAACGTGGGACAACGTGGGACAACGTGGGACAACGTGGGACACCGTTGGACAACGTGGGACACCGTTGGGCATCGTTGGACATCGTTGGACAACGTGGGACATCGTGGGACAACGTGGGACAACGTGGGACAACGTAGGACAACGTGGGACAACGTGGGACACCGTTGGACATCGTTGGACAACGTGGGACATCGTGGGACAACGTGGGACAACGTGGGACAACGTGGGACAACGTGGGACACCGTTGGACATCGTTGGACAACGTGGGACAACGTGGGACAACGTGGGACAACGTGGGACAACGTGGGACACCGTTGGACATCGTTGGACAACGTGGGACAACGTGGGACAACGTGGGACAACGTGGGACAACGTGGGACACCGTTGGACACAGTTGGACATCGTTGGACACCGTTGGACACCGTGGGACAACGTGGGACAACGTGGGACAACGTGGGACAACGTGGAACAACGTGGGACAACGTGGGACAACGTAGGACAACGTGGGACAACGTGGGACACCGTTGGACAACGTTGGACAACGTGGGACAACGTGGGACACCGTTGGACATCGTTGGACAACGTGGGACATCGTGGGACAACGTGGGACAACGTGGGACAACGTGGGACAACGTGGGACAACGTGGGACAACGTGGGACAACGTGGGACACCGTTGGACAACGTTGGACAACGTGGGACAACGTGGGACACCGTTGGACATCGTTGGACAACATGGGACATCGTGGGACAACGTGGGACAACGTGGGACAACGTGGGACAACGTGGGACAACGTGGGACACCGTTGGACACCGTTGGACACCGTGGGACACCGTTGGACACCGTTGGACATCGTTGGACACCGTTGGACACCGTTGGACACCGTTGGACACCGTGGGACAACGTGGGACAACGTGGGACAACGTGGGACAACGTGGGACAACGTGGGACAACGTGGGACAACGTGGGACAACGTGGGACATCGTGGGACAACGTGGGACAACGTGGGACAACGTGGGACATCGTTGGACACCGTTGGACACCGTGGGACAGCGTGGGACAACGTGGGACAACGTGGGACAACGTGGGACAACGTGGGACAACGTGGGACACCGTTGGACATCGTTGGACACCGTGGGACAACGTGGGACAACGTGGGACAACGTGGGACAACGTGGGACACCGTTGGACATCGTTGGACAACGTGGGACATCGTGGGACAACGTGGGACAACGTGGGACAACGTGGGACAACGTGGGACAACGTGGGACAACGTGGGACAACGTGGGACAACGTGGGACAACGTGGGACAACGTGGGACAACGTGGGACACCGTTGGACACCGTGGGACAACGTGGGACACCGTGGGACAACGTGGGACAACGTGGGACAATGTGGGACAACGTGGGACAACGTGGGACAACGTGGGACAACGTGGGACACCGTTGGACATCGTTGGACAACGTGGGACATCGTGGGACAACGTGGGACAACGTGGGACAACGTGGGACAACGTGGGACAACGTGGGACAACGTGGGACACCGTTGGACACCGTTGGACACCGTGGGACACCGTTGGACACCGTTGGACACCGTTGGACACCGTGGGACAACGTGGGACAACGTGGGACAACGTGGGACAACGTGGGACAACGTGGGACAACGTGGGACAACGTGGGACACCGTTGGACATCGTTGGACAACGTGGGACATCGTGGGACACCGTTGGACACCGTTGGACATCGTTGGACACCGTTGGACACCGTTGGACACCGTTGGACACCGTGGGACAACGTGGGACAACGTGGGACAACGTGGGACAACGTGGGACAACGTGGGACACCGTGGGACACCGTTGGACACCGTTGGACATCGTTGGACACCGTGGGACAACGTGGGACAACGTGGGACACCGTTGGACACCGTGGGACAACGTGGGACAACGTGGGACACCGTTGGACATCGTTGGACAACGTGGGACAACGTGGGACAACGTGGGACAATGTGGGACAACGTGGGACACCGTTGGACACAGTTGGACATCGTTGGACACCGTTGGACACCGTGGGACAACGTTGGACAACGTGGGACAACGTGGGACAACGTGGGACACCGTTGGACATCGTTGGACAACGTGGGACAACGCGGGACAACGTGGGACAACGTGGGACAACGTGGGACACCGTGGGACACAGTTGGACACCGTGGGACACCGTTGGGCACCGTTGGACATCGTTGGACACCGTGGGACAACGTGGGACAACGTGGGACACCGTGGGACAACGTGGGACAACGTGGGACAACGTGGGACAACGTGGGACACCGTTGGACACCGTGGGACACCGTTGGACACCGTTGGACATCGTTGGACACCGTGGGACAACGTGGGACAACGTGGGACAACGTGGGACAACGTAGGACAACGTGGGACAACGTGGGACACCGTTGGACATCGTTGGACAACGTGGGACATCGTGGGACAACGTGGGACAACGTGGGACAACGTGGGACACCGTTGGACAACGTGGGACACCGTTGGACATCGTTGGACACCGTTGGATATCGTTGGACACCGTGGGACAACGTGGGACAACGTGGGACACCGTTGGACACCGTGGGACAACGTGGGACAACGTGGGACAACGTGGGACAACGTGGGACAACGTGGGACAACGTGGAACAACGTGGGACAACGTGGGACAACGTAGGACAACGTGGGACAACGTGGGACACCGTTGGACAACGTTGGACAACGTGGGACAACGTGGGACACCGTTGGACATCGTTGGACAACGTGGGACATCGTGGGACAACGTGGGACAACGTGGGACAACGTGGGACAACGTAGGACACCGTTGGACACCGTTGGACACCGTGGGACAACGTGGGACAACGTGGGACAACGTGGGACAACGTGGGACACCGTTGGACAACGTTGGACAACGTGGGACAACGTGGGACACCGTTGGACATCGTTGGACAACGTGGGACATCGTGGGACAACGTGGGACAACGTGGGACAACGTGGGACAACGTGGGACAACGTGGGACACCGTTGGACACCGTTGGACACCGTGGGACACCGTTGGACACCGTTGGACATCGTTGGACACCGTTGGACACCGTTGGACACCGTTGGACACCGTGGGACAACGTGGGACAACGTGGGACAACGTGGGACAACGTGGGACAACGTGGGACAACGTGGGACAACGTGGGACAACGTGGGACATCGTGGGACAACGTGGGACAACGTGGGACAACGTGGGACATCGTTGGACACCGTTGGACACCGTGGGACAGCGTGGGACAACGTGGGACAACGTGGGACAACGTGGGACAACGTGGGACAACGTGGGACACCGTTGGACATCGTTGGACACCGTGGGACAACGTGGGACAACGTGGGACAACGTGGGACAACGTGGGACACCGTTGGACATCGTTGGACAACGTGGGACATCGTGGGACAACGTGGGACAACGTGGGACAACGTGGGACAACGTGGGACAACGTGGGACAACGTGGGACAACGTGGGACAACGTGGGACAACGTGGGACAACGTGGGACAACGTGGGACACCGTTGGACATCGTTGGACACCGTGGGACAACGTGGGACAACGTGGGACACCGTGGGACACCGTTGGACACCGTTGGACATCGTTGGACACCGTGGGACAACGTGGGACAACGTGGGACACCGTTGGACACCGTGGGACAACGTGGGACAACGTGGGACAACGTGGGACAACGTGGGACAACGTGGGACACCGTGGGACACAGTTGGACACCGTGGGACACCGTTGGGCACCGTTGGACATCGTTGGACACCGTGGGACAACGTGGGACAACGTGGGACAACGTGGGACACCGTTGGACACCGTGGGACACCGTTGGACACCGTTGGACATCGTTGGACACCGTGGGACAACGTGGGACAACGTGGGACAACGTGGGACAACGTGGGACAACGTGGGACAACGTGGGACAACGTGGGACACCGTTGGACATCGTTGGACAACGTGGGACATCGTGGGACAACGTGGGACAACGTGGGACAACGTGGGACACCGTTGGACAACGTGGGACACCGTTGGACATCGTTGGACAACGTTGGATATCGTTGGACACCGTGGGACAACGTGGGACAACGTGGGACACCGTTGGACACCGTGGGACAACGTGGGACAACGTGGGACAACGTGGGACAACGTGGGACAACGTGGGACAACGTAGGACAACGTGGGACATCGTGGGACAACGTGGGACAACGTGGGACAACGTGGGACAACGTGGGACACCGTTGGACACCGTGGGACACCGTTGGACACCGTTGGACACCGTGGGACACCGTTGGACACCGTTGGACATCGTTGGACACCGTTGGACACCGTTGGACACCGTTGGACACCGTGGGACAACGTGGGACAACGTGGGACAACGTGGGACAACGTGGGACAACGTGGGACAACGTGGGACAACGTGGGACAACGTGGGACAACGTGGGACAACGTGGGACAACGTGGGACAACGTGGGACACCGTTGGACACCGTGGGACACCGTTGGACACCGTTGGACATCGTTGGACACCGTTGGACACCGTTGGACACCGTTGGACACCGTGGGACAACGTGGGACAACGTTGGACAACGTGGGACAACGTGGGACAACGTGGGACAACGTGGGACAACGTGGGACAACGTAGGACAACGTGGGACAACGTGGGACACCGTTGGACATCGTTGGACAACGTGGGACATCGTGGGACAACGTGGGACAACGTGGGACAACGTGGGACACCGTTGGACAACGTGGGACACCGTTGGACATCGTTGGACACCGTTGGATATCGTTGGACACCGTGGGACAACGTGGGACAACGTGGGACAACGTGGGACAACGTGGGACACCGTTGGACATCGTTGGACAACGTGGGACAACGTGGGACAACGTGGGACAACGTGGGACAACGTGGGACACCGTGGGACACAGTTGGACACCGTGGGACACCGTTGGGCACCGTTGGACATCGTTGGACACCGTGGGACAACGTGGGACAACGTGGGACACCGTGGGACAACGTGGGACAACGTGGGACAACGTGGGACAACGTGGGACACCGTTGGACACCGTGGGACACCGTTGGACACCGTTGGACATCGTTGGACACCGTGGGACAACGTGGGACAACGTGGGACAACGTGGGACAACGTGGGACAACGTGGGACAACGTGGGACACCGTTGGACATCGTTGGACAACGTGGGACATCGTGGGACAACGTGGGACAACGTGGGACAACGTGGGACACCGTTGGACAACGTGGGACACCGTTGGACATCGTTGGACACCGTTGGATATCGTTGGACACCGTGGGACAACGTGGGACAACGTGGGACAACGTGGGACAACGTGGGACAACGTGGGACAACGTGGGACAACGTGGGACAACGTGGGACACCGTGGGACACAGTTGGACACCGTGGGACACCGTTGGGCACCGTTGGACATCGTTGGACACCGTGGGACAACGTGGGACAACGTGGGACACCGTGGGACAACGTGGGACAACGTGGGACAACGTGGGACAACGTGGGACACCGTTGGACACCGTGGGACACCGTTGGACACCGTTGGACATCGTTGGACACCGTGGGACAACGTGGGACAACGTGGGACAACGTGGGACAACGTGGGACAACGTGGGACAACGTGGGACACCGTTGGACATCGTTGGACAACGTGGGACATCGTGGGACAACGTGGGACAACGTGGGACAACGTGGGACACCGTTGGACAACGTGGGACACCGTTGGACATCGTTGGACACCGTTGGATATCGTTGGACACCGTGGGACAACGTGGGACAACGTGGGACACCGTTGGACACCGTGGGACAACGTGGGACAACGTGGGACAACGTGGGACAACGTGGGACAACGTGGGACAACGTGGAACAACGTGGGACAACGTGGGACAACGTAGGACAACGTGGGACAACGTGGGACACCGTTGGACAACGTTGGACAACGTGGGACAACGTGGGACACCGTTGGACATCGTTGGACAACGTGGGACATCGTGGGACAACGTGGGACAACGTGGGACAACGTGGGACAACGTAGGACACCGTTGGACACCGTTGGACACCGTGGGACAACGTGGGACAACGTGGGACAACGTGGGACAACGTGGGACACCGTTGGACAACGTTGGACAACGTGGGACAACGTGGGACACCGTTGGACATCGTTGGACAACGTGGGACATCGTGGGACAACGTGGGACAACGTGGGACAACGTGGGACAACGTGGGACAACGTGGGACACCGTTGGACACCGTGGGACACCGTTGGACACCGTTGGACATCGTTGGACACCGTTGGACACCGTTGGACACCGTTGGACACCGTGGGACAACGTGGGACAACGTGGGACAACGTGGGACAACGTGGGACAACGTGGGACAACGTGGGACAACGTGGGACAACGTGGGACATCGTGGGACAACGTGGGACAACGTGGGACAACGTGGGACATCGTTGGACACCGTTGGACACCGTGGGACAGCGTGGGACAACGTGGGACAACGTGGGACAACGTGGGACAACGTGGGACAACGTGGGACACCGTTGGACATCGTTGGACACCGTGGGACAACGTGGGACAACGTGGGACAACGTGGGACAACGTGGGACACCGTTGGACATCGTTGGACAACGTGGGACATCGTGGGACAACGTGGGACAACGTGGGACAACGTGGGACAACGTGGGACAACGTGGGACAACGTGGGACAACGTGGGACAACGTGGGACAACGTGGGACAACGTGGGACACCGTTGGACATCGTTGGACACCGTGGGACAACGTGGGACAACGTGGGACACCGTGGGACACCGTTGGACACCGTTGGACATCGTTGGACACCGTGGGACAACGTGGGACAACGTGGGACACCGTTGGACACCGTGGGACAACGTGGGACAACGTGGGACAACGTGGGACAACGTGGGACAACGTGGGACACCGTGGGACACAGTTGGACACCGTGGGACACCGTTGGGCACCGTTGGACATCGTTGGACACCGTGGGACAACGTGGGACAACGTGGGACAACGTGGGACACCGTTGGACACCGTGGGACACCGTTGGACACCGTTGGACAACGTGGGACAACGTGGGACAACGTGGGACAACGTGGGACAACGTAGGACAACGTGGGACAACGTGGGACACCGTTGGACATCGTTGGACAACGTGGGACATCGTGGGACAACGTGGGACAACGTGGGACAACGTGGGACACCGTTGGACAACGTGGGACACCGTTGGACATCGTTGGACACCGTTGGATATCGTTGGACACCGTGGGACAACGTGGGACAACGTGGGACACCGTTGGACACCGTGGGACAACGTGGGACAACGTGGGACAACGTGGGACAACGTGGGACAACGTGGGACAACGTAGGACAACGTGGGACATCGTGGGACAACGTGGGACAACGTGGGACAACGTGGGACAACGTGGGACACCGTTGGACACCGTGGGACACCGTGGGACACCGTTGGACACCGTTGGACACCGTGGGACACCGTTGGACACCGTTGGACATCGTTGGACACCGTTGGACACCGTTGGACACCGTTGGACACCGTGGGACAACGTGGGACAACGTGGGACAACGTGGGACAACGTGGGACAACGTGGGACAACGTGGGACAACGTGGGACAACGTGGGACAACGTGGGACAACGTGGGACAACGTGGGACACCGTTGGACACCGTGGGACACCGTTGGACACCGTTGGACATCGTTGGACACCGTTGGACACCGTTGGACACCGTTGGACACCGTGGGACAACGTGGGACAACGTTGGACAACGTGGGACAACGTGGGACAACGTGGGACAACGTGGGACAACGTGGGACAACGTAGGACAACGTGGGACAACGTGGGACACCGTTGGACATCGTTGGACAACGTGGGACATCGTGGGACAACGTGGGACAACGTGGGACAACGTGGGACACCGTTGGACAACGTGGGACACCGTTGGACATCGTTGGACACCGTTGGATATCGTTGGACACCGTGGGACAACGTGGGACAACGTGGGACACCGTTGGACACCGTGGGACAACGTGGGACAACGTGGGACAACGTGGGACAACGTGGGACAACGTGGGACAACGTAGGACAACGTGGGACAACGTGGGACACCGTTGGACATCGTTGGACAACGTGGGACATCGTGGGACAACGTGGGACAACGTGGGACAACGTGGGACAACGTGGGACACCGTTGGACACCGTGGGACACCGTTGGACACCGTTGGACACCGTGGGACACCGTTGGACACCTTTGGACATCGTTGGACACCGTTGGACACCGTTGGACACCGTTGGACACCGTGGGACAACGTGGGACAACGTTGGACAACGTGCGACAACGTGGGACAACGTGGGACAACGTGGGACAACGTGGGACAACGTGGGACAACGTGGGACAACGTGGGACAACGTGGGACAACGTGGGACACCGTTGGACACAGTTGGACATCGTTGGACACCGTTGGACACCGTGGGACAACGTGGGACAACGTGGGACAACGTGGGACAACGTGGAACAACGTGGGACAACGTGGGACAACGTAGGACAACGTGGGACAACGTGGGACACCGTTGGACAACGTTGGACAACGTGGGACAACGTGGGACACCGTTGGACAACGTTGGACAACGTGGGACAACGTGGGACACCGTTGGACATCGTTGGACAACGTGGGACATCGTGGGACAACGTGGGACAACGTGGGACAACGTGGGACAACGTGGGACAACGTGGGACACCGTTGGACACCGTTGGACACCGTGGGACACCGTTGGACACCGTTGGACATCGTTGGACACCGTTGGACACCGTTGGACACCGTTGGACACCGTGGGACAACGTGGGACAACGTGGGACAACGTGGGACAACGTGGGACACCGTTGGACAACGTTGGACAACGTGGGACAACGTGGGACACCGTTGGACATCGTTGGACAACGTGGGACATCGTGGGACAACGTGGGACAACGTGGGACAACGTGGGACAACGTGGGACAACGTGGGACACCGTTGGACACCGTTGGACACCGTGGGACACCGTTGGACACCGTTGGACATCGTTGGACACCGTTGGACACCGTTGGACACCGTTGGACACCGTGGGACAACGTGGGACAACGTGGGACAACGTGGGACAACGTGGGACAACGTGGGACACCGTGGGACAGCGTGGCACAACGTGGGACAACGTGGGACAACGTGGGACAACGTGGGACAACGTGGGACACCGTTGGACATCGTTGGACACCGTGGGACAACGTGGGACAACGTGGGACAACGTGGGACAACGTGGGACACCGTTGGACATCGTTGGCCAACGTGGGACATCGTGGGACAACGTGGGACAACGTGGGACAACGTGGGACAACGTGGGACAACGTGGGACAACGTGGGACAACGTGGGACAACGTGGGACAACGTGGGACAACGTGGGACACCGTGGGACACCGTTGGGCACCGTTGGACATCGTTGGACACCGTGGGACAACGTGGGACAACGTGGGACACCGTGGGACAACGTGGGACAACGTGGGACAACGTGGGACAACGTGGGACACCGTTGGACACCGTGGGACACCGTTGGACACAGTTGGACACCGTGGGACACCGTTGGGCACCGTTGGACATCGTTGGACACCGTGGGACAACGTGGGACAACGTGGGACACCGTGGGACAACGTGGGACAACGTGGGACAACGTGGGACAACGTGGGACACCGTTGGACACCGTGGGACACCGTTGGACACCGTTGGACATCGTTGGACACCGTGGGACAACGTGGGACAACGTGGGACAACGTGGGACAACGTGGGACAACGTAGGACAACGTGGGACAACGTGGGACACCGTTGGACATCGTTGGACAACGTGGGACATCGTGGGACAACGTGGGACAACGTGGGACAACGTGGGACACCGTTGGACAACGTGGGACACCGTTGGACATCGTTGGACACCCTTGGACATCGTTGGACACCGTGGGACAACGTGGGACAACGTGGGACACCGTTGGACACCGTGGGACACCGTTGGACACCGTTGGACACCGTGGGACAACGTGGGACAACGTGGGACAACGTGGGACAACGTGGGACACCGTTGGACACCGTGGGACACCGTTGGACACAGTTGGACACCGTGGGACACCGTTGGGCACCGTTGGACATCGTTGGACACCGTGGGACAACGTGGGACAACGTGGGACACCGTGGGACAACGTGGGACAACGTGGGACAACGTGGGACAACGTGGGACACCGTTGGACACCGTGGGACACCGTTGGACACCGTTGGACATCGTTGGACACCGTGGGACAACGTGGGACAACGTGGGACAACGTGGGACAACGTGGGACAACGTAGGACAACGTGGGACAACGTGGGACACCGTTGGACATCGTTGGACAACGTGGGACATCGTGGGACAACGTGGGACAACGTGGGACAACGTGGGACACCGTTGGACAACGTGGGACACCGTTGGACATCGTTGGACACCGTTGGATATCGTTGGACACCGTGGGACAACGTGGGACAACGTGGGACACCGTTGGACACCGTGGGACACCGTTGGACACCGTTGGACACCGTGGGACAACGTGGGACAACGTGGGACAACGTGGGACAACGTGGGACAACGTGGGACAACGTGGGACAACGTGGGACAACGTGGGACAACGTGGGACAACGTGGGACAACGTGGGACAACGTGGGACAACGTGGGACAACGTGGGACACCGTTGGACACCGTGGGACAACGTGGGACAACGTGGGACAACGTGGGACAACGTGGGACAACGTAGGACAACGTGGGACAACGTGGGACAACGTGGGACACCGTTGGACACCGTGGGACACCGTTGGACACCGTTGGACATCGTTGGACACCGTGGGACATCGTGGGACAACGTGGGACAACGTGGGACAACGTGGGACAACGTGGGACACCGTTGGACAACGTGGGACACCGTTGGACATCGTTGGACACCGTGGGACAACGTGGGACAACGTGGGACAACGTGGGACAACGTGGGACAACGTGGGACATCGTGGGACAACGTGGGACAACGTGGGACAACGTGGGACAACGTGGGACACCGTTGGACAACGTGGGACACCGTTGGGCATCGTTGGACACCGTTGGACATCGTTGGACATCGTGGGACAACGTGGGACAACGTGGGACAACGTGGGACAACGTGGGACACCGTTGGACATCGTTGGACACCGTTGGACATCGTTGGACACCGTGGGACACCGTTGGACACCGTTGGACATCGTTGGACACCGTGGGACATCGTGGGACAACGTGGGACAACGTGGGACAACGTGGGACACCGTTGGACATCGTTGGACACCGTTGGATATCGTTGGACACCGTGGGACAACGTGGGACAACGTGGGACACCGTTGGACACCGTGGGACAACGTGGGACAACGTGGGACAACGTGGGACAACGTGGGACAACGTAGGACAACGTGGGACAACGTGGGACACCGTTGGACATCGTTGGACAACGTGGGACATCGTGGGACAACGTGGGACAACGTGGGACAACGTGGGACAACGTGGGACAACGTGGGACAACGTGGGACAACGTGGGACAACGTGGGACAACGTGGGACACCGTTGGACACCGTGGGACAACGTGGGACAACGTGGGACACCGTTGGACACCGTGGGACAACGTGGGACACCGTTGGACACCGTGGGACAACGTGGGACACCGTTGGACATCGTTGGACACCGTTGGATATCGTTGGACACCGTGGGACAACGTGGGACAACGTGGGACACCGTTGGACACCGTGGGACAACGTGGGACACCGTTGGACATCGTTGGACACCGTTGGATATCGTTGGACACCGTGGGACAACGTGGGACAACGTGGGACACCGTTGGACACCGTGGGACAACGTGGGACAACGTGGGACAACGTAGGACAACGTGGGACAACGTGGGACAACGTGGGACACCGTTGGACATCGTTGGACAACGTGGGACATCGTGGGACAACGTGGGACAACGTGGGACAACGTGGGACAACGTGGGACACCGTTGGACACCGTGGGACACCGTTGGACACCGTTGGACACCGTGGGACACCGTTGGACACCGTTGGACATCGTTGGACACCGTTGGACACCGTTGGACATCGTTGGACACCGTGGGACAACGTGGGACAACGTGGGACAACGTGGGACAACGTGGGACAACGTGGGACATCGTGGGACAACGTGGGACAACGTGGGACAACGTGGGACAACGTGGGACACCGTTGGACAACGTGGGACACCGTTGGGCATCGTTGGACACCGTTGGACATCGTTGGACACCGTGGGACAACGTGGGACAACGTGGGACAACGTGGACAACGTGGGACACCGTTGGACATCGTTGGACACCGGGGGGCAACGTGGGACAACGTGGGACAACGTGGGACACCGTTGGACACCGTGGGACAACGTGGGACAACGTGGGACAACGTGGGACAACGTGGGACAACGTGGGACAACGTGGGACAACGTGGGACAACGTGGGACAACGTGGGACAACGTGGGACAACGTGGGACAACGTGGGACACCGTTGGACATCGTTGGACACCGTGGGACAACGTGGGACAACGTGGGACAACGTGGGACAACGTGGGACACCGTTGGACATCGTTGGACAACGTGGGACATCGTGGGACAACGTGGGACAACGTGGGACAACGTGGGACAACGTGGGACAACGTGGGACAACGTGGGACAACGTGGGACAACGTGGGACAACGTGGGACAACGTGGGACAACGTGGGACACCGTTGGACATCGTTGGACACCGTTGGACACCGTTGGACACCGTTGGACACCGTTGGACATCGGTGGACACCGTTGGACATCGTTGGACACCGTTGGACATCGTTGGACACCGTTGGACACCGTTGGACATCGTTGGACATCGTTGGACACCGTGGGACAACGTGGGACAACGTGGGACAACGTGGGACAACGTGGGACACCGTTGGACATCGTTGGACACCGGGGGGCAACGTGGGACAACGTGGGACAACGTGGGACATCGTGGGACAACGTGGGACAACGTGGGACAACGTGGGACAACGTGGGACAACGTGGGACACCGTTGGACATCGTTGGACACCGTGGGACAACGTGGGACAACGTGGGACAACGTGGGACAACGTGGGACACCGTTGGACATCGTTGGACAACGTGGGACATCGTGGGACAACGTGGGACAACGTGGGACAACGTGGGACAACGTGGGACAACGTGGGACAACGTGGGACAACGTAGGACAACGTGGGACAACGTGGGACATCGTGGGACAACGTGGGACAATGTGGGACAACGTGGGACAACGTGGGACACCGTTGGACACCGTGGGACAACGTGGGACAACGTGGGACAACGTGGGACACCGTTGGACATCGTTGGACAACGTGGGACATCGTGGGACAACGTGGGACAACGTGGGACAACGTGGGACAACGTGGGACAACGTGGGACAACGTGGGACAACGTAGGACAACGTGGGACAACGTGGGACAACGTGGGACACCGTTGGACACCGTGGGACACCGTTGGACACCGTTGGACACCGTTGGACATCGTTGGACACCGTGGGACAACGTGGGACAACGTGGGACACCGTGGGACACCGTTGGACACCGTTGGACATCGTTGGACACCGTGGGACACCGTTGGACACCGTTGGACATCGTTGGACACCGTGGGACATCGTGGGACAACGTGGGACACCGTTGGACACCGTGGGACAACGTGGGACAACGTGCGACACCGTTGGACATCGTTGGACAACGTGGGACATCGTGGGACAACGTGGGACAATGTGGGACAACGTGGGACAACGTGGGACACCGTTGGACACCGTGGGACAACGTGGGACACCGTTGGACACCGTGGGACAACGTGGGACACCGTTGGACATCGTTGGACACCGTTGGATATCGTTGGACACCGTGGGACAATGTGGGACAACGTGGGACACCGTTGGACACCGTGGGACAACGTGGGACACCGTTGGACATCGTTGGACACCGTTGGATATCGTTGGACACCGTGGGACAACGTGGGACAACGTGGGACACCGTTGGACACCGTGGGACAACGTGGGACAACGTGGGACAACGTAGGACAACGTGGGACAACGTGGGACAACGTGGGACACCGTTGGACATCGTTGGACAACGTGGGACATCGTGGGACAACGTGGGACAACGTGGGACAACGTGGGACAACGTGGGACACCGTTGGACACCGTGGGACACCGTTGGACACCGTTGGACACCGTGGGACACCGCTGGACACCGTTGGACATCGTTGGACACCGTTGGACACCGTTGGACATCGTTGGACACCGTGGGACAACGTGGGACAACGTGGGACAACGTGGGACAACGTGGGACAACGTGGGACATCGTGGGACAACGTGGGACAACGTGGGACAACGTGGGACAACGTGGGACACCGTTGGACAACGTGGGACACCGTTGGGCATCGTTGGACACCGTTGGACATCGTTGGACACCGTGGGACAACGTGGGACAACGTGGGACAACGTGGACAACGTGGGACACCGTTGGACATCGTTGGACACCGGGGGACAACGTGGGACAACGTGGGACAACGTGGGACAACGTGGGACACCGTTGGACATCGTTGGACAACGTGGGACATCGTGGGACAACGTGGGACAACGTGGGACAACGTGGGACAACGTGGGACAACGTGGGACAACGTGGGACAACGTGGGACAACGTGGGACAACGTGGGACAACGTGGGACAACGTGGGACACCGTTGGACATCGTTGGACACCGTTGGACACCGTTGGACACCGTTGGACACCGTTGGACATCGGTGGACATCGTGGGACACCGTTGGACACCGTTGGACAACGTGGGACAACGTGGGACAACGTGGGACAACGTGGGACAACGTGGGACAACGTGGGACAACGTGGGACATCGTGGGACAACGTGGGACACCGTTGGACATCGTTGGACACCGTGGGACAACGTGGGACAACGTGGGACACCGTGGGACATCGTTGGACACCGTGGGACAACGTGGGACAACGTGGGACAACGTGGGACAACGTGGGACAACGTGGGACAACGTGGGACAACGTGGGACAACGTGGGACAACGTGGGACAACGTGGGACAACGTGGGACACCGTTGGACATCGTTGGACACCGTGGGACAACGTGGGACAACGTGGGACAACGTGGGACAACGTGGGACACCGTTGGACATCGTTGGACACCGGGGGGCAACGTGGGACAACGTGGGACAACGTGGGACAACGTGGGACAACGTGGGACAACGTGGGACACCGTTGGGCAACGTGGGACAACGTGGGACAACGTGGGACAACGTGGGACAACGTGGGACAACGTGGGACAACGTGGGACATCGTGGGACAACGTGGGACAACGTGGGACAACGTGGGACAACGTGGGACAACGTGGGACAACGTAGGACAACGTGGGACAACGTGGAACACCGTTGGACATCGTTGGACAACGTGGGACATCGTGGGACAACGTGGGACAACGTGGGACAACGTGGGACAACGTGGGACAACGTGGGACAACGTGGGACAACGTGGGACAACGTGGGACAACGTGGGACAACGTGGGACAACGTGGGACAACGTGGGACAACGTGGGACAACGTGGGACACCGTTGGACATCGTTGGACACCGTGGGACACCGTTGGACACCGTTGGACATCGTTGGACACCGTGGGACAACGTGGGACAACGTGGGACACCGTTGGACACCGTGGGACAACGTGGGACAACGTGGGACAACGTGGGACACCGTTGGACATCGTTGGACAACGTGGGACAACGTGGGACAACGTGGGACAACGTGGGACAACGTGGGACACCGTTGGACACCGTGGGACACCGTTGGACACCGTTGGACATCGTTGGACACCGTGGGACATCGTGGGACAACGTGGGACAACGTGGGACAACGTGGGACAACGTGGGACACCGTTGGACAACGTGGGACACCGTTGGACATCGTTGGACACCGTGGGACAACGTGGGACAACGTGGGACAACGTGGGACAACGTGGGACACCGTTGGACATCGTTGGACAACGTGGGACATCGTGGGACAACGTGGGACAACGTGGGACAACGTGGGACAACGTGGGACAACGTGGGACAACGTGGGACAACGTGGGACATCGTTGGACACCGTTGGACACCGTGGGACAACGTGGGACAACGTGGGACAACGTGGGACAACGTGGGACAACGTGGGACAACGTGGGACACCGTTGGACATCGTTGGACACCGTGGGACAACGTGGGACAACGTGGGACAACGTGGGACAACGTGGGACAACGTGGGACAACGTGGGACAACGTGGGACACCGTTGGACACCGTGGGACAACGTGGGACAACGTGGGACAACGTGGGACAACGTGGGACAACGTGGGACACCGTTGGACACAGTTGGACATCGTTGGACACCGTTGGACACCGTGGGACAACGTGGGACAACGTGGGACAACGTGGGACAACGTGGGACAACGTGGGACAACGTGGGACAACGTGGGACAACGTAGGACAACGTGGGACAACGTGGGTCACCGTTGGACATCGTTGGACAACGTGGGACATCGTGGGACAACGTGGGACAACGTGGGACAACGTGGGACAACGTGGGACACCGTTGGACACAGTTGGACATCGTTGGACACCGTTGGACACCGTGGGACAACGTGGGACAACGTGGGACAACGTGGGACAACGTGGGACAACGTGGGACAACGTAGGACAACGTGGGACAACGTGGGACACCGTTGGACATCGTTGGACAACGTGGGACATCGTGGGACAACGTGGGACAACGTGGGACAACGTGGGACAACGTGGGACACCGTTGGACACCGTTGGACAACGTGGGACAACGTGGGACAACGTGGGACAACGTGGGACAACGTGGGACAACGTGGGACACCGTTGGACATCGTTGGACAACGTGGGACATCGTGGGACAACGTGGGACAATGTGGGACAACGTGGGACACCGTTGGACAACGTGGGACACCGTTGGACATCGTTGGACACCGTTGGATATCGTTGGACACCGTGGGACAACGTGGGACAACGTGGGACACCGTTGGACACCGTGGGACAACGTGGGACAACGTGGGACAACGTGGGACAACGTGGGACAACGTGGGACAACGTAGGACAACGTGGGACACCGTTGGACACCGTTGGACATCGTTGGACACCGTGGGACAACGTGGGACAACGTGGGACACCGTTGGACACCGTGGGACACCGTTGGACACCGTTGGACATCGTTGGACACCGTGGGACACCGTTGGACACCGTTGGACATCGTTGGACACCGTGGGACATCGTGGGACAACGTGGGACAACGTGGGACAACGTGGGACAACGTGGGACACCGTTGGACAACGTGGGACACCGTTGGACATCGTTGGACACCGTGGGACAACGTGGGACAACGTGGGACAACGTGGGACAACGTGGGACAACGTGGGACATCGTGGGACAACGTGGGACAACGTGGGACACCGTTGGACACAGTTGGACATCGTTGGACACCGTTGGACACCGTGGGACAACGTGGGACAACGTGGGACAACGTGGGACAACGTGGGACACCGTTGGACATCGTTGGACAACGTGGGACAACGTGGGACAACGTGGGACAACGTGGGACAACGTGGGACACCGTGGGACACAGTTGGACACCGTGGGACACCGTTGGGCACCGTTGGACATCGTTGGACACCGTGGGACAACGTGGGACAACGTGGGACAACGTGGGACAACGTGGGGCAACGTGGGACAACGTGGGACAACGTGGGACAACGTGGGACAACGTGGGACACCGTGGGACACAGTTGGACACCGTGGGACACCGTTGGGCACCGTTGGACATCGTTGGACACCGTGGGACAACGTGGGACAACGTGGGACAACGTGGGACACCGTTGGACATCGTTGGACAACGTGGGACAACGTGGGACAACGTGGGACAACGTGGGACAACGTGGGACACCGTGGGACACAGTTGGACACCGTGGGACACCGTTGGGCACCGTTGGACATCGTTGGACACCGTGGGACAACGTGGGACAACGTGGGACAACGTGGGACAACGTGGGGCAACGTGGGACAACGTGGGACAACGTGGGACAACGTGGGACAACGTGGGACACCGTGGGACACAGTTGGACACCGTGGGACACCGTTGGGCACCGTTGGACATCGTTGGACACCGTGGGACAACGTGGGACAACGTGGGACAACGTGGGACACCGTTGGACAACGTGGGACACCGTTGGACATCGTTGGACACCGTTGGACATCGTTGGACAACGTGGGACAACGTGGGACATCGTTGGACACCGTTGGACACCGTGGGACAACGTGGGACAACGTGGGACAACGTGGGACAACGTGGGACAACGTGGGACAACGTGGGACACCGTTGGACATCGTTGGACACCGTGGGACAACGTGGGACAACGTGGGACAACGTGGGACAACGTGGGACAACGTGGGACAACGTGGGACAACGTGGGACAACGTGGGACACCGTTGGACATCGTTGGACAACGTGGGACATCGTGGGACAACGTGGGACAACGTGGGACAACGTGGGACACCGTTGGACAACGTGGGACACCGTTGGACATCGTTGGACACCGTTGGATATCGTTGGACACCGTGGGACAACGTGGGACAACGTGGGACACCGTTGGACACCGTGGGACAACGTGGGACAACGTGGGACAACGTGGGACACCGTTGGACAACGTGGGACACCGTTGGACATCGTTGGACACCGTTGGATATCGTTGGACACCGTGGGACAACGTGGGACAACGTGGGACACCGTTGGACATCGTTGGACAACGTGGGACATCGTTGGACACCGTGGGACAACGTGGGACAACGTGGGACAACGTGGGACAACGTGGGACACCGTTGGACATCGTTGGACACCGGGGGGCAACGTGGGACAACGTGGGACAACGTGGGCCAACGTGGGACAACGTGGGACAACGTGGGACAACGTGGGACACCGTTGGACATCGTTGGACACCGTGGGACAACGTGGGACAACGTGGGACACCGTGGGACACCGTTGGACACCGTTGGACAACGTGGGACACCGTTGGGCATCGTTGGACACCGTTGGACATCGTTGGACACCGTGGGACAACGTGGGACAACGTGGGACAACGTGGGACAACGTGGGACACCGTTGGACATCGTTGGACACCGGGGGGCAACGTGGGACAACGTGGGACAACGTGGGACACCGTTGGACACCGTGGGACAACGTGGGACAACGTGGGACAACGTGGGACAACGTGGGACAACGTGGGACAACGTGGGACATCGTGGGACAACGTGGGACAACGTGGGACAACGTGGGACAACGTGGGACAACGTGGGACACCGTTGGACATCGTTGGACACCGTGGGACAACGTGGGACAACGTGGGACAACGTGGGACAACGTGGGACACCGTTGGACATCGTTGGACAACGTGGGACATCGTGGGACAACGTGGGACAACGTGGGACAACGTGGGACAACGTGGGACAACGTGGGACAACGTGGGACACCGTTGGACACCGTGGGACATCGTTGGACACCGTGGGACATCGTGGGACAACGTGGGACAACGTGGGACAACGTGGGACAACGTGGGACAACGTGGGACACCGTTGGACAACGTGGGACACCGTTGGACATCGTTGGACACCGTGGGACCACGTGGGACAACGTGGGACAACGTGGGACTACGTGGGACTACGTGGGACATCGTGGGACAACGTGGGACAACGTGGGACAACGTGGGACAACGTGGGACACCGTTGGACAACGTGGGACACCGTTGGGCATCGTTGGACACCGTTGGACATCGTTGGACACCGTGGGACAACGTGGGACAACGTGGGACAACGTGGGACAACGTGGGACAACGTGGGACACCGTTGGACATCGTTGGACACCGGGGGGCAACGTGGGACAACGTGGGACAACGTGGGACAACGTGGGACAACGTGGGACAACGTAGGACAACGTGGGACACCGTTGGACATCGTTGGACACCGTGGGACAACGTGGGACAACGTGGGACACCGTGGGACACCGTTGGACACCGTTGGACATCGTTGGACACCGTGGGACAACGTGGGACAACGTGGGACACCGTTGGACACCGTGGGACACCGTTGGACACCGTTGGACATCGTTGGACATCGCTGGACATCGTGGGACACCGTTGGACATCGTTGGACACCGTTGGACATCGTTGGACACCGTGGGACAACGTGGGACACCGTGGGACACAGTTGGACACCGTGGGACACCGTTGGGCACCGTTGGACATCGTTGGACACCGTGGGACAACGTGGGACAACGTGGGACAACGTGGGACAACGTAGGACAACGTGGGACAACGTGGGACACCGTTGGACATCGTTGGACAACGTGGGACAACGTGGGACAACGTGGGACAACGTGGGACAACGTGGGACAACGTGGGACACCGTTGGACATCGTTGGACAACGTGGGACATCGTGGGACAACGTGGGACAACGTGGGACAACGTGGGACACCGTTGGACAACGTGGGACACCGTTGGACATCGTTGGACACCGTTGGACATCGTTGGACAACGTGGGACAACGTGGGACAACGTGGGACAACGTGGGACAACGTGGGACACCGTGGGACACAGTTGGACACCGTGGGACACTGTTGGGCACCGTTGGACATCGTTGGACACCGTGGGACAACGTGGGACTACGTGGGACACCGTGGGACAACGTGGGACAACGTGGGACAACGTGGGACAACGTGGGACACCGTTGGACACCGTGGGACACCGTTGGACACCGTTGGACATCGTTGGACACCGTGGGACAACGTGGGACAACGTGGGACACCGTTGGACATCGTTGGACAACGTGGGACATCGTGGGACAACGTGGGACAACGTGGGACAACGTGGGACACCGTTGGACAACGTGGGACACCGTTGGACATCGTTGGACACCGTTGGACATCGTTGGACAACGTGGGACAACGTGGGACAACGTGGGACAACGTGGGACAACGTGGGACACCGTGGGACACAGTTGGACACCGTGGGACACCGTTGGGCACCGTTGGACATCGTTGGACACCGTGGGACAACGTGGGACTACGTGGGACACCGTGGGACAACGTGGGACAACGTGGGACAACGTGGGACAACGTGGGACAACGTTGGACACCGTGGGACACCGTTGGACACCGTTGGACATCGTTGGACACCGTGGGACAACGTGGGACAACGTGGGACAACGTGGGACAACGTGGGACAACGTAGGACAACGTGGGACAACGTGGGACACCGTTGGACATCGTTGGACAACGTGGGACATCGTGGGACAACGTGGGACAACGTGGGACAACGTGGGACACCGTTGGACAACGTGGGACACCGTTGGACATCGTTGGACACCGTTGGATATCGCTGGACACCGTGGGACAACGTGGGACAACGTGGGACACCGTTGGACACCGTGGGACAACGTGGGACAACGTGGGACAACGTGGGACAACGTGGGACAACGTGGGACAACGTAGGACAACGTGGGACAACGTGGGACACCGTTGGACATCGTTGGACAACGTGGGACATCGTGGGACAACGTGGGACAACGTGGGACAACGTGGGACAACGTGGGACACCGTTGGACACCGTGGGACACCGTTGGACACCGTTGGACACCGTGGGACACCGTTGGACACCGTTGGACATCGTTGGACACCGTTGGACACCGTTGGACACCGTTGGACACCGTGGGACAACGTGGGACAACGTGGGACAACGTGGGACAACGTGGGACAACGTGGGACAACGTGGGACAACGTGGGACAACGTGGGACAACGTGGGACAACGTGGGACAACGTGGGACAACGTGGGACAACGTGGGACAACGTGGGACACCGTGGGACACCGTGGGACAACGTGGGACAACGTGGGACAACGTGGGACAACGTGGGACAACGTGGGACAACGTGGGACAACGTGGGACAACGTGGGACAACGTGGGACAACGTGGGACAACGTGGGACACCGTTGGACACCGTGGGACACCGTTGGACACCGTTGGACATCGTTGGACACCGTGGGACATCGTGGGACAACGTGGGACAACGTGGGACAACGTGGGACAACGTGGGACACCGTTGGACAACGTGGGACAACGTGGGACACCGTTGGACACCGTGGGACACCGTTGGACACCGTTGGACACCGTGGGACACCGTTGGACACCGTTGGACACCGTTGGACACCGTGGGACACCGTTGGACACCGTTGGACATCGTTGGACATCGCTGGACATCGTGGGACACCGTTGGACATCGTTGGACACCGTTGGACATCGTTGGACACCGTGGGACAACGTGGGACACCGTGGGACACAGTTGGACACCGTGGGACACCGTTGGGCACCGTTGGACATCGTTGGACACCGTGGGACAACGTGGGACAACGTGGGACAACGTGGGACAACGTAGGACAACGTGGGACAACGTGGGACACCGTTGGACATCGTTGGACAACGTGGGACAACGTGGGACAACGTGGGACAACGTGGGACAACGTGGGACAACGTGGGACACCGTTGGACATCGTTGGACAACGTGGGACATCGTGGGACAACGTGGGACAACGTGGGACAACGTGGGACACCGTTGGACAACGTGGGACACCGTTGGACATCGTTGGACACCGTTGGACATCGTTGGACAACGTGGGACAACGTGGGACAACGTGGGACAACGTGGGACAACGTGGGACACCGTGGGACACAGTTGGACACCGTGGGACACTGTTGGGCACCGTTGGACATCGTTGGACACCGTGGGACAACGTGGGACTACGTGGGACACCGTGGGACAACGTGGGACAACGTGGGACAACGTGGGACAACGTGGGACACCGTTGGACACCGTGGGACACCGTTGGACACCGTTGGACATCGTTGGACACCGTGGGACAACGTGGGACAACGTGGGACACCGTTGGACATCGTTGGACAACGTGGGACATCGTGGGACAACGTGGGACAACGTGGGACAACGTGGGACACCGTTGGACAACGTGGGACACCGTTGGACATCGTTGGACACCGTTGGACATCGTTGGACAACGTGGGACAACGTGGGACAACGTGGGACAACGTGGGACAACGTGGGACACCGTGGGACACAGTTGGACACCGTGGGACACCGTTGGGCACCGTTGGACATCGTTGGACACCGTGGGACAACGTGGGACTACGTGGGACACCGTGGGACAACGTGGGACAACGTGGGACAACGTGGGACAACGTGGGACACCGTTGGACACCGTGGGACACCGTGGGACACCGTTGGACATCGTTGGACACCGTGGGACAACGTGGGACAACGTGGGACAACGTGGGACAACGTGGGACAACGTAGGACAACGTGGGACAACGTGGGACACCGTTGGACATCGTTGGACAACGTGGGACATCGTGGGACAACGTGGGACAACGTGGGACAACGTGGGACACCGTTGGACAACGTGGGACACCGTTGGACATCGTTGGACACCGTTGGATATCGCTGGACACCGTGGGACAACGTGGGACAACGTGGGACACCGTTGGACACCGTGGGACAACGTGGGACAACGTGGGACAACGTGGGACAACGTGGGACAACGTGGGACAACGTAGGACAACGTGGGACAACGTGGGACACCGTTGGACATCGTTGGACAACGTGGGACATCGTGGGACAACGTGGGACAACGTGGGACAACGTGGGACAACGTGGGACACCGTTGGACACCGTGGGACACCGTTGGACACCGTGGGACACCGTGGGACACCGTTGGACACCGTGGGACATCGTTGGACACCGTTGGACACCGTTGGACACCGTTGGACACCGTGGGACAACGTGGGACAACGTGGGACAACGTGGGACAACGTGGGACAACGTGGGACAACGTGGGACAACGTGGGACAACGTGGGACAACGTGGGACAACGTGGGACAACGTGGGACAACGTGGGACAACGTGGGACAACGTGGGACACCGTTGGACACCGTGGGACAACGTGGGACAACGTGGGACAACGTGGGACAACGTGGGACAACGTGGGACAACGTGGGACAACGTGGGACAACGTGGGACAACGTGGGACAACGTGGGACAACGTGGGACACCGTTGGACACCGTGGGACACCGTTGGACACCGTTGGACATCGTTGGACACCGTGGGACATCGTGGGACAACGTGGGACAACGTGGGACAACGTGGGACAACGTGGGACACCGTTGGACAACGTGGGACAACGTGGGACACCGTTGGACACCGTGGGACACCGTTGGACACCGTTGGACACCGTGGGACACCGTTGGACACCGTTGGACATCGTTGGACACCGTTGGACACCGTTGGACACCGTTGGACACCGTGGGACAACGTGGGACAACGTGGGACAACGTGGGACAACGTGGGACAACGTGGGACAACGTGGGACAACGTGGGACAACGTGGGACAACGTGGGACAACGTGGGACAACGTGGGACACCGTTGGACACCGTGGGACAACGTGGGACAACGTGGGACAATGTGGGACAACGTGGGACAACGTGGGACAACGTAGGACAACGTGGGACAACGTGGGACAACGTGGGACAACGTGGGACAACGTGGGACAACGTTGGACACCGTGGGACACCGTTGGACACCGTTGGACATCATTGGACACCGTGGGACATCGTGGGACAACGTGGGACAACGTGGGACAACGTGGGACAACGTGGGACACCGTTGGACAACGTGGGACACCGTTGGACATCGTTGGACACCGTGGGACAACGTGGGACAACGTGGGACAACGTGGGACTACGTCGGACAACGTGGGACATCGTGGGACAACGTGGGACAACGTGGGACAACGTGGGACAACGTGGGACACCGTTGGACAACGTGGGACACCGTTGGGCATCGTTGGACACCGTTGGACATCGTTGGACACCGTGGGACAACGTGGGACAACGTGGGACAACGTGGGACAACGTGGGACAACGTGGGACAACGTGGGACACCGTTGGACATCGTTGGACACCGGGGGGCAACGTGGGACAACGTGGGACAACGTGGGACAACGTGGGACAACGTGGGACAACGTGGGACAACGTGGGACAACGTGGGACACCGTTGGACATCGTTGGACACCGTGGGACACCGTGGGACAACGTGGGACAACGTGGGACAACGTGGGACAACGTGGGACACCGTTGGACACCGTGGGACACCGTTGGACACCGTTGGACATCGTTGGACACCGTGGGACAACGTGGGACAACGTGGGACACCGTTGGACACCGTGGGACAACGTGGGACAACGTGGGACACCGTTGGACATCGTTGGACAACGTGGGACAACGTGGGACAACGTGGGACAACGTGGGACAACGTGGGACACCGTTGGACACAGTTGGACATCGTTGGACACCGTTGGACACCGTGGGACAACGTGGGACAACGTGGGACAACGTGGGACAACGTGGGACACCGTTGGACATCGTTGGACAACGTGGGACAACGTGGGACAACGTGGGACAACGTGGGACAACGTGGGACACCGTGGGACACAGTTGGACACCGTGGGACACCGTTGGGCACCGTTGGACATCGTTGGACACCGTGGGACAACGTGGGACAACGTGGGACACCGTGGGACAACGTGGGACAACGTGGGACAACGTGGGACAACGTGGGACACCGTTGGACACCGTGGGACACCGTTGGACAACGTGGGACACCGTTGGACATCGTTGGACACCGTTGGATATCGTTGGACACCGTGGGACAACGTGGGACAACGTTGGACACCGTGGGACAACGTGGGACAACGTGGGACAACGTGGGACAACGTGGGACAACGTGGGACAACGTAGGACAACGTGGGACAACGTGGGACACCGTTGGACATCGTTGGACAACGTGGGACATCGTGGGACAACGTGGGACAACGTGGGACAACGTGGGACAACGTGGGACACCGTTGGACACCGTGGGACACCGTTGGACACCGTTGGACACAGTGGGACACCGTTGGACACCGTTGGACATCGTTGGACACCATTGGACACCGTTGGACACCGTTGGACACCGTGGGACAACGTGGGACAACGTGGGACAACGTGGGACAACGTGGGACAACGTGGGACAACGTGGGACAACGTGGGACAACGTGGGACAACGTGGGACAACGTGGGACAACGTGGGACAACGTGGGACAACGTGGGACACCGTTGGACATCGTTGGACACCGTGGGACAACGTGGGACAACGTGGGACACCGTGGGACACCGTTGGACACCGTTGGACATCGTTGGACACCGTGGGACAACGTGGGACAACGTGGGACACCGTTGGACACCGTGGGACACCGTTGGACACCGTTGGACATCGTTGGACACCGTGGGACACCGTTGGACGCCGTTGGACATCGTTGGACACCGTGGGACATCGTGGGACAACGTGGGACAACGTGGGACAACGTGGGACAACGTGGGACACCGTTGGACAACGTGGGACACCGTTGGACATCGTTGGACACCGTTGGACATCGTTGGACAACGTGGGACATCGTGGGACAACGTGGGACAACGTGGGACAACGTGGGACAACGTGGGACACCGTTGGACACCGTGGGACACCGTTGGACACCGTTGGACACCGTGGGACACCGTTGGACACCGTTGGACATCGTTGGACACCGTTGGACACCGTTGGACATCGTTGGACACCGTGGGACAACGTGGGACAACGTGGGACAACGTGGGACAACGTGGGACAACGTGGGACATCGTGGGACAACGTGGGACAACGTGGGACAACGTGGGACAACGTGGGACACCGTTGGACAACGTGGGACACCGTTGGACAACGTGGGACACCGTTGGGCATCGTTGGACACCGTTGGACATCGTTGGACAGCGTGGGACAACGTGGGACAACGTGGGACAACGTGGGACAACGTGGGACACCGTTGGACATCGTTGGACACCGGGGGGCAACGTGGGACAACGTGGGACATCGTGGGACACCGTTGGACACCGTGGGACAACGTGGGACAACGTGGGACAACGTGGGACAACGTGGGACAACGTGGGACAACGTGGGACATCGTGGGACAACGTGGGACAACGTGGGACAACGTGGGACAACGTGGGACAACGTGGGACACCGTTGGACATCGTTGGACACCGTGGGACAACGTGGGACAACGTGGGACAACGTGGGACAACGTGGGACACCGTTGGACATCGTTGGACAACGTGGGACATCGTGGGACAACGTGGGACAACGTGGGACAACGTGGGACAACGTGGGACAACGTGGGACAACGTGGGACAACGTGGGACAACGTGGGACAACGTGGGACAACGTGGGACAACGTGGGACACCGTTGGACATCGTTGGACACCGTGGGACAACGTGGGACAACGTGGGACACCGTGGGACACCGTTGGACACCGTTGGACATCGTTGGACACCGTGGGACAACGTGGGACAACGTGGGACACCGTTGGACACCGTGGGACAACGTGGGACAACGTGGGACAACGTGGGACAACGTGGGACAACGTGGGACAACGTGGGACATCGTGGGACAACGTGGGACACCGTTGGATATCGTTGGACACCGTGGGACAACGTGGGACAACGTGGGACACCGTGGGACATCGTTGGACACCGTGGGACAACGTGGGACAACGTGGGACAACGTGGGACAACGTGGGACAACGTGGGACAACGTGGGACAACGTGGGACAACGTGGGACAACGTGGGACAACGTGGGACAACGTGGGACAACGTGGGACATCGTTGGACACCGTTGGACACCGTGGGACAACGTGGGACAACGTGGGACAACGTGGGACAACGTGGGACACCGTTGGACAACGTTGGACAACGTGGGACAACGTGGGACACCGTTGGACATCGTTGGACAACGTGGGACATCGTGGGACAACGTGGGACAACGTGGGACAACGTGGGACAACGTGGGACAACGTGGGACACCGTTGGACACCGTTGGACACCGTGGGACACCGTTGGACACCGTTGGACATCGTTGGACACCGTTGGACACCGTTGGACACCGTTGGACACCGTGGGACAACGTGGGACAACGTGGGACAACGTGGGACAACGTGGGACAACGTGGGACAACGTGGGACAACGTGGGACAACGTGGGACAACGTGGGACAACGTGGGACAACGTGGGACAACGTGGGACACCGTTGGACATCGTTGGACACCGTGGGACAACGTGGGACAACGTGGGACAACGTGGGACAACGTGGGACAACGTGGGACAACGTGGGACAACGTGGGACAACGTGGGACAACGTGGGACATCGTGGGACAACGTGGGACAACGTGGGACAACGTGGGACAACGTGGGACATCGTTGGACACCGTTGGACACCGTGGGACAACGTGGGACAACGTGGGACAACGTGGGACAACGTGGGACAACGTGGGACAACGTGGGACACCGTTGGACATCGTTGGACACCGTGGGACAACGTGGGACAACGTGGGACAACGTGGGACAACGTGGGACACCGTTGGACATCGTTGGACACCGTGGGACAACGTGGGACAACGTGGGACAACGTGGGACAACGTGGGACAACGTGGGACAACGTGGGACAACGTGGGACACCGTTGGACACCGTGGGACAACGTGGGACAACGTGGGACAACGTGGGACAACGTGGGACAACGTGGGTCAACGTGGGACACCGTTGGACACAGTTGGACATCGTTGGACACCGTTGGACACCGTGGGACAACGTGGGACAACGTGGGACAACGTGGGACAACGTGGGACAACGTGGGACAACGTAGGACAACGTGGGACAACGTGGGACACCGTTGGACATCGTTGGACAACGTGGGACATCGTGGGACAACGTGGGACAACGTGGGACAACGTGGGACAACGTGGGACAACGTGGGACAACGTGGGACAACGTGGGACACCGTTGGACACCGTTGGACACCGTTGGACACCGTTGGACACCGTGGGACAACGTGGGACAACGTGGGACAACGTGGGACAACGTGGGACAACGTGGGACAACGTGGGACAACGTGGGACAACGTGGGACAACGTGGGACAACGTGGGACAACGTGGGACAACGTGGGACAACGTGGGACACCGTTGGACACCGTGGGACAACGTGGGACAACGTGGGACAACGTGGGACAACGTGGAACAACGTGGGACAACGTCGGACAACGTGGGACAACGTGGGACAACGTGGGACAACGTGGGACACCGTTGGACATCGTTGGACACCGTGGGACAACGTGGGACAACGTGGGACAACGTGGGACAACGTGGGACAACGTGGGACAACGTGGGACAACGTGGGACACCGTGGGACACCGTTGGACACCGTTGGACATCGTTGGACACCGTGGGACAACGTGGGACAACGTGGGACACCGTTGGACACCGTGGGACAACGTGGGACAACGTGGGACAACGTGGGACAACGTGGGACAACGTGGGACAACGTGGGACATCGTGGGACAACGTGGGACACCGTTGGACATCGTTGGACACCGTGGGACAACGTGGGACAACGTGGGACACCGTGGGACATCGTTGGACACCGTGGGACAACGTGGGACAACGTGGGACAACGTGGGACAACGTGGGACAACGTGGGACAACGTGGGACAACGTGGGACATCGTGGGACAACGTGGGACAACGTGGGACAACGTGGGACAACGTGGGACATCGTTGGACACCGTTGGACACCGTGGGACAACGTGGGACAACGTGGGACAACGTGGGACAACGTGGGACACCGTTGGACAACGTTGGACAACGTGGGACAACGTGGGACACCGTTGGACATCGTTGGACAACGTGGGACATCGTGGGACAACGTGGGACAACGTGGGACAACGTGGGACAACGTGGGACACCGTTGGACACCGTTGGACACCGTGGGACACCGTTGGACACCGTTGGACATCGTTGGACACCGTTGGACACCGTTGGACACCGTTGGACACCGTGGGACAACGTGGGACAACGTGGGACAACGTGGGACAACGTGGGACAACGTGGGACAACGTGGGACAACGTGGGACAACGTGGGACAACGTGGGACAACGTGGGACAACGTGGGACAACGTGGGACAACGTGGGACACCGTTGGACATCGTTGGACACCGTGGGACAACGTGGGACAACGTGGGACAACGTGGGACAACGTGGGACAACGTGGGACAACGTGGGACAACGTGGGACAACGTGGGACAACGTGGGACAACGTGGGACAACGTGGGACAACGTGGGACATCGTGGGACAACGTGGGACAACGTGGGACAACGTGGGACAACGTGGGACATCGTTGGACACCGTTGGACACCGTGGGACAACGTGGGACAACGTGGGACAACGTGGGACAACGTGGGACAACGTGGGACAACGTGGGACACCGTTGGACATCGTTGGACACCGTGGGACAACGTGGGACAACGTGGGACAACGTGGGACAACGTGGGACACCGTTGGACATCGTTGGACACCGTGGGACAACGTGGGACAACGTGGGACAACGTGGGACAACGTGGGACAACGTGGGACAACGTGGGACAACGTGGGACACCGTTGGACACCGTGGGACAACGTGGGACAACGTGGGACAACGTGGGACAACGTGGGACAACGTGGGTCAACGTGGGACACCGTTGGACACAGTTGGACATCGTTGGACACCGTTGGACACCGTGGGACAACGTGGGACAACGTGGGACAACGTGGGACAACGTGGGACAACGTGGGACAACGTGGGACAACGTGGGACAACGTGGGACAACGTGGAACAACGTGGGACAACGTGGGACAACGTGGGACAACGTGGGACACCGTTGGACACCGTGGGACAACGTGGGACAACGTGGGACAACGTGGGACAACGTGGAACAACGTGGGACAACGTCGGACAACGTGGGACAACGTGGGACAACGTGGGACAACGTGGGACAACGTGGGACACCGTTGGACATCGTTGGACACCGTGGGACAACGTGGGACAACGTGGGACAACGTGGGACAACGTGGGACAACGTGGGACAACGTGGGACAACGTGGGACAACGTGGGACAACGTGGGACAACGTGGGGCAACGTGGGACATCGTGGGACAACGTGGGACAACGTGGGACAACGTGGGACAACGTGGGACATCGTTGGACACCGTTGGACACCGTGGGACAACGTGGGACAACGTGGGACAACGTGGGACAACGTGGGACAACGTGGGACAACGTGGGACACCGTTGGACATCGTGGGACAACGTGGGACAACGTGGGACAACGTGGGACAACGTGGGACACCGTTGGACACCGTGGGACACCGTTGGACACCGTTGGACATCGTTGGACACCGTTGGACACCGTTGGACACCGTGGGACAACGTGGGACAACGTGGGACAACGTGGGACAACGTGGGACAACGTGGGACAACGTGGGACAACGTGGGACATCGTGGGACAACGTGGGACAACGTGGGACAACGTGGGACAACGTGGGACAACGTGGGACACCGTTGGACATCGTTGGACACCGTGGGACAACGTGGGACAACGTGGGACACCGTTGGACATCGTTGGACAACGTGGGACATCGTGGGACAACGTGGGACAACGTGGGACAACGTGGGACAACGTGGGACAACGTGGGACAACGTGGGACAACGTGGGACAACGTGGGACAACGTGGGACACCGTTGGACATCGTTGGACACCGGGGGGCAACGTGGGACAACGTGGGACACCGTTGGACACCGTGGGACAACGTGGGACAACGTGGGACAACGTGGGACAACGTGGGACAACGTGGGACAACGTGGGACATCGTGGGACAACGTGGGACAACGTGGGACAACGTGGGACAACGTGGGACAACGTGGGACACCGTTGGACATCGTTGGACACCGTGGGACAACGTGGGACACCGTTGGACATCGTTGGACACCGTGGGACAACGTGGGACAACGTGGGACACCGTGGGACATCGTTGGACACCGTGGGACAACGTGGGACAACGTGGGACAACGTGGGACAACGTGGGACAACGTGGGACAACGTGGGACAACGTGGGACATCGTGGGACAACGTGGGACAACGTGGGACAACGTGGGACAACGTGGGACATCGTTGGACACCGTTGGACACCGTGGGACAACGTGGGACAACGTGGGACAACGTGGGACAACGTGGGACAACGTGGGACACCGTTGGACAACGTTGGACAACGTGGGACAACGTGGGACACCGTTGGACATCGTTGGACAACGTGGGACATCGTGGGACAACGTGGGACAACGTGGGACAACGTGGGACAACGTGGGACAACGTGGGACACCGTTGGACACCGCTGGACACCGTGGGACACCGTTGGACACCGTTGGACATCGTTGGACACCGTTGGACACCGTTGGACACCGTTGGACACCGTGGGACAACGTGGGACAACGTGGGACAACGTGGGACAACGTGGGACAACGTGGGACAACGTGGGACAACGTGGGACAACGTGGGACAACGTGGGACAACGTGGGACAACGTGGGACAACGTGGGACAACGTGGGACACCGTTGGACATCGTTGGACACCGTGGGACAACGTGGGACAACGTGGGACAACGTGGGACAACGTGGGACAACGTGGGACAACGTGGGACAACGTGGGACAACGTGGGACAACGTGGGACAACGTGGGACAACGTGGGACAACGTGGGACAACGTGGGACATCGTGGGACAACGTGGGACAACGTGGGACAACGTGGGACATCGTTGGACACCGTTGGACACCGTGGGACAACGTGGGACAACGTGGGACAACGTGGGACAACGTGGGACAACGTGGGACACCGTTGGACATCGTTGGACACCGTGGGACAACGTGGGACAACGTGGGACAACGTGGGACAACGTGGGACACCGTTGGACATCGTTGGACAACGTGGGACAACGTGGGACAACGTGGGACAACGTGGGACACCGTTGGACACCGTGGGACACCGTTGGACACCGTTGGACATCGTTGGACAACGTGGGACACCGTTGGACAACGTGGGACACCGTTGGGACAACGTGGGACAACGTGGGACAACGTGGGACAACGTGGGACAACGTGGGACAACGTGGGACAACGTGGCACAACGTGGGACAACGTGGGACAACGTGGGACAACGTGGGACAACGTGGGACACCGTTGGACATCGTTGGACACCGTGGGACAACGTGGGACAACGTGGGACAACGTGGGACAACGTGGGACAACGTGGGACAACGTGGGACAACGTGGGACAACGTGGGACAACGTGGGACAACGTGGGACAACGTGGGACAACGTGGGACATCGTGGGACAACGTGGGACAACGTGGGACAACGTGGGACAACGTGGGACAACGTGGGACAACGTGGGACACCGTTGGACACCGGGGGGCAACGTGGGACAACGTGGGACAACGTGGGACAACGTGGGACACCGTGGAACACCGTTGGACAACGTTGGACAACGTGGGACAACGTGGGACACCGTTGGACATCGTTGGACAACGTGGGACATCGTGGGACAACGTGGGACAACGTGGGACAACGTGGGACAACGTGGGACAACGTGGGACACCGTTGGACACCGTTGGACACCGTGGGACACCGTTGGACACCGTTGGACATCGTGGGACAACGTGGGACACCGTTGGACATCGTTGGACACCGTGGGACAACGTGGGACAACGTGGGACACCGTGGGACATCGTTGGACACCGTGGGACAACGTGGGACAACGTGGGACAACGTGGGACACCGCTGGACACCGTTGGACACCGTGGGACAACGTGGGACAACGTGGGACAACGTGGGACAACGTGGGACAACGTGGGACAACGTGGGACAACGTGGGACAACGTGGGACACCGTTGGACATCGTTGGACAACGTGGGACACCGTTGGACAACGTGGGACACCGTTGGGCATCGTTGGACACCGTTGGACATCGTTGGACACCGTGGGACAACGTGGGACAACGTGGGACAACGTGGGACAACGTGGGACAACGTGGGACACCGTTGGACATCGTTGGACACCGGGGGGCAACGTGGGACAACGTGGGACAACGTGGGACAACGTGGGACAACGTGGGACAACGTGGGACAACGTGGGACAACGTGGGACACCGTTGGACATCGTTGGACACCGTGGGACAACGTGGGACAACGTGGGACACCGTGGGACACCGTTGGACACCGTTGGACATCGTTGGACACCGTGGGACAACGTGGGACAACGTGGGACACCGTTGGACACCGTGGGACACCGTTGGACACCGTTGGACATCGTTGGACACCGTGGCACACCGTTGGACACCGTTGGACATCGTTGGACACCGTGGGACAACGTGGGACAACGTGGGACAACGTGGGACAACGTGGGACAACGTGGGACACCGTTGGACAACGTGGGACACCGTTGGACATCGTTGGACACCGTGGGACAACGTGGGACAACGTGGGACAACGTGGGACAACGTGGGACAACGTGGGACATCGTGGGACAACGTGGGACAACGTGGGACAACGTGGGACAACGTGGGACAACGTAGGACAACGTGGGACAACGTGGGACACCGTTGGACATCGTTGGACAACGTGGGACATCGTGGGACAACGTGGGACACCGTTGGACAACGTGGGACACCGTTGGACATCGTTGGACACCGTTGGATATCGTTGGACACCGTGGGACAACGTGGGACAACGTGGGACACCGTTGGACACCGTGGGACAACGTGGGACAACGTGGGACAACGTGGGACAACGTGGGACAACGTGGGACAACGTAGGACAACGTGGGACAACGTGGGACACCGTTGGACATCGTTGGACAACGTGGGACATCGTGGGACAACGTGGGACAGCGTGGGACAACGTGGGACAACGTGGGACACCGTTGGACACCGTGGGACACCGTTGGACACCGTTGGACAACGTGGGACACCGTTGGACACCGTTGGACATCGTTGGACACCGTTGGACACCGTTGGACATCGTTGGACACCGTGGGACAACGTGGGACAACGTGGGACAACGTGGGACACCGTTGGGCATCGTTGGACACCGTTGGACATCGTTGGACACCGTTGGACACCGTTGGACACCGTGGGACACCGTTGGACATCGTTGGACACCGTGGGACAACGTGGGACAACGTGGGACAACGTGGGACAACGTGGGACATCGTGGGACAACGTGGGACACCGTTGGACAACGTGGGACACCGTTGGACATCGTTGGACACCGTTGGATATCGTTGGACACCGTGGGACAACGTGGGACAACGTGGGACACCGTTGGACACCGTGGGACAACGTGGGACAACGTGGGACAACGTGGGACAACGTGGGACAACGTGGGACAACGTGGGACAACGTGGGACAACGTGGGACAACGTGGGACAACGTGGGACAACGTGGGACAACGTGGGACAACGTGGGACAACGTGGGACATCGTGGGACAACGTGGGACAACGTGGGACAACGTGGGACATCGTTGGACACCGTTGGACACCGTGGGACAACGTGGGACAACGTGGGACAACGTGGGACAACGTGGGACAACGTGGGACACCGTTGGACATCGTTGGACACCGTGGGACAACGTGGGACAACGTGGGACAACGTGGGACAACGTGGGACACCGTTGGACATCGTTGGACAACGTGGGACAACGTGGGACAACGTGGGACAACGTGGGACACCGTTGGACACCGTGGGACACCGTTGGACACCGTTGGACATCGTTGGACAACGTGGGACACCGTTGGACAACGTGGGACACCGTTGGGACAACGTGGGACAACGTGGGACAACGTGGGACAACGTGGGACAACGTGGGACAACGTGGGACAACGTGGGACAACGTGGGACAACGTGGGACACCGTTGGACATCGTTGGACACCGGGGGGCAACGTGGGACAACGTGGGACAACGTGGGACAACGTGGGACAACGTGGGACAACGTGGGACACCGTTGGACATCGTTGGACACCGTGGGACAACGTGGGACAACGTGGGACACCGTGGGACACCGTGGGACACCGTTGGACATCGTTGGACACCGTGGGACAACGTGGGACAACGTGGGACACCGTGGGACACCGTGGGACACCGTTGGACACCGTTGGACATCGTTGGACACCGTGGCACACCGTTGGACACCGTTGGACATCGTTGGACACCGTGGGACATCGTGGGACAACGTGGGACAACGTGGGACAACGTGGGACAACGTGGGACACCGTTGGACAACGTGGGACACCGTTGGACATCGTTGGACACCGTGGGACAACGTGGGACAACGTGGGACAACGTGGGACAACGTGGGACAACGTGGGACATCGTGGGACAACGTGGGGCAACGTGGGACAACGTGGGACAACGTGGGACAACGTAGGACAACGTGGGACAACGTGGGACACCGTTGGACATCGTTGGACAACGTGGGACATCGTGGGACAACGTGGGACACCGTTGGACAACGTGGGACACCGTTGGACATCGTTGGACACCGTTGGATATCGTTGGACACCGTGGGACAACGTGGGACAACGTGGGACACCGTTGGACACCGTGGGACAACGTGGGACAACGTGGGACAACGTGGGACAACGTGGGACAACGTGGGACAACGTAGGACAACGTGGGACAACGTGGGACACCGTTGGACATCGTTGGACAACGTGGGACATCGTGGGACAACGTGGGACAGCGTGGGACAACGTGGGACAACGTGGGACACCGTTGGACACCGTGGGACACCGTTGGACACCGTTGGACAACGTGGGACACCGTTGGACACCGTTGGACATCGTTGGACACCGTTGGACACCGTTGGACATCGTTGGACACCGTGGGACAACGTGGGACAACGTGGGACAACGTGGGACACCGTTGGGCATCGTTGGACACCGTTGGACATCGTTGGACACCGTTGGACACCGTTGGACACCGTGGGACACCGTTGGACACCGTTGGACATCGTTGGACACCGTTGGACACCGTGGGACATCGTGGGACAACGTGGGACAACGTGGGACAACGTGGGACACCGTTGGACAACGTGGGACACCGTTGGACATCGTTGGACACCGTTGGATATCGTTGGACACCGTGGGACAACGTGGGACAACGTGGGACAACGTGGGACACCGTTGGACATCGTTGGACACCGTGGGACAACGTGGGACAACGTGGGACAACGTGGGACACCGTTGGACACCGTGGGACACCGTTGGACACCGTTGGACATCGTTGGACACCGTGGGACATCGTGGGACAACGTGGGACAACGTGGGACAACGTGGGACAACGTGGGACACCGTTGGACAACGTGGGACACCGTTGGACATCGTTGGACACCGTGGGACAACGTGGGACAACGTGGGACAACGTGGGACAACGTGGGACACCGTTGGACAACGTGGGACACCGTTGGGCATCGTTGGACACCGTTGGACATCATTGGACACCGTTGGACATCGTGGGACAACGTGGGACAACGTGGGACAACGTGGGACACCGTTGGACATCGTTGGACAACGTGGGACAACGTGGGACAACGTGGGACAACGTGGGACAACGTGGGACAACGTGGGACACCGTTGGACATTGTTGGACATCGTTGGACACCGTTGGACACCGTTGGACACCGTTGGACACCGTTGGACATCGGTGGACATCGTGGGACACCGTTGGACACCGTTGGACATCGTTGGACACCGTTGGACACCGTGGGACAACGTGGGACGACAACGTGGGACAACGTGGGACAACGTGGGACAACGTGGGACAACGTGGGACAACGTGGGACAACGTGGGACACCGTTGGACATCGTTGGACACCGTGGGACACCGTTGGACACCGTTGGACATCGTTGGACACCGTTGGACATCGTTGGACATCGTTGGACACCGTGGGACAACGTGGGACAACGTGGGACAACGTGGGACAACGTGGGACACCGTTGGACATCGTTGAACGTGGGACATCGTGGGACAACGTGGGACAACGTGGGGACAACGTGGGACAACGTGGGACAACGTGGGACAACGTGGGACAACGTGGGACAACGTGGGACAACGTGGGACAACGTGGGACACCGTTGGACAACGTTGGACAACGGGGACAACGTGGGACACCGTTGGACATCGTTGGACAACGTGGGACAACGTGGGACAACGTGGGACAACGTGGGACACGTGGACAACGTGGGACAACGTGGGACAACGTGGGACACGTGGGACAACGTGGGACAACGTGGGGACACCGTTGGACATCGTTGGACACCGGGGGGCAACGTGGGACAACGTGGGACACCGTTTGGACACCGTGGGACAACGTGGGACAACGTGGGACAACGTGGGACAACGTAGGACAACGTGGGACAACGTGGGACATCGTGGGACAACGTGGGACAACGTGGGACAAACGTGGGACAACGTGGGACAACGTGGGACACCGTTGGACATCGTTGGACACCGTGGGACAACGTGGGACACCGTTGGACATCGTTGGACACCGTGGGACAACGTGGGACAACGTGGGACACCGTGGGGACATCGTTGGACACCGTGGGACAACGTGGGACAACGTGGGACAACGTGGGACAACGTGGGACAACGTGGGACAACGTGGGACAACGTGGGACATCGTGGGACAACGTGGGACAACGTGGGACAACGTGGGACAACGTGGGACATCGTTGGACACCGTTGGACACCGTGGGACAACGTGGGACAACGTGGGGACAACGTGGGACAACGTGGGACACCGTTGGACAACGTTGGACAACGTGGGACAACGTGGGACACCGTTGGACATCGTTGGACAACGTGGGACATCGTGGGACAACGTGGGACAACGTGGGACAACGTGGGACAACGTGGGACAACGTGGGACACCGTTGGACACCGTTGGACACCGTTGGACACCGTGGGACACCGTTGGACACCGTTGGACATCGTTGGACACCGTGGGACAACGTGGGACAACGTGGGACAACGTGGGACAACGTGGGACAACGTGGGGACAACGTGGGACAACGTGGGACAACGTGGGAAAACGTGGGACAACGTGGGGACAACGTGGGGACAACGCGGGACAACGTGGGACAACGTGGGACAACGTGGGACAACGTGGGGACAACGTGGGACAACGTGGGACAACGTGGGACAACGTGGGACACCGTGGGACAACGTGGGACAACGTGGGACAACGTGGGACACCGTTGGACATCGTTGGACACCGGGGGGGCAACGTGGGACAACGTGGGACAACGTGGGACAACGTGGGACAACGTGGGACAACGTGGGACACCGTTGGACACCGTGGGACAACGTGGGACAACGTGGGACAACGTGGGACAACGTGGGACAACGTGGGACAACGTGGGACATCGTGGGACAACGTGGGACAACGTGGGACAACGTGGGACAACGTGGGACAACGTGGGGACACCGTTGGACATCGTTGGACACCGTGGGACAACGTGGGACAACGTGGGACAACGTGGGACAACGTGGGACACCCGTTGGACATCGTTGGACACCGTGGGACAACGTGGGACATCGTGGGACATCGTTGGACACCGTGGGACAACGTGGGACAACGTGGGACAACGTGGGACAACGTGGGACAACGTGGGACATCGTGGGGACAACGTGGGACAACGTGGGACAACGTGGGACAACGTGGGACAACGTGGGACAACGTGGGACATCGTGGGACAACGTGGGACAACGTGGGACAACGTGGGACAACGTGGGACAACGTGGGACACCGTTGGACATCGTTGGACACCGTGGGACAACGTGGGACACCGTTGGACATCGTTGGACACCGTGGGACAACGTGGGACAACGTGGGACACCGTGGGACATCGTTGGACACCGTGGGACAACGTGGGACAACGTGGGACAACGTGGGACAACGTGGGACAACGTGGGACAACGGTGGGACAACGTGGGGACATCGTGGGACAACGTGGGACAACGTGGGACAACGTGGGACAACGTGGGACATCGTTGGACACCGTTGGACACCGTGGGACAACGTGGGACAACGTGGGACAACGTGGGACAACGTGGGACAACGTGGGACACCGTTGGACAACGTTGGACAACGTGGGACAACGTGGGACACCGTTGGACATCGTTGGACAACGTGGGACATCGTGGGACAACGTGGGACAACGTGGGACAACGTGGGACAACGTGGGACAACGTGGGGACACCGTTGGACACCGCTGGACACCGTGGGACACCGTTGGACACCGTTGGACATCGTTGGACACCGTTGGACACCGTTGGACACCGTTGGACACCGTGGGACAACGTGGGACAACGTGGGACAACGTGGGACAACGTGGGACAACGTGGGACAACGTGGGACAACGTGGGACAACGTGGGACAACGTGGGACAACGTGGGACAACGTGGGACAACGTGGGACAACGTGGGACACCGTTGGACATCGTTGGACACCGTGGGGACAACGTGGGACAACGTGGGACAACGTGGGACAACGTGGGACAACGTGGGACAACGTGGGACAACGTGGGACAACGTGGGACAACGTGGGACAACGTGGGACAACGTGGGACAACGTGGGACAACGTGGGACATCGTGGGACAACGTGGGACAACGTGGGACAACGTGGGACATCGTTGGCACCGTTGGACACCGTGGGACAACGTGGGACAACGTGGGGACAACGTGGGACAACGTGGGACAACGTGGGACACCGTTGGACATCGTTGGACACCGTGGGACAACGTGGGACAACGTGGGACAACGTGGGACAACGTGGGACACCGTTGGACATCGTTGGACAACGTGGGACAACGTGGGACAACGTGGGACAACGTGGGACACCGTTGGACACCGTGGGACACCGTTGGACACCGTTGGACATCGTTGGACAACGTGGGACACCGTTGGACAACGTGGGACACCGTTGGGACAACGTGGGACAACGTGGGACAACGTGGGACAACGTGGGACAACGTGGGACAACGTGGGACAACGTGGCACAACGTGGGACAACGTGGGACAACGTGGGACAACGTGGGACAACGTGGGACACCGTTGGACATCGTTGGACACCGTGGGACAACGTGGGACAACGTGGGACAACGTGGGACAACGTGGGACAACGTGGGACAACGTGGGACAACGAGGGACAACGTGGGACAACGTGGGACAACGTGGGACAACGTGGGACAACGTGGGACATCGTGGGACAACGTGGGACAACGTGGGACAACGTGGGACAACGTGGGACAACGTGGGACAACGTGGGACACCGTTGGACATCGTTGGACACCGGGGGGCAACGTGGGACAACGTGGGACAACGTGGGACAACGTGGGACACCGTGGAACACCGTTGGACAACGTTGGACAACGTGGGACAACGTGGGACACCGTTGGACATCGTTGGACAACGTGGGACATCGTGGGACAACGTGGGACAACGTTGGGACAACGTGGGACAACGTGGGACAACGTGGGACACCGTTGGACACCGTTGGACACCGTGGGACACCGTTGGACACCGTTGGACATCGTGGGACAACGTGGGACACCGTTGGACATCGTTGGACACCGTGGGACAACGTGGGACAACGTGGGACACCGTGGGACATCGTTGGACACCGTGGGACAACGTGGGACAACGTGGGACAACGTGGGGACACCGCTGGACACCGTTGGACACCGTGGGACAACGTGGGACAACGTGGGACAACGTGGGACAACGTGGGACAACGTGGGACAACGTGGGACAACGTGGGACAACGTGGGACACCGTTGGACATCGTTGGACAACGTGGGACACCGTTGGACAACGTGGGACACCGTTGGGCATCGTTGGACACCGTTGGACATCGTTGGACACCGTGGGACAACGTGGGACAACGTGGGGACAACGTGGGACAACGTGGGACAACGTGGGACACCGTTGGACATCGTTGGACACCGGGGGGCAACGTGGGACAACGTGGGACAACGTGGGACAACGTGGGACAACGTGGGACAACGTGGGACAACGTGGGACAACGTGGGACACCGTGGGACATCGTTGGACACCGTGGGGACAACGTGGGACAACGTGGGACACCGTGGGACACCGTTGGACACCGTTGGACATCGTTGGACACCGTGGGACAACGTGGGACAACGTGGGACACCGTTGGACACCGTGGGACACCGTTGGACACCGTTGGACATCGTTGGACACCGTGGGACACCGTTGGACACCGTTGGACATCGTTGGACACCGTGGGACATCGTGGGACACCGTTGGACATCGTTGGACAACGTGGGACATCGTGGGACAACGTGGGACACCGTTGGACAACGT